>NC_057861.1:603306181-603666181 GCF_019393635.1 Dromiciops gliroides
GTAGATAGGTAGGTAGGTAGGTAGATAGGTAGGTAGACAGGTAGGTAGACAGACAGACATAGCAGTAAGAAAGGCAGTCCCTACCCCCAGGAAGCTTAATCATAACCATCACAATTACTGTCATCACCATCACCATCATTATTACATTCTAATGGGGCAAGACAACACATAAAGGAGAAGAAGGGGGAAGGGACAAGGAAGGCACCTATGAAGGAACAAGGAGATTGTTATTAAGGAGAAAGAAAAGAACTCTGGAGACTCAAGTTGTGAATGGGTCTATGAGTCAGCCCAAGCCCCTCCTGCAACAGGATCCTGGGTAGGCCACTGAATGGGGCCGTAGGACAGAAGTTTCTCCTTGGTTTCAAGAAAGTTGGCAAGGAGGAAGACTATGAAGAGATACAGAGACATCAGTTTCTCAAATAGCACATCAAGACCCCCTCCCCCACAGAAGGGAATGGAACGTGGGGGTGCAATTGGGGTGCATTATCTGTCCAGTGTCTCCTTTTCCCACAGAATCCTGCAGAGTCCTCCCAAGACACAAAGTACTACTAACATGTGGTTTAGATTTCCCCT
The DNA here is from genome assembly GCF_019393635.1 of Dromiciops gliroides. NCBI lineage: Eukaryota > Metazoa > Chordata > Mammalia > Microbiotheria > Microbiotheriidae > Dromiciops > Dromiciops gliroides. The sequence goes on from NC_057861.1 coordinate 603,306,755, forward strand.
GGAAGGTAAATAAATATACTTTAGAGGCTGCTGAACATGTAAATTCTTTCTCATCTTATTTCCACAGTCTGAGTAACTCCCTGGCTTTGTTCTGCAAGTAGGATGCCAACGCAGGAAATATGCCGATGACCTTTTTCTTTTGTCCAAACAATTATATTATGGAAATCTCCCTGTAGGTGACTGGTACCTGAATGCATAAACTCATGAACTTTCTAACTGCAAAGCATTTCCTAAAGCTCGGGATGTCCAGCATATCTCTGCCTAGAAGGCATGATTCCAGGATCATGCTGTCCAGGGAATGCAAAGTCCTCCTCTTCTACCCAGGAGGTTATGGTTCAAGAACAGTAACCTTGAACTTCCTTCCCAGGTTTCAGATCAGCACAAGTCACATGCCTCTGTCATGTTGACATTTCTTGCATGCTGGGTGGGAGATCGGAAAAATCCTTTCCCCCACCAAAAATTAAGATCTATTCTACTGATACCCTCTCAGAGCATAGTGGAGGGAGCAAACAGGTCATTTTCAGAGTCCACAGGGAGAGACAACTGATTCTCAATCAGCCAATTGTCAGGAGGAAGGCTATGACACCACATCAGGAAGTCAATGGTGGACATAGTCATGTTCTAGGAGGAGGTTCCTTTCAATTATACCCGAATAAATAAATGGACATGCGCGATAAGCACCTTGATTAGGGAACTCCACTGAATCAGTGATTCCCCTCATCTGCCAACAACATTTTTTTATACTGTCTTCACTTACAACATTATGGTTTTATGTGTATTGTTCTATGTTTTCTTCATGCTGCATTAGTTAATACAAGGATTTTTTTGGGTGGGGGCATCCCATTTTAGGAAGGATATTGCCAAACTGGAAAATTCACTAGGATGGTGAAATTGAAGGAATTAAGGATGTTCCATTTAGATAAGAGATAAGGGAATGCGATAGGTGTCTTCAAGTATTTAAAGGACTGTCCTGGAAGACAGATTAAATTTGTTCTTCTGGGCCTCAGAAGGCAGGATTGGGAGCAATACATAGACATGACAAAGAGGCAAACTCAGCTCTATCTAAGGAAAGGCTTCCTAACAAGGAAGAGAAATGGAATGCCCCAGGAGAAAATGGGGTCCCCTCCTGTAGAGCAAGCAGATGCTACATGACCCCTTGCTAATGAGGAAACTAGGACAAAATTCCCCCCAAGTTCTCTTCTGAGTCTGAAAATCTGTGATGCCCTGATCTTTGCAGTCTTCATGGGAAAATCAGACTTGATTTATGAAACTTTGTTTTGCATTCACCTTTCCATGAATACGTATACTGCATAAACCAAGGTATGAGTTTGTTTTGACATTTTAGAATCATCATTTTCTTCACCATCTCCTTCTCCTCTCCCACTTCCTCCTTCTTACTAATCAAGAAGAACGTTTACACATACTATATGAACTCATCTACACTCCTGAAGTGTATTAGTATCGCTTCCTTAAGAAAAGCCTGAAGCATTCACTAGTCTTTCCACATCTTTCCTAATCAAAGAGGAAAATATTAATTCATTCTTTGTGCGAAGCTTAGAGAAAAATTAACTTGTTCTAACAGTGCCTAGTAAGAACATTACATCCCAATACTTTTTATGTTGACTTGTAGATAGAGAGACCTTCTTGTGACCAAAAACTCAGAGCTAACAGATTCCCAATGACTACTTGGGACAGGAAATCTATACATCCTGACTTTTTACATATATTTTTTCTGACCCCTGGTTATCATGAGTTACCCAGTTCCCATGAGTCACAGTAATTTCAATTAGTAATTATTATCGAAGAGGTACAGAACATTGAAGAAAGAGGGAAAGGAGAAGCTCAAAGGGAAATCACTATCGAATCTTTGCTTCTTAGCATTAAACAGAACTCTAGAGTTTATCTAGCCCAAAGCTTCTTAAACTGTGGGTCACAACCCCACTTGGGGTCATGTAACTGAATGTGGGGGTTGTGAAAAATTTAGCAACAATAAAAGGTTATGTATTCCTATTTTATATATCTATATACCTGGGGTCGCATAAAAATTTCTTGGGTGAAAAGGGGTTGTGAGTGGAAAAAGTTTAAGAAGTCCTGATCTAACCCAATTTTCCACTGATTATAACCCTTCATTAATTATAACCCTTCAGGAGAAATATTGTCAAAGAAGACTCTCCCTTTGTCCTAACAGAATTGTTTTAATAGTTAGAAAGTTGATGGTAACTAATGACAAAGCACATGCCATTTGTAATAGGAAAGCTACCTTTAAAAAACCCCAAACACATACACGCAAAGCTTACATAAAAATTATTTAAGGACCTTGTGCACAGTCTGTTGATGGATAAATAAAACATGCTAGCTTACAGGTGAGAGGGGTGGCCCCCACATGTGTTTTGCCTCACAGCACAGGGCAGAATCCAGATCCACCCACCCAGGACTGTAGCAGCCCCTCTACTAGAAGGCTGTGTGATGCATTTTTAGACATTCTCAAATAGCAACAATAATTTAATTGACATATCCCCTGGCTAGAAGGTAACATTTGATCCATACAAATATTCTCTTGAGTCTCTCCTTTCTTTATAAATTTAATTTTTGTAACATAAAAATACTCACATGGCTTTTTTTTAGTCTTGACTGGACATGACACCCAAAGATATGTTGCATCTGGGAAGGCAGAGGAGGGTTAGCCAGCAATTAAGACGATTCCTCTGCAGATTAACAGCAGGAAAGGTGATTAGGAACAGCAGAAATGCCAACAGGAGGCATCAGCATTAGAGATAAGATGGCTCCTCTGGCAGTCAGGGTTGTAAGCTCCTGCAAATGTTCAACATTTGTTCAGTAAACACTTGTTAAATGCTCACTAGATGCAGGTGCTGAGAGAGATACAAAGATATTTAAGGCCCAGTCCGGGCAGTGGATAGAGTGCCAGAGCCTGGAGTTAGGAAGACCTGAGTTCAAATGCTACTTCAGACACTTACTAGATTCATGACCCTGGGCAAGTCACTTAATCATTAGTTGCCTCAGTTTCCTTATCTGTAAAATGGGAGTAATATAGTGCTTAACTCCCAGGGTTGTTCTGAAGATCAAATGAGATAATTTAAAAATAATTAGCTCAGTGGCTGGCACATTATTAACTATGATTATTAAATATTATTTTCACCCATTATTATCTATGCCCTCAAGGACCAGAAAAATCTAGGAACCATAATATGATGTGTGTGTTTGTATGAGAGAAAGAGAAAGAGGAAGACAGAGAAACAGAGACAGAGACAGTCAGAGAGACAGAGAGAGAGAGGGAAGGAGGGAGGAAGAGAAATAAAGGGACAGAGACGTAGACAGAAAGAGACAGACACAGACACAGAGGAAAAATAAAACATTTATTAAGCACTTACTATGTGCCAGGCCAAATGAGTGCTAAGGATTAACAAGAAAGCAAGATAGTTCCTGCCCTCAAGGAGGTTACACTCTAATGAGGGATTATATTTGTGTATTTTTATTGTTGTCCAATAATTTTTCAGTCGTGTCCAATTCTTCATGACCCTATTTGGAGTTTCCTTGGCAAAGATACTGCAGTGGTTTGCCATTTCCTTCTCTAGTGAATTAAGGCAAACAGAAGTTAAATGATTTACTCAGGGTCAAACAGCTAGTAAGTGTCTGAGGTTGGATTTGAATTCAGATCTTACTGACTCCAGGCCCAGTGCTCTATCCATTGAGCCATCTAGCTGCCTCATTTGTATGTTATACTATGGATTATACAAGTAAATACTGAAATCATTTAAGAGAAATATGAACAAAATACTATAAATTTGTTTGAGGGACAGAGATAGATTGTGGCAGTCTATGGAATTAAGATTTCTCAAGGTCTCTAAAATAAATATCCACTTGTGCATTGATCTCATAAATTTAGTTTTTTCCTCCAGTAAGGTAAGTTACTACTCACACATGCCTATCCTATGCTGAGTGACTCTTGTCTTTATCTTCCCATAAAGCACTTAATAATAAAAAGAATAATAATGATAGTACCAGCTAACTTTCATACAGAGCCTTACAATTTACAAAACTCTTTATACTTATTATCTCAGATTCTTTCAGTAATCCTGTGGGGTAGGTATTACTATCATCCCATTTTACAGATAAGGAAATAGGTTAAGTGACTTGCCCACTGTCACCCAATCAGTAAGTGTCTGAGGCAGGATTTGAACACAGGTTTTCCATATTTCAAGTCCAGCAAATCTATTGAAAGGTCACTTAGTTCTCTGGCTGAAATGATGGAGCCTCCCTCTTCCTTCCTTCCTTCCTTCCTTCCTTCCTTCCTTCCTTCCTTCCTTCCTTCCTTCCTTCCTTCCTTCCTTCCTTCCTTCCTTCCTTTCTTAGGGGCAATGAGAGTTAAATGATTTGCCCAGTGTCATACAGCTAGTGTCAAGTGTCTGAGGTCAGATTTGAACTCAGTTCCTCCTAAATCCAGGGCCAGTGCTTTATCACTGCACCACCTAGCTGCCCTTCCCTCTAGCTTTCTTGTCATCAAGTGATTACCAGTGGAAGAAATGTACTATCCGTCAGTTATCACATTGCTTTTGCTTGCATATTTTTATGTGGTCATACCTTTCTTTTATCACATCCTTTATGCTGTTTCTCCTGAATTATTCTCAAAACTCATGGCATAGGAATGATCTTTAAAATTTTGTTTGTTAAAGTTTTATGGATGCCTTCTGTTTTTGACGACACAGAAATTTCTTGATTCCCATCCCTGCCCCCATTGAACCCCTCCTTTTAACAAAGGATAACAGTTCTGCAAAATAATTTAGAATTATGCAAGAAAAATGAATAAACAATTCATAAACTTTGATGCAGTGACCACATTATTAGACATATGCCCCCCCCAAATAGCTCAAAAAGAGAAAGGTTATATAAATAAATGTATGCATATATATGTATGTGTGTGTGTGTAAAATATATATAGAATCTATATTCAAATAAGTATTCCAAGCAGCACTTTTTGTGGTAGCAGAGTATTAGAAATGATATAGGTTCCCAACAATTTGGGGATGCTTGGATAGATTGCAGTGTAATAATGTAATAGAATATGTATGTGTATGGTGTAACACTCCACCCCCTACCCTGACCTTGGGCAGTGCCTTGAAAGACAGCTCTGTCTTGTATGCTGAATATCAGTAGAGAGATGTGATTCCTGATTGTCTGAAAGATTCCTGCAAATGATGCTGCCTGCCCACCTGTATAAGGGACTTATTTTAGTTGGTGCTTGACAAACTTCCAGAAAAAAATATCCAGGGAAGTGACTGAAAGAGATGAGTGAATGGTAGATTGGAGCCTTTGAAGGCATGGACACGTATGGGAGCCCCTGACCTTCAGGGATTGTACCTCTAGATATGGTTGGGAATGGTCCTATTCTGAATGTGATCATTCTCTGTCCTGGTTTGAATTGAGTTCTTATTTCAATCTCAGTTAAACATCCCATTTATTCTGTATCTTTGGCATATGGCACTTAGGTGGTGCAGTGGATAGAACACTGGTCCTGAAGTTGGGAGGACCTGAATTTAAATTTCACCTTAGACACTTACTAGTGGTGTGGCCCTGGGCAAGTCACTTAACCCCAATTGCCTTAAAGATCCAGGGCCAACTTCAGTCATCCTGATATGTATCTTGTCACTGGATCCAGATGGCTCTGAAGGAGAGAGTGAGCTTGCTGACCTCACACAGCCCTCCCTCACTTAAATACAGTTTACTGCAAGTCATGATATCACCTCCCAACGTCATGGTCCTCTTTGAGAATGAAGAACAAATAATAACAATATTTAATATATTTTAATCTATAGAATTTCTCTTATTTCAACTTGCTATTTTACTTAGAGAAATGTTTCTCTTAATTCCCCATATTTCTTATTTCTTATAGAGCAATAATGTTCTATCATATTCATATACCATTCAGCCATTCCTCAGTTTATGGGCAACTACTTTACATAGAGGAATAATTTAGATGAAGTTTCATTGGAAACTTGGGGATATCCCAGAAATTGATTAACCATTAGCTGATTTTGACAGTGACCTTTTATCCTGATTCTGTCAATATTACCTTAAGTAATTCACTTAACCTCAGATTCTTCACCTCAAAAGACTTTCAACTTTAGATCTCATGATCACTTGATCCTATGAAATGGTTTGAAATTATCTTCAAGACGAACCTGGGGAGGCTTTGTCAGCTATAGGACTGTGGTCCAAATACTGATACATGAATGCGATCAACAAATGATCAATCGATGCATTCATTACGATGACCAAGTGAGAAGACCACACAAACATACATGGTCAGTTGTCTTAACAACTCAATGGACTTGGCCATTCTCCTTTTCTTTGGCGTGTGGATGGCATGGTAGCATCTTTAGTGTGGACATTTCCTTCTTAGACACAGACTGCACCCTTTCCATGCCATCTCTTCCTATGTGATTTTTGGACATAGTCTTCCAAAAATGCTCCAAGGAGATGCTGTTCAATATGTTGGAAGCTTGCCTTTCACTCTTCTAACATTTCAGGGCTACCAATATTACAGTCAGTCTATGCATCTTCTTTTTTTCATTTTTCTGCCATGGACAACCCATTTCATTTTCCAGTCATCTTTTGGATGAAACATTCTATGCTGTTTATTTCATGCAAATAATTTTTATTAACATGCTGCAACCCATTTATGCCTACCATGACAATTTCCATTGCCCTTTGAGTTACTCATAATCTTAATTCTTCTGAGAGAGTGGTTTTCCTTGATTCACAGCAATATAGAACCAGTGAAAGAATATTGATTTTAACTAGATGAGCATTTGGGGAAGAAATTTAGGATCACTGAACAGACTCAGTTTCCCAAATGTGATTCAGCTTGATCACATCCTACTCAATTCAGGGGCCTAAACATCTTTTTGAGGGTGGAGGGGTTTGTCCCCATGTTGATGGTTACTGACTGATCACCGTGGTGGTTGCTGAAAGCTGGGGTGGTTATGGCAATTTCTTAAAATGAGACAATGATGAAATTTGCCACATTGACTGACTCTTCTTTTCATGAAAGATTTCTCTGTAGAATGCAATGCTTTTTTTGTTTGTTTTTTGATGGGGCAATGAGGGTTAAGTGACTTTCCCTAGTTCACACAGCTAGTTAAGTGTCAAGTGTCTGAGGTCGGATTTGAACTCAGATCCTCCTGAATCCAAGGCCAGTGCTTTATCCACTGCACCACCTAGCTGCCCCCAAATGCAATGCTTTTTGATAGCATTTTACCCACAGTAGAACCTCTTTCAAAATTGGAATAGATCCTCTCAAACCCTGCTGCTGCTTTGTCAACTAAGTTTATGTGATATTCTTCAATATTGTTGTGTCCCAAGGCGAGGGAGAAAGACTGGGGAATGGCCCATTGGTGAAGCAATCAGAACCCCCACAAAATTTATCAGTTAAGTTCATTGCCTTATATGGGTGTGGCTGGTGGTGTACCAAAACAATTATAAGAGTAACATCAGAGATAACTGATCACAGATCACAATAACAGTTATAATTATAATAAAAAGGATTGAAATATTGGGAGAATTACCAAAATGTGATTCAGAGACATGGCATTAGTGTGTGCTGTTGGGAAAATGGTACCCATTCACTTGCTCAGTGCAGGGTTGTCACCAACCTTCAATTTGTTAAAAAGAAAGAAAGAAAGAAATATCTGCGAAGCACAATAAACCAAAATAAAATAGAATGAGCTATGCCTGTAGACATGACCTATGGTTATAAAAATATATGATTTATATGGTCTCAGACTGCATTGGAAAGTTATTTTCATTACATAATAGTTTGAGAATGTCTATCTTGTCAACAATATTAATACTGACATCAGGCCGTCATTCATGAGGTATGATACTATTTTTAGTTTTGTGTGTATATAGGCATACCAATATAATCATATATTATAAAATCAACACATATTTGTTGAAAGTTTAATCATCCTTACAAGATCCCTGTAAGGTAAGTAACTATATTATCATCTCCATTTTACTGATAAGTAAATTGAGACTTGGAGGGGTGGAGTCTCTTGCTTAGGGTCACATGTCCAATTACTTTCAAAGCTGGTTTTCTGAAGCAGGTCTTCTGATGGTCATTATAGTTTTTTCAATTACATTCCACTGCCTTCCAGTCTACTGTATTATTGCTTCCTTACAATGAGCAAAGAGTTATGTTTGTCCCTGGGATACAAGAAGGAATCTCTTCTCCAAGGAATTACAATATAGCTGGGAAAGCTGGCAACAGGGTCATTCATAGATTTGGAGTTGAAAAGCACTTTACCCAGCATCTAGTACAACTAACCCATTTTACAGGTGAGGATACTAAGGCCCAGAAAGGGAAAGTACTTTTCCTGAAGTCACACAGTTACTCAGTGACAGAGCTGTGAAGTGAACCCCTGGGTTCAAAGGGCCTTGATCCCTTATTCTATAAGAAGATATGTACATAATACTACAAGGGGGCACTTGTTGAGTGTGATGTGAGTGGTATAGACAATAAATGTATTTCAGGAGTGCAGGGCAGAAAGACACTGCTGTGGCATAGCACGCTGGGAAAAGCTTCATGCAGGATGGGGGACTTAAACTAGTCTTAGAAGAGGACTGAATTGAAATAAGAGGAAATAGGGTAGAGATAGAGATGAAGATATACCCAGTTGCATAATCTGGCAAATTTGCAAAAAAGAACTTGCCAATTAGAAATTTGGCAAGAAAAGGGGCAGCTAGGTGGCACAGTGAAGAGAGCATTGGCCCTGGAGTCAGGAGTACCTGAGTTCAAATCTGGCCTCAGACATTAAAAAAAAAACAAAACTTACTAGCTGTGTGACCCTGGGCAAGTCACTTAACCCCAATTGCCTCACTAAAAAAAAAAAAAATTAAAAAAAAAAAGAAATTTGGCAAGAAGAACAAACCTAAAAGCAGAGAAAAACTTTATTCTAGAATTTAAAAAAATAGTGAAGTTATTTTTTCCTTATTCAAAAATACTTATTACATTAAAAACAATAAATTAAAATCCAGTTAATAAATTTCTCATTATTTCAACTTAATGAAAGTTTTTTTTTAAAAATTCCCATTTAGGGGCAGCTAGGTGGCACAGTGGATAAAGCACCAGCCCTGAGTTCGGGAGTACCTGAGTTCAAACCTGGCCTCAGAAACTTGACACTTACTAGCTGTGTGACCCTGGGCAAGTCACTTAACCCTCATTGCCCTGCAAAAAAACCAACCAAACGACCAAACAAAAATATTCCCATTTAACTCACAATCTGTCAATGTATTCTAACAGAAAACTTTTTAAAAATTAACTCTTTATTGTTCTTCTACACTCACTGATTTCAACAGTGTGGGGAATTTTTGGTGTGAAACACTCTCTAGCTAGGCAGATACGCAATTTATCATTTAGGAGAGTTGTCTATGATCATACAGCTGGGTATGTATCAGAGAGAAAAAGTGAACCCAAGTCTTCTTGATTTCAGCCCTTTATTCTCAATATTCCCTTAACTCATTTTATACTTCCAGAAAATTTTTCTAACAATTTTTAAAACTCTTGAACCAATCTTTTCTTTGCAGATGGGCAGGTTCCACACATCTATCCATAAATTGAGTGACTTGCATTAATAATGATGCAAAAGGCATCATTATGAACATTATCATCATCATTTTTATGTGAACTTCATATTTATCATTGGTGGTAGGTTAGCCTGTGTATATGAATGAGGCACAAAACATTTATTTAATCAGCTCTCCTTTATTCCCTGTATAATAACAATATGAATAATAGTACACATGCATAACGTACTTTGGGGTTTGCAAATGTCTTAATGTATTATTTTATTTGATCCTTTCAGTAAGCCTGGAAGAAGATGATATTATTTAGGCCACTTTACAGATGATTAGACTGAAGCTTAGGCAGGTTAAGTTACTCAGCCCAGATCACACAACTAGTAAGTGTTTAAGGCAGGATACAAACCTAAGTCTTCTAGACTGTGTGTCTAATACTCTAACCATTATACAACACTGTCTCCATTTTATGTATATAACGGTCCAGAACAATACTTTTGGTTTCCGGAGCTCAAAGGGTTTAGAACAAGTAAATTGCTGATTTGAAAGAAATTAAATATTTCTGTATTATATGAAGGTACCTAATGGCAGAATTAGATACTGTTAACATTATAAATTCAGTCTGAGATTGGAAAGCTTGTACAAACAAAAGTTGAGAACTATCTTTACATGTAACGGAAAAATAAATAAATTAATTTAAAAAACATTATAAATTCAGGAGAAAATACCATCCATGTAATACTAATAACAAAAATTCACATCTTAGTGTTTTAAGGGGGTGACAAAGCCCATTTTCTCCCAACAACCCTGTGAGATCAAGACTCATTCTCCTCAGCTGTGATTCCTGGGCTCCACATTGCACAGGGTGCTGCCCACCCTGGCTTTAAGCTGTCACCGATCTTGTGTTAAAATCATGATCCCATTAGCCGAGGAACTATTAATCTTCTTAGAGACTTTTAGACGGCAGACCACAGACAGTGAAATAACAGCCAGTTGGGAGTGATGAAATTTTAAAAGGGTTCAGCTGAGAAGCCTGGTGTGTGAAGCCACTATAAGAAAGGTTTACCTTTTGTAAAAGACATGTGATTACACCATAGGCACTCAGGCACACACATGTGCTGACTGACTGGAACATGCAGAAGAATTAGAAGGGATAGGGAAAGTGTGTGTGAGAATTCTGAAATCCCCATTTTCCTCTTGAGGGCCCTTACTAAGACCTAGAAGAAAAGGCTAAAAAGCCTTTGGTTTCACAGAAACGCTGTCCAGTCTCTAGCATTCTCCTTAGCATTTCCCATGCTTATCAATACCAGCTGTGATGCAGCCATCTGCAACAAGCCTGAGAGAACCCAGGCCTGGGGCTTAGGGTTAGAAGGTTTCCATTTCCCTTAGCACTCTTACTTGCTTGTAGAAACAGTTATGTTATTATAATGAGGGTTATAATAGGCAATGGGGTGGGCTTGAGGGGTGGGGAAAGGAAAAGGAGAGCTCTTTCTTTTATATAGATACTCCTTTTCCACCCACCCCCATTGGTGTCAGAGTGGAGAGAACTTAGCATGGTGCTTGCCAAATGGTAAGTGTTTAATAGGTGCCTGTTGATCAATTGGGTACTAAGTCAGGAGCGAACTATGGCGCCATTATGGAATTAGATCATTGTAGTCATTAGATCAAGGATGTAGAACTGCAATGAATCATAGAAGCCGGCTGATCCAACCTTCTCATTTTACAGATGAGAAAAATGAGGTCCAGGAAGGTTACATGTCTTGCATAGGATCACACAGCTGGTATCTTAGGTGGGATGACACGGTGATGTAGGAGTGGTGGTTGGGGGGAAGGAAAGTGATAATAGTGCTCTGAGTTACCAGGAGAAATGGATTAGAGTTGGCTAGGCAAGGAGGTTGGGTAGATTTTGGATATGCAAAGAGGAAGAGGGAGAGCAATTCCTGGTTGGGTGCTGAATGGTGTGAACAGGGACAAGGAGACGGAAGAGGGAGTAGGTCTATCAGTGTTCCACCTGCCATCTAACTATGGCAAGATGAGATGAATAATGTCCACTAATAATAAGCCTGGATTTGAATGCATATGAAAGAGAAAGGAATTCTGGGAGAGTATCTGAGAGCCATCTTAATGCCTTCAGGTCAGTGCCATCGAACTTATATAATTTAGATAAAAGAGCATTTGGGGACTGCCTGGCATACCTGGCAGTTTTACTTCCTGGGGGAAAAACAAACCAAGTATGGTCAGGCAAGGGCACTGTCAGGGAATCTCAGATTCGGAGTGTCCATGAGCAAGACCTAAGGATCAGGCAATGACAAAGTCCACAAACCAGGTCACTGGGAAAAAGTGCCAAAGCTGAGGATTCAAGACATTACTAAGTTCAAACCAATCAAATCTGTGGCAAAACCAAGACTCTGAAAGGATGTTTTATTCTGAGATGTTCCCAGGTATACATGTATGTGTTTGTGTGTTTCTTCTATCTGTCTGTCTGTGTGCTAGATTTCAGATTTTCTTTAGGAAAGAACCTGTTTGATTAGGGAGTCTCCCTCACCACTCCTTATCCTCCCCCTCCCAAATACAACCAGTGCAGCCATTCTGCGGATTGGAACAATGGGTGGTCATGCAAGTGAAATACTCAATAGTCTTCTAGGTAGCATAGAAAGACCCAGACTATGGAATTTTTTGCAAATTGTAAATGCCCTTGTGTACAGTAGTTTATTGGCTAGGCACTGGAGATTATTAGAATCTGATAAGCTTCTCTGTTGCCTATGAGCAGACTGTGCATGCTGAGAAGAACAATCTCATTATCCAAACTGCTGGTATCCAAGACACTGTCGACCAAGATTAATGTGTTTGTGTTATGAGATCCCTTCTGAGTGAGAGACAGTGGTCCTAAATAAATTGCCCTGGATTGCTATAATGAACAATGAAAATAAATCAGAATACTTGTGTCAATCCCAGGCTTAGAGGCAGTTTCCAACAGAGAGGGAGAGGAGTGGGGGTTGGGGGAGAGGCAGAGAGACAGAGAGAGATGGAGAGAGAAAGAGAGACAGAGATAGAGATAGAGACAAAGAGAGACAGACAGACAGAGACAGAGACAGACAAACAGAGACAGGGACAGAGACAGACAGAGAGAGAGACAGGGAGACAGGAACAGAGACAGAGAAAACAGAGACAGAGATAGAGACAGAGAGACAGAGAAAACAGAGAGAGACAGAGACAGAGAGAGGGAGAAAGGAAACCGAGAGAGACAGAGACAACCTAAGAGAAACACACACAGAAAGAGGCAGAAATAGAGACTGAAAGAGAATAGGACCTCTTCTGTTGGTATGCAATTATTTTGTCTTTCATAGAATCCCAGAATTGGGGAATTGAAAGGGACCTTAGAGACACACACAAAAGGAATCCCAACTACATATACAGGTAGTTATTTAGCTCCTGCTGATATCCTCCAAGGAGGCAGGACCCACCATCTCCATTTTCGCACAGCTATAAATTGTCAAGTTCCCCAATACAATCAAGGCTAAATTTGCTTACTTGCTCCTTGTACCCATTGCTCCTAGTGGTACCCTCTGGACTCAAAAAAGAACATGTGCTCTTCATGACAGCCCTTCAAATGCCCCCATCGCCCCAGAGTTTTCTCTTCTCTAGGCTAAACATAACCAGTCTTTTCAATTGACCCTCACATGTCATAGATGAAAGGCATGTTCATCATCCCAGTTGTGTAGAAAACACATTGGACATTCTCCTTCTTAATGCTCTTCTTAAATGATTGCACCAATAACTGAACCCAGTATTCTAGATGAGATCTGATAAGGGCAAATTAAACTAGGACCACCACCTCTCTATTACTAGCTACCAAGGATAGATTTGAATCCATGCCTTCTTGACTCCAACTTCAGTCCTTTTCCCACTATCCCACATTACTTCTCATCACACCCTTTCACACAATTTGCTTTTCCCAGAATTCCAGATTTTTAGAGCTCATAGGACCCCCCCCCCATTTTTTAGATTAGGTAATTTTTGGCTCACAGAAGGAAAGTAACTTACCCAGAGTGATGCAGTCAGCAAGAAACAGCCAGAAATTAAGCCCAAGTCTTCTGCCACCCAAGTCCAGTGGAGTTATGTTCCTTTAGTCCATTGTCTTGTTTTCATCTCCTCAAGACTTTCTCACTAATTTTTTTTTTTTTTTAGTGAGGCAATTGGGGTTAAGTGACTTGCCCAGGGTCACATAGCTAGTAAGTGTTAAGTGTCTGAGGCCAGATTTTGAACTCAGGTACTCCTGACTCCACTGTGCCACCTAGCTGCCCCTCTCACTAAAAATTAACCCTTTCCTTGCCCTGATCATGAAGGGTTCATTTCACATTGAGTCCTCAACTACCTTAAGGCACTGAAATGACATTTTCCACTAAAAGACTATTCATTCTGTAGAATGTAAGTTCCCTGAGGTCAGGGATCATTTATTATCCTTTAATCCCCAGTAACAAGCACAGGGTCTGGTGCATAGTAGATACTTAGATGTTTTTCATTGATTGAAATGTGACTCAGGTTTTCAAACCTTAGAGTAACACAGTAACATCTCCATTAGCAACAATGATGGAGTGAACTAAATTTTGCCTTCCTTCCCAGACTTCCACTCCCTTCTCTTCTCCCCGTTGTCTCTTTTCTTCATTCTTGACCCGACAAGTGACCAATCAAGTGTCCCTGACTGGACACTAACAGTCCAATCAGAGTTGCCATGTGCATCTATTAGGCAAGGTAGCCCCAAGAGCCCAAGTAATTCAGCATAGTGCGGGAGGAATCATAAAGTTAGATTTAGAAATTGGGGCACAATCCCTGCATCCCAGAATCACTGGGTTCAGGCTTTTGGACAATCGATATGAACACCCCTTTTCCCAGTCCCATATCTCTGGACAATACTAATGCTGGGAGCTAGAGAAACAATATATTTATTCTAGGTCTGCCTGAAGTCCAAGAGCATATTCATGGGTCCTTATGTGCTGAATTATGTTCCTTTGTATGGCTAATCTTTCTTCCAAGTAAAGAGCTTTTGTTGTTCAGTTTTCAGTTGTGTCCAACCCTTCATGACCTCATTTAGGGTTTTCTTTTTTCTTTTTTTTTTTTTTTAGTGAGGCAATTGGGGTTAAGTGACTTGCCCAGGGTCACACAGCTAGTAAGTGTTAAGTGTCTGAGGCCGGATTTGAACTCAGGTACTCCTGACTCCAGGGCCGGTGCTCTATCCACTGCGCCACCTAGCTGCCCCTTTCTTTTCTTTTTTAAAAAAATTTTTTGGTGTTAAGTGTCTGAGGCCAGATTTGAACTCAGATTCTCCTGACTCCAGGGCCAGTGCTCTATCCACTGTGCCACCTAGCTGCCCCATCATTTGGGGTTTTCTTGACAATGATACTATAAGGGGCTTGTTGTTTCCTTCTCTGGCTCATTTTACAGATGAGGAAACTGAAGTAAATTGGGTTGAGTGACTTAGACAGCTAGTGTCTAAAGCTGAATTTGAACCCAGGAAGACTCATCTTCCCTACTCCAGGCCTGGTGTGCCACCTAACTGCCTAAGTGAAGAGGTAGGCCCAAGTAAAAAAGAATCAGCATTAATATTATAACAATAGCTAATGATTCTATGGAACTTGAAAGTTTGCAAAGCACTTTACATACATTATCTCTCCTGAGCCTCACAGACAAGCCTGTGAGGTAGGTGCTATTATTATCTCTATTTTAGAGATGAGGATATTGAGGCAGATAGGAATTAAGTGACTTGCCCAGGGTCACACATCTAGTAAGTGTCTGAGGCAGGATTTGAACTCAGGTCTTCCTAACTCCAGGCCCTGCCACTCTCTACACTTAATTATCATTTGGTCAGATTTGAACTTCCCTCTGCCACCTGGTTTCCTCCTAGTGTTCTTCCAATGCTCCATCCTGGAGGGGTGATAACCCCTTTCTTGAAAGCTATGATGGTAAAACACATACTCCACTCAGATGGAAAGGCCTCAAATGTGGGCCGGCTATTTGTCATCTGAGGACTAGCCTGAAGGAATTTAGAGAAGCTTCAAACTAGGCTCACTGCTGGATCCTGAATGATATTGCTGCAGAAGCTCCTTAAGACCATCAACCAAGTCCGGGAATGATTGTGTTTGCAGGGCAATGAGGGTTAAGTGACTTGCCCAGGGTCACACACCTAGTAAGTGTCAAGTGTCTGAGGTTGGTTTTGAACTCAGGTCCTCCTGGATCCAAGGCCAGTGCTGTATCCACTGCGTCACCTAGCTGCTCCAGACCAGATATCTTACAAGGGTTTTGGTTTCCTCTCTCCCTCCCTCCCTCTCTTCCTTCCTCCCTCCCTTCCTTCCTCCCTTCCTTCCTTCCTTCCTTTCTTCCTTCCTTCCTTTCTTCCTTCCTTCCTTTCTTCCTTCCTTCCTTTCTTCCTTCCTTCCTTCCTCCTTCCCTTCTTCCCTCCCTCCCTCTCTTCCTTCCTTCCTCCCTCCCTTCCTCCCTCTCTTCCTTCCTCTCTCCCTCCCTTCCTCCCTCTCTTCCTTGCTCCCTCCCTTCCTTCCTCCCTTCCTTCCTTCCTTTCTTCCTTCCTTCCTTCCTCCTTCCCTTCTTCCCTCCCTCCCTCTCTTCCTTCCTTCCTCCCTCCCTCCCTTCCTCCCTCCCTCTCTTCCTTCCTTCCTCCCTCCCTTCCTCCCTCTCTTCCTTCCTCTCTCCCTCCCTTCCTTCTTTCCTTCCTTGCTCCCTCCCTCCCTCCCTCTCTCCATCCTTTCCTTCTTTCCTTTCTTCCTTCCTTTCTTCCTTCCTTCCTTCCTCCTTCCCTTCTTCCCTCCCTCCCTCTCTTCCTTCCTTCCTCCCTCCCTCCCTCTCTTCCTTCCTCTCTCCCTCCCTTCCTTCCTCCCTTCCTTCCTTCCTTCCTTTCTTCCTTCCTTCCTTCCTTCCTTCCTTCCTCCTTCCCTTCTTCCCTCCCTCCCTCTCTTCCTTCCTCCCTCCCTCCCTCCCTCTCTTCCTTCCTCTCTCCCTCCCTTCCTCCCTCTCTTCCTTGCTCCCTCCCTCCCTCTCTCCATCCTTTCCTTCTTTCCTTTCTTCCTTCTTCCAGCACAGTGCTATCTATAATGAATGTAAGCACACATTAGATGCTTACTAAATACTTTTCCTTCAACAACAACAACAACAGGCTGGTAAGGTTATCAGCATATTGAATTTTAGCCAAGGAGTGTGTATCTTTCAGACTTCAGTTGTCTGAAGACCCTCTTGGTTCTCTTCTCTCAGCTAGGTTGGGCCACTAACTTCTTCACAAACTGCCAACACCTCACATTATAGTTTGTGGATCTCCCCGTGCTTCAGGTCTTGATTTGCTCCCTTGCTAGGTTCCCATTGCCAGTCCATCTTCTTACCCTCTGGCCTCCCTCCTGTTTCATTCTCCAGACTTTGCCATCTGCTCTCCCATTGCACCCTATGGGCCACTGGACTTCCAGGGACCTGGCTATGGAGGACTTAATCTTCTCGTTGTAGGATCATCCTCCCTGGGGTCTGTAGTGTCATGATTGTGTGTTAGATCTAGCTACCCCAGTCATGCTTCACATTTGCCTCTGGCTATCTTCTTGTCATCAAATCCAAGCAAATCATGTTACAAATGAGGAAACTGGTGGGCAGCTTGGTGGCACGGTGGATAAAGCACCCGCCCTGGATTCAGGAGGACCTGAGTTCAAATCTGACCTTAGACTCTTGACACTTACTAGCTGTGTGTCCCTGCCAAGTCACTTAACCCTGATTGCCCCACCCCAAAGAAACAAAAACAGAAACAAATGAGGAAACTGAGGCTGGGGTGGGATAGTTAAGTAACTTGCCTAAGTTCAAACAAGTGGTAAGCATCAGGGGCATCCCTCTGTTTGGAGACCAGAGCTATGAACTCTTAGATCTCCATTTAAGGATGGGTCTTGGCATACCTTCTCATTCCTCATTTTGACTGCATTACTTTGGGAATTCTCTGACTTCTCACCATGCCTCAGGTCCTGGCACCTTCATCTTACTTCTCCCTTCCTGCTTTTTAGCATCCTTTTTTTGAGGGTTTTTTTTTTACATAATAGTATTTTTTTCAATTACATGTATAGTTTTCAACATTCATTTTTATAACATTTTTAATTCCATCTTTTCCTCCCTCCCCTCCCCTCCCTAAGACAGCAAACAATCTGATATAGGTTATATATGTACAATCATGTTAAACAAATTTACACATTAGTCATGTTGTTAAAAAAGAATCAGAACAAAAGGGAAAAACCACGAGAAAGAAAAAAAGAAAAAACCACAAAAAAGTGAAAATAGCATTCCTTGATTTGCTCTCAGACTCTATAGTTCTTTCTCTGGATGTGGAGAGCATTTTCCATTGTGAGTCTTTTGGAATTGTCTTTGATCATTGTATTGCTGAGAAGAGCTAAGTCTATCACAGCTAATCATCACATAATGTTGCTGTTACTATGTATAATATTCTCCTGGTTCTGCTCACTTCATTCAGTATCAGTCCACTTAAGTCTTTCCAGGTTTTTCTGAAATCTGTCTGATCATCATTTCTTATAGCACAATAGTATTCCATGACATTCATATACCACAACTTGTTCAGCCACTCCCCAATTGATGGGTTTTCCCTTGATTTTCAATTCTTTGCCACCACAAAAAAGATTAGCTTCATTTTTATGTGTTGTTTTTTTCTCATTAGATTGTAAGCTCCTTGAGGGCAGGGACCATCTTTTATCATACTTGTATCCCTAGCACTTAGCACAGTGCCTGACATATAGTAGATGCTAAATAAATGTATATTTACTATTTTATTTACTATTTATACATTATCTATTTACTATGTATATTTATAATATATAATACTGCTATTATGTACTTAGCAATATAATATTTACTACACTTAATCTAAGGATCAATTAGGCTTTAGTGGAAGTAAGAGATGAAACATATCATAAAGAGGATCAAGGGTTAGGAAGCACTGGAATAAAAGATTATGAAATCTCTTTAATGAGACATCTTTCATACTAGAAAAGAAATTTGAACAACAGGAACCACAGGAACTCTTTACCCAACTGACTGACTGTCCTACCACAAGAAGGGATGGATCTATTGCAGCAGCTTAGAGATATGAGCTGGTCTAACTGACCTCTGAGGTTCTTTCCAACTCTGAGATTCTACAGTTCTGATGTAAGCAAGCAAAAACATATCATAAATGTAGTGTATCTTCTGCTAGGCTTAGGTGCCAAGTAGTTAGACATATGGGTATTCTCAAAGTCATGAGCCTTCTGAAATGGGTTTGATGCCATTTTCTGGGAAGAGGGATCATAGGCTTAGAGCTGGAAGGAAATCTAAGGGTCATCTAGTCCAACCCCATCATTTTAAAGAACTGAGGCTCAGAGAGGTTTAAATGCCCTTGGCCACACAGCTGGTAAGTATCAACCATTGGATCCAAACCCAGATGATCTTGACTATGTGTCCAGAATACTAGCTGCCACAGTGTGATGCTTCAAGCATCAGACTCATTGATTTTTGGTCTTGTATTCCCCTAGGGTCTTCAGCAGATATATCACTTAGGTCCAAATACCATGGGAAATAACCACCATCTTTACCTGATGACATATAGTAGGAGAGGCAGCATGATACCATGGATATAGGGCCAGCTATGAAATCAGGAAGATCTGACTTTGAATCCTGCCACTGTTTAACGATTGGAATGACGCCACCTGCTGGAGAGGTACTGTAGGAAAGCTCCACCATGAGGAGAAGGTGTCTGAGGGCAAGCCATGTGGTCAGGTCCTTGGCGTCAGGAAGTGATGTTTGCTCATGGGTACTGTCTATCAAAGCTACCAGCCAATCAACTTGAGGAGCCTCCCATTTCTGGGAGGAGAACATGAAGTAGGAAATGGATGCTGGCGGAGGGCTTCTTCCTCTTTTGGTTCCTGACCTCGCCATGGTGGGTTGGATGATGGGGTCTCTTAGAAATAGTTAAATTTTTACCTTTCTCTCTGATCCTAATGCTCTTTAATAAATACTTAAACACTTAAATACTCTTGCTAAAGCTTATAATTTATTGGCGACCACTCATTAGATTTTAGATAGTATAGCTGGAATTTTAGCCCCTTACAACTGTCACGTGCTAGCAGTCAATTAGATAGTAAATAAGCATTTGTCAGTCATCTATTATGTGTCAGGTACTGTGCTAAGTGCTGAGGACACAAAAAATGGCAAAAGATAGTCCCTGCCCTCAAGGAGCTCACAATCCAATCCAGGGAGACAATATGGTAGCTGGGTGGCTCAGTGGATGGAGGGCTGGCCCTGAAATCAGGGGGACCTGAATAAAAAATCCAGCCTCAGACACTTATGAGCTGTGTGTGACCCTGGGCAAGTCACTTAACCCTGTCTCCTTCAGTTTCCTCATCTGTAAGATAAGCTGGAAAAGGAAATGGCAAACTCCAGTATCTTTGCCAAAGAAAACCCCAATTGGAGTCACAGAGAGTTGCACATGACTGAAACGACTAAATAACCAACAATGTAGAAACAAGCTATACACAGGATAAATAGGACATAATTAAAATAGGGAAGGCATGAGAATTAAGAGAGATTGGGAAGAGGCTTCCTGTAGAAGATACAACTTTAGTTGGCACTTAAAGGTAGCCAGGAAAGCTAGGAGATTGAAGATGAGGAAAAACATTCCAGGCATGAGAGACTGACAGAGAAAATGCCTAGAGCTGAGTAATGGAGGGCCTTGTTTGGGCAACAGGAAGTAAGTCAACATCACTGGGTCGAAGAAAATATTGGGGCTTATAAATTATTCTTTTTTGGGGGGGAGGGGCCTATAAGTTATAAGAAGAATGGAAAGTGTTTGTGTGTGTATGTGTGAATTTCACAATTCAGTAAGTACCCTACTCAGTTCTCTAAGACTTGTAAGGAAGATAAATACCATGTAGATATAGATATATACATACACACACCATATAATATATATGTATGTATGTGTATATATATATGACATATATATGTTATAGATATATGATATATAATATATATGTAATCTGCATTGGAAGGAGTTTCCATACTGGGAGTTCCCCATATGGATTAACTTGTTAAATAGAGGAGATGCTTTCTGGGAGTATGCTGTTAAAAGGAAAACACTTGGGTTGACAAGTCAGCTCTTCTTGCCTTTGATATTGGTGTGATTGTGGTCTTCCCATTGGTTGCCATTATTTCTCATTTTGGGGTGGAACAGCTAGAATCGAATAGATTCATCACTCCTATAATTCTAGGCCCCAAATGTGTGTTTGGTGTTTGCGCGTGTGTATATACATATATGTAAATACACATATATATGTATGTAAATGTATATGTCTATATTCTTCAATGTTGATGTAATTTGTTTGAGAGACAGAAAGAAAGAATGCACTTTATCTGCCCCTGAAGCTATGGTTAAATTTGCAATCATCTGCAAAGCCAAATAAGATGATATGAACGGGCTGCTTGCCTACCTCCTCAGGGCCTTGCAAGGATTAGAGAGTAAATTTTGGCAAAGCCTTTTGAGGTCATGGGATAAAACTGCCTTTAGATTATGGCCAATTATGCTCAGTGATTTGGTACTTATTATGAGACAAAACATAAAGAAGACAGGCCCTGCCTTTGGGATTCCTAATCCGAGACACATTAGGCTAATGTACTCTTGGTACTGTCACTTTAACTCTTAAAGGTCCTGGGGATATGGGAAGGGGGGGTGGGGGGGCGGGGATGGAGACAGGACAGAGGCCCAGGGACAAAATCAGAACCCTGTCTGGTTTCCAGTTCTCTGAAATGTCCCTGCCTACTGGGAAAGTGCTCCAGGAATCAAAAAACACCTTTCCATGGGGGTGAAGAATACATCTAAACAGGTTGTAAAGCAGATCCCATCTTTAACTCAGGCATTGGATAGTAGTTGGTTGTATTTTGTTTTGTTTTTTTTACTTCGTGGCCGACCCACGATGGAAAAGGAAAAAAAAACACCCCAGTAATTTAACTAAGAGAAACAAAAGTACTACATTTATGTAGGAACAACTTTCTTCCCTTTGCTATCTGGGAGCCGCTCAGATCAAAATTCTCTGGAGTGAGAGCATGTTGTTGTTTGTTTGTTTGAATTTTAAAAGGGTAACAACATTTGTCTGGCATGGTTGAGGAGAGAGGGGGGCTGGGGGAGTAGAATATCAATCTGTTGTCTGCATTTTTGATCAATCATTCCATTTGTTGCATGACACCAGGCACGGGCAATATTGCATGATAAGGCTTATCGAGCTCAGATCTTCCAGAACCCATTTATTATTCCAAAAGTATGTGCCTTGATTAATAATAGATGGTTAGCCACATCATTAAGAAACATGATTGGCACCTTCTATCGGTCGTCTTGAAGACTAATTTAGTGAGGCTGGCTGACAGGAGAGCAAAGTTTTTACTGTTCCATTGGCTAACTACATGCCTGCCTGTTTGCAAATGAAGAAAAATTCTCTCCTTTTAAGGTTTAGGCACATTGAGTGCCTAGGAAAACAAATGATTTGCTTTGAAAGTTGCTTAAATGTGTTTGGCTAATGAATCCTCTTAGAGATCTTTGCCCTGAATGCTTTCCTTCTTGTTTTTCTAAGGATATTTAACTCTTTTGGTGACTGAGCCTCCTCTAAAGTCTTGCTCTGAGGCCTCAGTCAATTCAATGACCATTTATTAAGCACTTACTATGTATAATGCATGGTGTCGTGGTTCCAAAGACACACCAGCCCCTGCCCTTAAGAAGTTTACATTCTATTGGGAGCTGGCATTCTGACCCCCGGTTTTTCAAAGATACACACAGAGGGGAATTTCTATCAGGTCATGCCAAGCTGGAAAAGCCTAGAGAGAGAACATGTGCTTGTCATCTAGGGACCAGCCTACCTTAGTTCAGAAATGCTCAACATCAGGAGTGGCTAGGTGGTGCAGTGGATAAAGCACCGGCCCTGGATTCAGGAGTACCTGAGTTCAAATCCGGCCTCAGACATTTGACACTTACTAGCTGTGTGACCCTGGGCAAGTCACTTAACCCCCATTGCCCTGCAAAAAAAAAAAAAGAAAGAAAAAAAGAAATGCTCAACACCATGTGAGAAAATAATGGGGCTTGGGGTGTGGGGGGGGGTTCCCCACTCGAGGGAACCTTGCTTGACCTCTTTTAAGGCCAGCCCAGAGTCTGTAAAGTTGGAGCTTGAACTCTGAATAGAGACAATAGAGATTAAAACTACACATACCTAAAAGTTTTGCCGTCAGAGGGTCTGTCTTTCACAGACCCTGAGCAACTCATGTTGATATGGATCACCCTCAAGTCATGCCAGTCCATTAACTTGAATGTTACTGGCCAAATTAGCTTGGGTCAAGGTGCAGTGACCCGCCTCTACCTGAGAGAAGATAAAATCCTTGGGGAGAGGGGGTCTCTCTCTCTCTCTCTCTCTCTCTCTCTCTCTCTCTCTCTCTCTCTCTCTCTCTCTCTCTCTCTCTCTCTCTCCCTCCCTCCCTCTCTCCCTTTCTCCCTCTCTCTCCCTCTCTCCCTCTCTTTCCCTCTCCCTCCCTCTCCCTCCCTCTCTCTCGCTCTCTCTCTTTTTCTCTCTCTCTCTCTCTCTCTCTCTCTCTCTCTCTCTCTCTCTCTCTCTCTCTCTCACTCTCTCTCGCTCTCTCTCTCATTCGCTCTCTCGCTCTCCTCTGCCCCCCCACCCCCACCCCGGGACACTGGAGGAGGCAAACACACTGCCCCTGTTCTTTTCTTTTTTATCTAGGTACATAGGGATTCTAATTCTGAGCAATGTGCTCTCTCTCTTTACTAACATTTAATATGCTTTAATAAATGCTTAATGCCAAAGACTGGTGCTATAGCCTTATTTATAAGTAGCAATATATTGGAATCCCCAGCTAAGTTCCCTAAAAACTAGAACAGAGACAGGCACCACCAATATATTTCAAATGACACAACCACAAAGGTGACCACCAGGAGAGGAGGTGTTTCAGCCATAATGATTGTGAACAACTATCTGCTGAGGCACACAGGAGTTGTGATTTATGGTGATGGAGGCAGTAGCTCTTTTGAAGCAATGATAAGTAATAATAATAATAATAATAATACCTTCTACTTATTTAAGTTCTACAAGGTCTGTCTCCCAACTAAAGTGTCTCCTTTAGCCACAGTACCCCTGCGAAGGAGGTAGGACAATTATTATCATCATTCAGAGAGATGTAAATGATTAACACAGGACAAGGGTGTACTAGAGCTGTCTCTAACCTACCCCAGAGAGCTGATTGTTAAATTTTTCAGTGTGAGCATGCACACCTTGAAAATTGGCAATCATTACAAATCAGGGTTTGAATTGTTGTTTTGTTGATTGTCCAGACTTCACAAAGTGATGGAGAAAAATTTAATAATGCAGATTGAACTTAGAAGTGAGTCCTGCCTAATTTGTTTTCAGAGAGTCCATGGTTAAACATTTACTAGCATTCCTTTGGCACAGGATCACACAACTGATAATCATCAGACCCAGGACTGAAACCTGGATCTTCTGCTTCTAACTCCAGTTCTCTTACTCCCACACCAAGCTACCTCTAACAGGAGTGATTAACCTGGGGTCCGTAATTTTGTTTTTGTTCTTTAATTTTTGATAACTCAATAGAATTGGTTTCCTTTGTAATCCTATATAATAATTTTTAATGCATTTAAAAACAGTATGCTGAGTTAGATTTTATCAGACTGCCTAAGGGAGGCCATGACATAAAAAAGGGTCTTGTGGTTGTTTTCAGTCATGTCTGACTTTTTGTTGACACCATTTGGGGTTTTCTTGGCAGATACTGGAGTGGTTTGCCATTTCCTCTCCAATTCATTTTATAGATGAGGAAACTGAGGCAACCAGGGTTAGGTGACTTGCCCAGGGTCACTGAGGCCAGATTTAACTAGAGGAAGATGAGTGCTCCTGACTTCAGGCCCGGTACTCTATCGACTTTGCCACCCAGCTGCCCCCAAAATGAAGAGTTTGTTGTTGTTTAGTCATTTTCCAGACATGTCCAATGCAGTCAATTCTCTCTTGGGGATTTTCATGACAAAGATATTTAAGTGCTTTGCCATTTCCTTATCCAGTTCATTTAACAGATGAGGAAACTAAGACAACCTGGGTTAAATGGCTTGCCCAGAGTCACACAACTATCAGGTATGATAACTCAGAGAAGAGAAGTCTTCCTGACTCCAGGTCTTCTACCTAGATGCCCCAGAGAAGGATTTGAACCTATAAAAGAGAGATAAAAAGGTGTATGGCCAACTTAGGAGCCCCTTAAGGCTGCCTACGGACACTTAAGTTAGTACCTAATTTCACTCGGGAAACTTAGCTAATAATGATAATCATATAGTGTGTCCTGTGAGCCAGGGATTGTGCTAAGCTCTTTACAAATGTCACATTTTATCCTCTTAACAACCTGAATGGTAGGTGTGATTATTACCCCCATTTTGCAGATGAAGAAACAGAGGCAAACTGAAGTTAAATGACTTGCCCAGGGTCCCACTGCTAGATAAGTGTCTGAGGTCAGATTTGACAGGCATTGGGGTAGGTTAGATGGCTGAATTGAAAGTCAGTGAAGAACTTAGTTCAAATCCTGCCTTAAGACACTTTTTAGCTATGTGACCCTGGGCAAGTCATTTGATCACTATGAGGTTTAGAGTCTACTCCATAGAGTAAGAATTCCCCTAGATACTCCTGGGGATAATAAAAGTGCAAGGTTATTTTGAGGATCAAATGGCATAATGTATGTAAAGGGTTTTGCAAACTTGAACATGTTTCTTGTCTGGACTATTATAATAGCCTCCTAATTGGTTTCCAGCCCTCAGTTCTCTCTCTTCTTCAATCCATCTTCCACACATTTATGAAAATTATGTTCATAAAGCACAGGTTTGACCATATTAACCCGCCCCCCCCCATTAACTCCTGTGGCTCCCTATTACCTCAGGGATAGCATATATTTGGCTCCTTTTGGCCTTTGAAGTCATTTGCAATCTGCCTCTGGCTTATATTTCCAAATTTATTACACATTACTCCTCCTTCTGCAACTCTTCAGTCCACTGGTATAGTACTTAGAATGCTAGATTTGGAGTCAGGAAGACCTGAGTTCAAATCTAGCCTCAGACTTTTTTTTTTTTTTTTTTTTTGCGGAGCAATGAGTGTTAAGTGACTTGCCCAGGGTCACACAGCTAGTAAGTGTCAAGTGTTTGAGGCCAGATTTGAATTCAGGTCCTCCTGAATCCAGGGCCAGTGCTTTATCTACTGTGCCACCTAGCTGCCCCAGTCTCAGACATTTTATTAGCTGTCTGACCCTTGAGCATGTCACTTTCCCCTAGCCTCAGTTTACTCATTTGCAAAATATGAATTATGATAGCCCATGTTTTGAGGATAAAATGAGACAACCTACATAAAGTGCTTTGCAAAACCTAAAGCACTACATAAATGTTATATTTTATTATTATTACTTGCTGTCTTTCATTTGCATTTCCATCAGTCTTTGAAGATATTTATTCTATATCTAGAATAAACTGGCTTCTCACCTTCATCTCTTAGAATTTGTAGTCTTCTTCAAAGTTCAGCTCAGACACTATCTCCTACCTAAGGCTTTTTTTTATTCCTACCCCCTCCCAGGGCTCATCTCCCTCTATTTTATGTTTATTTTGTATATATTTATATGTATACATATTGTTTTCACTGATAGAATGCAAACTGCTTACATAGGAGTTTATAGGGCAGGGGACATTCATTTCCCTTTTGTCCCCAGCTCTTAGAACAGTGCTTAGCATATTAATGGAGCTTATAGCAAATGCCTGGTAATTCTTTTTGGATAGCGTTAAGGAACAAAGTGAGATTTCCAGGTACACTCATTAGCTTCCTGGCCTGTTTGATATTTCACCTCGCCCTGCTAGAGAGAGATGATAAAAACATACGTCAGTGATTCAAGAATCTTTTTCATTGGTAAACACATTCCCTGATATAGTCATGATCCATCTGTGACTTTGTAGGTGGTCTTTTGCTGTGGCTTCAAACTTCATCACTCTTTAGCCAACCTGATGATAGCCTCTTTCCACTTTTAGTCCATCACCAAGGCCATAAGTATAGCCTTTTCCAAATGGTAGGAGATGCTGGAACCTATGCCCAGCTTCCAACACAGCATCACCCCCAGGTCATGATGAGGCAAGGCCAGGGACTCAGGGGGGCCAGGAGAACTGTCTTTAGTTATCTCTAGAGGCTCGAGAAGAAGATGGATGCATGGGATTTTTTTGCAGGTTAAATTGCCAAGACCTTGCAACTGATTGAATAGTTGGGGAGAGTGAGAGTAAGAAGAAAAAGGATGACTCTGGGTTTGAGAAACTGGGTAAATGGGAGTAGTGAAATTGGGAAGAGAGATAGGTTTGGAACTCAACAAAAGGTCTTGTTTTGGATATGCTGAGTGTAAGGCTTTTTTGTTGTTGGCTTTTTTGCAGGGCAATGAGGGTTAAGTGACTTGCCCAAGGTCGCATAGCTAGTTTCAAGTGTCTGAGGTTGGATTTGAACTCAGGTCCTCCTGAATCCAGGGCCTATGTTTTTTCCACTGTACCACCTAGCTGCCCCTGAGTGTAAGGCTTTTGAGAGGGAGAAGAATACTGGATCTAGAGTCAGGAAAACCTAGTTTTAAATCCTAAGACACTTACTTGGCAGCCTGGTGGGGCAGGGCAATGAGGGTTAAGTGACTTGCCCAGGGTCACATAGCTAGCAAGTGTCAAGTGTCTGAGGCCGGATTTGAACTCAGGTCCTCCTGAATCCAGGGCTGGTGCTTTATGCACTGCACCACCTGGCTGCCCCAACAGGCCCTTTATAAAACATATATATATATATATATATATATATTTAATGTTTGCAAAGTACTTTTTATACTTTATCTCATGTCAGCTCTGTGAGGTTAGTATTTCCAATATTTCTATCCATATTCTATGGATAAGAGAACTGAGTCTCAGAGATATAAAATGACTTGCCCATGGTCAAATATGAAAGATGGGATTTGAGCCCAAGTCCTATCTTACTGTGCTCCTAGCACTCAATCTTCCATGCCATCATTATGGAATCTAGAACTTGAAGAGACTTAGAGTTCATCTAGTCTTATGCCTTTATTCTATACAGGAAGAAAGTCTAAAATTATCTAAGGAATAATTAAAAAGTGCTTTATAGGGCAGCTAGATTGCACAGTGGATAAAGCACTGGCCCTGGATTCAGGAGGATCTGAGTTCAAATCCAGGCTCAGACACTTGACACTAGCTGTGTGACCTTGGACAAGTCACTTAACCCTCGTTGCCCAACCAAAAAAAAAAGATTTATAAATATAATATAATAATAAATAATAAAATAAGCGTAAATGTCATAGAAATGCTGACTTTACCTAGTGGCAAAGCCAGAATTCATTCTAATTGTAGAATGGACTCATTTGACTGGGTAGCTTCATTTCTTCTTCTTAATTGCCCGATGCTTCCAGCTGTTCTTCTGAGATAGCCACGATGGCACCAAACCCCCATAATCCTCATGGTTTTTCAGCCCTTTAGTGTTAGACTTATTTCTTCTCTTTTTCTATTGTGGCCAGAAGAACTATCCTTTCCTCAGCCTGAGAGCTCCTTTCCCTGGTGCAGACAAGGCACTCACTTTGATCTTCGATGGCTTTGAAATCATTGAGTCTAAACAACATTCCAACTCACTTGTCCAGTTCCTAAATGGACAAAGCAGGTACATAGTGAATGTTAAGGGTGAATGGACCAATATTTTAAAAGCACTAAAAGCCCTTTCACTCAATATTTTCCCAGAACCATAGCCTTATTTCCAATTACCCTGCTTTTTCTCAAACCTAGAAACAACAAATGAATAACAGATGTCAACCCCAATTGAAGGCTACTTACTGAAGACTGGCTGTTCTTGCTTATTGGAAATGCCTTTTAGAATGATTTCTTTTTGTTTCTGTTACCATGACAATGTTTGGCCCCATCCCCTGTTTTCTTTTTTCCAGATCTAAGGAAGACTGTAGGCAAGGGGGATTGCCATTAAAAGAAGCACTACTTGCTATTTTCAAAAAGGGTTATAAGGATTCCAGCATGGTGCAGGGAATTTAAAGTCAGAGGATTGGGCTTTGAATCTTGGCTTTGCCATGTGTTGCCTCAGTTACCCTGGGCAAATCACTATATCTCTTTGGGCCTCACTTTCCTTATTTGCAAAATGAGGGAGTTGGACTATATTATCTCTAAGGTTCCTTTCGTTTCTAAAGCTCTTAGCCTAAGTGTATCCCTTCCCCGTTACTATTATGTAGTCAATGGATTTCCTTAGATGGTACAATTTCCTGCTGTTCATCTATTGGAGATTAAATATCTTAGCTTCAATCTTTATGACAATCAGACTCATGAAACAGGGAACTGAATGGCATCCTAAGAATGTCCTTTTCTTCAAGATAATAATCATCTACTTTAAAAAGTTTAGCCATAATAGAATTATTATTGGCATTCTACCATATTTTGTGGGTTGGGTTTGACTGACTTTTTTCCGTATAAATATTTTATTATTTTCCAGTTACATTTAGAGATAATTTTCAACATTTATTTTTATAAGATTTCTAGTTTCAAATTTTTCTCCATCCTTCCCTTCCCCCCTCCCCAAGACAGCAAGTAATCTGATATAGGTTATATGTGTACAGTCAAATTAAACATATTTCTGCATTAGTCATGTAATGAGAGAAGGATCAGAGCAAAAAGGAAAACCCTCAAAAAAGAAAAACAACAACAATAAAAACAATAGAAATAGTATGGTTTGATCTGCATCCAGATTCAACAGGTTTTTTCTTTCTTTCTGGATTTGGAGAGCATTTTCCATCATGAGTCCTTTGGAACTATCTTGGACCATTGTATTGCTGAGAAGAATCAAGTCTATCACAGTTGATCAACACACAATGTTGTTGATACTCTGTACAGTGTTCTCCTGGTTCTGCTCATCTCCCTCATCATTAGTTCATGCAGGTCCTTCCAGGTTTCTCTGAACTTCTCCTGCTCATCGTTTCTTACAGCAAAATAGTATTCCATTACATTCATATACCACAACTTGTTCAGCCATTCACCAATTGATAGGCAACCCCTCAATTTCCAATTCCTTGCCACCACAAAAAGAGCAGCTATAAATATTTTTGTACATGTGAGTCTGTATAATACAGAGTTACCCTGCCATTCAATGAGAGACAAATTGGTGGAGTCCTCCCTTTATGAGGAACTAATGACACCAGGTAAAGGGAAATTTGGGGAATTTGTGGATTTCCCTCATTCTTCTGACTCTTTCCATTTGCTTAAACCTCAAATGTCAGGCTTTGAAACAAAATGCTTGTTGCCTGTATAAAAGATAAACACTGGGGCATTGAGGCAAGAATTCTAAGCAGGGAAGAAATTAGGAACCCTTGGGTCTATTATCAGTTCTGCCAAGGTCTTCTTGGGTATCCTGAATCTATTCACTTACTTCTTAGTATCAAATAAATAAGTAGCAGTAGCAGATCTTAAACTATATTGTAAGGCAGTAATTATCTAAAATATCTGGTACTGGCTAAGAAAAAGAAAGGTAGATCAATGGAACAGAGTAGACATACATTTTACAGAAGCAAATAAATATAATAACCTTGTATTTGACAAGTGTAAAGATTTAATATTTGCGGATAAGAATTCATTATTTGGCAAAAATTGTAGGGAGAACTGAAAAGCGGTATGGCAGAAACTTGGCATAGACCAATATCTCACACCATTTACCTGGGTAAGGTCAAAATGTATACATGGCCTAGATATAAACAGAGATATTAGAAGAAAAGTAGAAAAACATGGAACATATTACTTATCAGATTTATAGATAGATGAATAATTTTTGGATAGGTAAGAGACAGAGAGCAAAATTAGGTGTAAAATGGATTATTTCAATTACATTAAATTAAAAAGGGTTTGTACAAATAAACCAAAATGTTGCCAAGATCAGAAGGAAAGCAAATAATTGGGAAAAAATGTGTAAACATTTTTTCAGATAGAGGTCTCATATTTCAAATATGTAAAGAACTCTGGCAAATTTATAAGAATATAAGTCATTCCCTAAATGATTAATGGTCAAAGGATATGAACAGGAAGTGTTCCCACAATGAAATCAAAACAATTCATAGTCATATGAAAAAATGCTCTAAACCATTATTGATTAAAGAAATGCAAATTAAAACAACCTTGAGATATAATTGTATACCTGCCAGAATAGCTGAAATGATTGAAGGGGGAAGTGACAAATGTTAGAAGAGATGTGGAAAAATTGGGACACTTGTTGGTTGGAATTATGAATTGATCCAACCATTTTGGAGAACAATCTGTAATTAGGCTAAAAGAGTTATTGAGCTGCCTAAACCCTTTAACCCAACTATACCCCTGCTAAACCTATTTACAAAGATGATTAGGGAATAAGAAAAAGAACTTACAGGTTCTAAAATGTTTATAGCAAGCACTCTTTGTGATAGTAAAGAACTGCAAATTGCAGGGATGCTTATCAATTGAGGAAGAGCTGAACAAATTGTAGTATATGATTGCGATGGAATGCTACTGTGCTTTAAGAAATGATATTAGAAAAACATGAAAGACTTGCACAAAATAATGAAAATGATAATTTTACAGGAGTTAATTTATGGATTATACTGTTAATTTATAGATTATAATTTATTGATTTGGCACTCTACCAATCAAATTATCAAAAGGATACGTTACAGAGTTGGATAAAATTATTTTTTTAAAAAGTCATTTGGGGGCAGCTAGGTGGTGCAATGGATAGATCACTGGCCCTAGATTCAGGAGGACTTGAGTTCAAATCCGGCCTCAGAGACTTAACACTTACTAGCTGTGTGACCCTGGGCAAGTCACTTAACCCCAATTGCTCAGCCCTCCCCCCCCCCAAAAAAAAGTCATTTGGAGTAACAAAAGATCTATATTATCAAGGGAAATAAAGGGGAAAATGTAGGAATGAATGGAAATAGCAATTCCAGAACCAAACTATATTATAAA
The DNA here is from genome assembly GCF_019393635.1 of Dromiciops gliroides. Taxonomy (NCBI): domain Eukaryota; kingdom Metazoa; phylum Chordata; class Mammalia; order Microbiotheria; family Microbiotheriidae; genus Dromiciops; species Dromiciops gliroides. Next base: position 603,338,457 of record NC_057861.1, read on the forward strand.
GCAGCAATCATCATGCCTATGTGTCCTTTATCCTCAAAAAAGCAAACTAAACCAAAACCAAACCTACAGCCCAACAACAACAAAAATCCCTGACTTCATTCATCCATTCTCACTACCTGTCTTCCTATATCTTGCTTCCGTTTTGTGGCTAGACTCCTTGAGGAGATTACCATAGGTGCTTTCATTTCCTTTCCTCTTATTCTTTTAACTTCATACAGTCTGACTTTTGACTTTATCATTCCAACTGAATCTGTTCTCTACAAAGATACCAGAGCTCTCAATCGCCAAATCTAAAGACTTTCTCTCCAGCCTCATTCTTCTCGACCTCTGAAGCAGTCCCGCTTGACATTTCTTACAGCACAATAGTATTTCATTACATTCATCCACCACAACTTAATGAACCCTTCCTCAACTGACAGACACTGCTTTAGTTTTGGGTTCCTTTCCACTACAGAAAGAGCAACTACAAATATTTTTGTACATGTGAACCCTCCAACTGTTTTGTAAGGTTTGTGAGGCCCTCATATTACTCATAGTCTTCTGTTATCACCCTCCCTAATATTTTACAGATGATATTATACCCTAAATAAGTGTTATCCATGGATGTAATTTCTTTTCTTTGTAAAAAAAGACAAAGTGTTTATTGTCTTATTTGGTCTATGAACTTGTTTTCCTCCTGTTGTGGTGATTATTTCTCACTGGTAAAACTTCTCCAAACATATGACTCAGTAGAACATACTATACCATAAAACTCTCCACAACAATAAGTTAAGGCCACATAAGTTTCCCTGACAGATGTAACCACAAAAATAACTATTCAAAGATTTTAATATCCACATTAAACAAGGCATATGATACAGAGACATAGTTTTGCAAAGATATTTGTCCTGTCATGGAGGATTTCCTAAACAAAATTCAAATAGTAGAGGGATTCTTTATTAAGGGAGGGGTTAAAGTTATGATTTGTGGTTGATAGCAAACTAATTCGATCAAAGACTGAAATACTCAGGGTTTTAATGAGATCCATAGTCACTCAAAAGAGACTAACCCAGTTGAATTTCCATAGGAAATGTTGATGATAATCTGTGTTGTCTGTTCCTTTATCTAACTTCCATTAAAAAAAAAAAACACCCCACATATAAAAACTTTTCAAAATAGGTCAGGTTGGAACTGGTTTTTTTTCTTCACAGAATATCTTCTTCTTATTTGTATCCTTTCTTCAAATTTAGTGTAGATTTTAATCTTTATCTAAAAGGCTGATGATCCAACTGTATACAATTAGGTGATTCAGAAATGTCTGTCACATCAGTAACCATTGTTTCCTATCTGGTAAGATAGAGTCAATTTCACTTTTTTTGTAATTCTGTCTCTCTTCTTAAAGACAGGAAGAAAGATAGCCAAAAATAGTTGGACTCTGGGCAGGCCTAGATGAAGACACAGAGAAAAAAACACATTTCCTTTGCTTATTCGTTCTTTTAGTTCTGTCTCGTAAAAGGCTAAGGGTGCTGCATAAGATTTTGTATGTTTCTTTGATGGTTATTAAGTTCATAATAAATATATTATCTCCCCCCCAACCAAAAGAGACTAACCTAAATATCTATATAGGAAAAAACAAAAAGGATACAGAATGTAAATTATATGTGTTACATACCCAGATGCATGTTACACATGTAAATTATACATCACACATATATATGTATATGTGTGTGTGTGTGTGTGTATTTAGGAGGATAATCTATTAGATTAACCTGTCTGTACATATATCTTAGATGGGTCCTGCCAGTGTACAGCAAGATAGGCTGAAGACTGAAGAAAGGAAGGATTTTTTTTTACCAGATCATATTTGGAAAGTTATGCTGTTCTTTCACTGATCCCAGATTCCTACTTCAGACCTTTGAAGTTTGAATTTTGAATTAAAAATATCATACAAATTTCATTTCAGCAATTAGGTAACCATAACTGGTAGCCAAGCCTGTCTTTTTGGGCTGTAAACTACAGGATTGGAAAAGTATTTGAGAAGAGAGTTAAAATCAGAAGTTTTGATGAGACTTAAATTACTTCTAGAACTGTGTTTTGCTAACAACTGAGTTGTCTTAAGTTTTCCATACTCAGCTGTCCATTTAGAATTCACCATAGAGAGGTCATGGGAAAATTACTCAGGAGGTGTTTGCTTCTTCCAAGTCCCATAACAAATATGGTCAAGCAGCAACAGATTCTCAAGGACATAGAGCCAATGGGGTGGCGGAGCAGGGCTGAAAGTAAAGCAGGTCAGGGTATCTGGGGAGGGACATCAACTTTATAAGTGGGAAAAAGAGTGCATTCAGTCATTTCTCATGTGCAACTTTCTTGCATCACCCTGTCATATAACATGACATGACATGATCTGAAAGTATTATCCACATCTCACTCATAAAACACACTTTGGGTGGTATATATGTCTGTGTGTGATTTTTATGACCTTGGTCAAGTTAATTAAATTCTCCTTAACCCTGGCAGCTCTCTAAGGCTGTAATTTTCAAAGCAGGTTCCATTTTGCATTGGAAAAGAGTTTCTTCCCTTGTAGTTTCCTAAGTCAATGACATCATGGTTCTTGTCTGTCTGTTACCTATATATCCATCCATCCATCCATCCACCCATCCATCCACCCACCCATCCATCTATCCATCTCTCTCTCTCTCTCTCTCTCTCTCTCTCTCTCTCTCTCTCTCTATCTATCTATCTATCTATCTATCTATCTATCCATCTATCCATCCATCCATCTATCATCTACTTATCTATCTTCTGTCTACTTGTCTATCTATTTATCCATCTACCTATTTATGAATAGCTTACAGAGCATTTTCAGGTTTGCTAAGTTCTTATGCATGTGCACATATATACTTATACATATATTTATATATGATTAATAAATTAATCAATAAACATTTATTAAGCACCTATGTATTATACATATATTTGGATATGTGCATCTATATTAATATGGAATATTAGAGCTGGAAAGGACCATAAAAATAATAAATAACACAGTTATTTTATAGGTGAGAAAAATGAGGTCTCAAAGTGACTTTCCCAGGTCATACATGTATGAAAGGTAAAGCCATGATAGAACCCACATTTTCTCATACCTTTAAAAAAAATTATTGTCATTTTTTAGAACCCACAATTTCTAACTCCTGTGCTCTTAAATGGAAAATACAAGTTTTATTGGTGCCTTGGTGATGGTGGCCATGGTGGTGGTGGAGGGGGCAGTGTCTGGACCTGAGATTTCATCCTATTTAAAGATACCACTTACAGTCAGGCCTTTCCAGCTCTAAAGCAGGCCTTCCATCCTCAGCCCACTCATCCTCTCCCATTTTTGATGCCCTAGACATTACCAGAAAACAGCCTGCACCATAGAACTCTATCACAAGGACAATGGACATTTAAGCAGAAACAGTTGACACAGAAATAGTACCCATGAGTAGCAGTGTATTCAACACTCTACCCAATATTCTTTCTATTTCACATGCTACTGTCAGAATTTTTAAAAGAAAATTATGTTTATCCATATGTGTTCCCATATGTTCAACATATGTATACATACATTCAGCAAGATTCTTCTCTCTACTTCAGGAAATACACATTCTCCCACTCCAGAGGGAAGATGCTACTCTTCTTTCTTTCATCCTGATTTTATCAACTAGCCTCTTGGAAGAGAGGATGAGCTATCTAGCCCAGAAATCGTCCACACTGAACTGCATAGCAGTATCCAGTTGATAGGCTCTTTCTATGCCCCCAAAGCATGCAAAGGAAATGACTGATAGAGGTTCTTGAAGAATGAAGAGTTAGTGCATACTCAGAATCCACCTCCAGCCTTGTAATTTATCAAAAATAGCTAATAATAATAATAGCTTATCAATAACAGCTGACACCCATGGTTGGCAGAAATGTTGGAAGTAAAGGGGAGGGAACAAGAATAGACAAAATTCCCTTCTATAAACAGATGACAGTTCCAGACCCAGAAGAGCACAAGCCAGCCAGTTCTGAACTATCCCATGAAATCTTGAATTCACTTGAAGGCAAATCTCTCTTGGGTAAGCTGAGGGCCATTGACATTGCTCATCTGAATTTTTACTTAAAACAGACCTATCTATAAAGATCACATCTTGAGATGTCAGAGCTCAAACACACACAGAGTATGTAATAAGAAAAAAAAAGGAAGGAAATTACCCCCCAGATATTGGCATGGAGGTTGGAGGACAAAGGTCTACCCAGTTACCATGTTGTGACAGCCAATTGGATGAAGACTTTAGAACTCAAATGTTTTTTTCCAAAACATGGAGTGACATCAGGACACAATGTCCATGTTTCTGTCAAGTGTTCTCTTCTGAGTATTCTGAATTTTTCAAAGTCTTTCTGGAGAGAGGCAGATTGAACAACTGGTTGCTCTTTAATAAAAAACACAATGGATGCTGCTATTTACTTAAATTAGACTTTCATCCCTTAAGTGCTCTGTAACCACATGAGATGAAAATATATTTGGGCAGACAGTACAGTAAGCAAGACTGTTGCATAACACATGTTGTGTTTCCTTTTCCTAATGAAAACTGCATTGCCTTCCATTTTATGGGACTTAGCTGTTTCTGGCAATAGAACTCCAGTAGCAGTGGATCTGTAGAGGGGGCCAGAGGCAGATGAAGATCACTAGCCCTTCTCTTCTTCTTAGCCCCAACCTTCAATGCTTTCTTGACTATTTAGACCAACAAGCACTGGAAACTTATCCTAGTCACTCAATACATACTTACTGAATAAATGTATGTATTGTGTATGTGTGCATGCATGTATACATGTATGAATAGAGGGCATCTAGGTGGCACAGTAGATCAAGTACTAGGCCTGAAGTCAGTAAGATTCATCTTCCTGAGTTCAAATCTGGCCTCAGACACTTGCTAGCTCTGTGACCCTGGGCAAGTCACTTAATCCTGTTTGCCTCAATTTCCTCATCTGTAAAATGAACCGGAGAAAGAAATGGTAAACCACTTTAGTGCCTCTGCCAAGAAAACCCCCCAAAAGACCACAAAGAGTCGGACACAAGTGAAAACAACTGAACAACAACAAAATCTATGAATGTTCAGGATTAGACATGAAAACACAATTGGCATAATCCAACTATCCATTTCTCTACTGTCCAGATAAATTGTCTTTCTTGTTGTCCTTCACCCATGACACCCTATCTCCTCTCTCCTTGTTTTTGCCTAGGTAAGTCTCCTATGCCTGGAATGTACTCCCTTATCACCTCTACCTCTTTAAATGCCTTAGTTTGCTTCTAAGCTCTACTCCAGTGCCACCTAACAGAGTGCCGGGCATATAATAAGTGCTTGAAAAATGCTTGTTGATCGATTGATTGATTCTAAGTTGTGATCACCTCTTCCTCAGAATTCTTACAGAATTTACCTGTTTCACTTGACACTTACCTGGTACTACCCTGGACTGATAGTTCTTTCTTTATGTATGTCTTACCTTTCCAACTAGACAGAATCTCATTGGCCAGGCTCTTTGTTGATGATGGTAAAATGATCATAGAATCACAGATTTGGAACTGCAAGGGACCTTAGAGGCCTTGGGGTCCAACCCCCTCATTTTGCAGATAGGAAACTGACTTGTCCTCATGACCTATAGGACTGAGTCTTAGGAAGGGACAGGACAACAAAGTGGGATTAGGGAAGATTTCCTATAGAAAATAGCGCTGATTTTTGTTGTTTTTTGAGTGTTACTGAAGCTGAGTTTTTAAGGAAGTCAGGAGATCTAAGAGGCAAAGGTGAGGAGGGGATTATATTTCAAGCAGAGGGAATACGCCTATGGAAAGACATGGAATCAAGGGAAGAATGTCATTTGGAGAACAACATATTTGTGTCTAATGATAACCACTTCTAGGACAGGGCAGAGGGGGAGGGGAAAAAGGGGAAAAAGTTACATGATAACTAATATATATTTAAAATTAGTAGCAAGTTGTACATAACAGGTTTTTTTTTTTAAACAGGGCAATGAGGGTTAAGTGACTTGCCCAGGGTCACACAGCTAGTAAGTGACAAGTGTCAAGTGTCTCAGGCCAGATTTGAACTCAGGTCCTCCTGAATCCAGGGCCAGTGCTTTATCCATTGCACCACCTAGCTGCCTCCCATAACAGGTGTCATGTGCAATCATCTTTTTTCCCCTATTTTCCTATGTTATAGAAATGCTTGTTTTATTTAAGCTCAGAGAGAGAGAGAGAGAGAGAAACAAATTAGGCCAGTTTGACCAGATTGTAGAGGAGGCAAAGGAAGTGTAAATGAATAACTCTGAAAACAGAGGTTAGCATGGTCTCCTTCCTCATCTCTGCCTGGGGGCTTCCCTGGCTTTAAATCCCAACTAAAATCCTATTTTCTATAGGCAGGCTTTCCAAATCCCTATTAATCCTAGTTCTTTCCTTGTGTTAATTATTTCCCCTTTATCCTATAAAACGGCAGGTCCCCCAATATATCCTGGGCCATCACTAGTCATCTCGACCTATGTCTTGCCACTGGACTCCAATGACCCTGGAAGGGAGAGTGAAGCTGATTAATTTGCTCAGCTCTGCCTCACTTAAATACAAAGTACTTGCAAGTCAAGACATCACCCTCCTGATATCATTGGTCCTCTTCAAGAATGAAGGACAAACAACAACAATTTTGTTTGTAGTTGTTTACTTTTATGTCCCCCATTAAATTGTGACCTTCTTGAGGGTACCAACTGTCCTTTGCCTCTTTTTTATATCCCCAGAACTTGGCACAGGGCCTGGCACATAGTAGGCACTTAAGAAATGCTTATCACAGGGGCAGCTAGGTGGCGCAGTGGATAGAGCACCAGCCCTGGACTCAGGAGGACCTGAGTTCAAAGCCTGCCTCAGGTACTTGACACTTAATAGCTGTGTGACCCTGGGCAAGTCACTTAACCCCAATTGCCTCACCAAAAAAAAAAAAAGAAAGAAAGAAAGAAAGAAAAAAGAAATGCTTATCGAAACATATTATTTATTTATTTTAGAAATTTCTTTCATTTTAAATTTTGAGTTAAAAATTCTCTTCCTTCCACCCTTCCCCACCCACTGAGAAGGCAAGCAAATGATAGAAATTATACACGTGAAACCAAAGAATGTTTTAAAAGAAATGTTTATCATACCATAAAAGAATTTAAATGCTGAACTGAAGATTTTGTATTTTTTCCCATGTGAAATAGGTTGCTACTGAATGTCACTCAGCTGCTGATATTTTGCTCTCTGCTCACCCAAGGCAAAAGGAAAGGTCTACATTGATCATGAAATGTCAATGTCTCTATGAGGATAGATTTTGTTAAGCCAGATTTAATAAGTAGAAGTTTGAAGAAGAATGTCAGTAGAAGGGACCAGTAATTCTCAGGAAATTCAGTGGTGTACAAATAAATGAGGGAAAAGTGTAATAATTTAAAATATTGACATATGATAAACCTTAAAAATTTTTATACCTTGAAAAATTGTATATGCATGATGTCATTGGTCCTCTTTGAGAATGGATGAACAACAGCAATGCCATATGTATTCCTTTTGCTGCACTCACTTATTTCATATGATTTGCCATTGAGTTCATAAGTTCTTGGCACATAGTCTTCAATTTTTCATCTTTAAACCACATTTTTATCAGATTGGCTATTAAACATACCTTTGTGGAATGGTCCATTTTTCTAAGTCTAGCCTTGATTTTAGTCCATAGATTTTCAATAGGATTTAAATGAAGTGATTTCCCAGGGCACTAAAGCATGTTTTTCTCTATCTCTTGGATAAATTTCTTAGCTTTTTGTGATGTGTGACACAGCCCAAAGTCATAGTATGGTATTCTATTTTCATAATTCTTTTATTTATTTGTTTGTTTGCTTTTTGTGGGGCAATGGGGGTTAAGTGACTTGCCCAGGGTCACACAGCTAGAAAGTGTCAAGTGTCTGAGGCCAGATTTGAATTCAGGTCCTCCTGAATCCAGGGTCAGTGCTTTATCCACTGCACCACCTAGCTGCCCCCTATTTTCATAATTCTTAAACAATTCTGCTTATCAGCATATCAATATGTTTATATATTCTTCTATTGGAGACGAGACTTCCAGACCCATTGAAAATTTTTAAAATATATATATCTTAAAATATTTATTCAGGTGATGCCAAATCTAACTATCTTACATGGACTTCTGTCAATGGTTTTAGTATGTTATAGAGTAAAAAAATGTGGGAGGCTCTTAAGTAACAATTACCTTTCCTTTTCCCAATCTTTAGCACTCCAATCTTTATATGGCCTTGTCCATGATATGGATTTTATTTTCTTTATAGTAATGGTTAGGAACTAGTTTTGTTTTGTTTTTGTTTTTGTTTTTTACTAGTTTTCTTGATGTCCTTCCAACTTCAAGAAGCCTATAGCATTCTGTAGAGGCATCAACCATAACTCCAGCTTTCAGATCCTGCTGAAGGTCTTTGCTTGCATTCTGAGGATTAATGAAGTTGTTTTGCAATGATTAGTTGTCAGTTCTTCAAATGTTGTTGTTTTCTACTCCACTTTCTTTTGTGTTTTTGTGCAACTAATGCTATTTTATTGAAAGCTTGAATAATCTTCAATTTGCTTGACTTCCCTACACCAACCACTTCTACCATGTCTCTGACAAATATTGATGTGCTCTTTAAGAGCTATGAGTTTTGCATAGTTCCTTGAAGTACATATCTATTCTTAAATAACACAGAATTAAAAGTACAACAAAAGAAAACGATGAAACATTTGTAAATAGTGAGAAATCTAGCACAACTGACAGAACTAACTGAATGTGAGGAAACCAGCTCATATGTCATATATGTTATGTATGTCACATGTAACATATATATGTCTATATCAATAAACATTTATTAAATACCTGTTATGAGCCAGGCACTGTGCTAAGTGCTGGTGATACAAATAAAATGAAATAATTCCACCAGTTTGATCATGTCACTCCCATACTCAAGAAGTTTCCATGGTTCCCTATTGATCCTAACATCAATCACTCTATCTATCTAGCTATTAATTAATTAGTTTATCTATCTGTTTATTTAAAGTAATAAATATTTTTATTTATAGTTTTGAGTTCCAATTTTTATCCCTCCTTCCCTCCCTCCCCTCACTCCTCCCTGAGAAGGTAAGCAATCAGATATGCCTTCTATTTGATATCTAAAGCCCACGTCATCTGACTCCAATTATCTTTGTTAACTGATCTCATATTATTCCTTCCCACTTCCACCCAATGCACTCTGTGTTCTGGACTAATTACCTCATTTGACCTTCCTGTACACAAGATTCCATTCCCAACCTTCTGCACAGAAAGTCCCTCATATCTGTAATACCAGCCTTTCTCATCTTTGCCTCTGAGAACCCTTAGTTCCTGCCAAAGTTCAGTACCAATTCCACCTCCCACATGAAGCCTTTTCTGATCCCCTTCCCAGCTCCCCCTACCCCGTTAGTACTCTTATTTCTTCAAAGAAAATTTTTTGCAATTGCTTTGCATGTATTATATATTTACCTATCTGTGAACATGTTAGTCCCCTTCATTGCCATAAAATGTAAGTTTTTTGGGGAGGGGGCAGATGCTGTTTCATTTTTGTCTTTGTACTCCTTACACCTAGCACAGTATGGGACATGGGCCCTTAATAAACATTTGTTAAATTAAATTGAATTTCTCAAGACAGTGCCTTATCCACTTTAACAAGAAATGCCTTATTAAAAAAATCAAGAATGGCGGCCTAATGGTACTCTTCCCTGTATTGACTTGTAAAGGTGTTGTTATTATTGTTGTTGTTTTCTAGGAGGGGCAACATTTTTTTTTAATTCAGGAAGAGGAACTGAGCCAAAACTAGACAACCATGGAAAGTCAGGAACAGAGACAGAATTAAAATTCAAATGCCTTGAAAATTGCGGGGGAGGATGTTTACAATCCATTGACTCAGCCCGTGGGTTCTCAATCAGCTTTGTAGATAGATACCATCAAAGAAATAACCATTTTTAGCAGCTCTACCCCTGTTTCCTGATGCCCCAGGCCCAGAATTAAACTACTCATACTGTCTACATGGAACAAAGTGAAATAGAAAGTTGAGTATCTGTTTGATGAATTTGATTAATGTTAAGCTCACATGGATAATTCAGGCCCTTAGCCTTACTAGTGAGGTTAGGTATTTGGGAATCGATCTCTCTCCTCTCCCTTTCTCTCTCTCTCATTTTGACTTTTCTTTATATTATATAGACAACACAAATTAAAGCAAATACTTGATAATTATCCAGGTAATTTGGACAGTGTAGACAGTCAATATAGATATCTCTGGCCAGAAATCCACTTTGGGTTCTGTCAAAAGGGAAAAAAAAATTCAGAACTTGCTGGTAAAGTTGTATTGTTTTGTGTTTTTTAAAAAGTCCCTTTAAAAAAAAGTCCCTTAAGGGGCAGCTAGGTGGCACAGTAGATAGAGCACCGGTCCTGGATTCAGGAGTACCTGAGTTCAAATCCGACCTTAGACACTTGACACTTACTAGCTATGTGACCCTGGGCAAGTCACATTGCCCGGCAAAAAACAAACAAACAAACAAACAAAAACCAACCAAACAAACAAACAAACAAAGTCCCTTAGATCAGTATTGTCAAACTCAAATAGAAATGGGTCTCTGAGAGCTGCACATTCACTTAAAGAAACCACAAACTAACACTAACTATGTTGTATTGTATTTTTATTTATTTTATCCAACATTTCCCAATTAAATTTTAATCTGGTTTGGGTTGTTTGACAGCTCTGCCATAAACTAAGGTAAAACTATTATATATAGTTATATATATAGTTATATCTTAGATAAATTTCAGCCTGTGGTTATATAGCTATGTTAAATTTAATAATATGAGTATTTGTGTAGTCATGGTATATATAGCCTCTGATTTATATTGTCTATATGACCCTGGGAAAGCCACGTCACTTTAGTGCCCCAGGTAGCTCTCTAAAAATTAAGTATAAATCTGGAGCAGCTAGGTTGGGGACAGGAGGTGGCACAGTGGATAAAGTACCAGCCCTGGATGCAGGAGGACCTGAGTTCATATCAGGCCTCAGACACTTGACACTTACTAGCTGTGTGACCCTAGGCAAGTCACTTATCCCTCATTGCCCCGCCTCCCCAAATAAGTATAAATTGCAAGAGCAAGTGTCCCTCTGACTTTCCAGAATTCTGAATTTCTAGAAGGGTTGGGGTTTTTTTTTGACTCATCATATTGTCCTTGACACTATTTTAATTGGATTGGCAGAAATATAGAAATGAATCCATGCTGTATGGAGCCTGGGGCCCCTTTCCTATGACTTCCTCACTGAGCCTGTCATTCACTTTCCAGTTATCAAAATGTTGATACGTCCCATGACAATCAGTCATTCCATTTTCCTTTCTGCACACAAATGGAAACTGTTTCTTTTTTTATTTTTCCACTAATATTCTTTTTCTTTTATATACCAATCACTGAACAATAAAATCCATGGAGCTGAATATTTTTTAAAAGGATGCCCATGTCTTTGACAACCACCTCGTGATAAAATGAACTTGGCTGTACTTGTTCTTTCATGCATGCCACTGTACAAGTTTTAATCCTGGCAAGGATTCATCTTCCAAGAGCTCCAACTTGCATAAGACTCCTTAATGCCATCCTCTGGAGGAGTCATGCATTTCTAACTGAAGGAAAAGATGAAGAGAAGGGGTAGGAAGAGAGTAGGCCATGACTTGGCAGCGAGGTGGCACAGTGAATAGAATTCTGGACTCAGAGTCAGGAAGACCTAAGTTTGAATCCTGCCTCAGACATTTAATAGCTGTGTGATCCTGGGTGAGTCACCTATTCTCTTTCAATTCCAGTTTCCTTATCTGTAAAATAGAGAGTATAATATTACCCACCTTACAGAACTGCTGTGAGAATCAAATTAAACTAGTATATAAATGCAGCTGCTGTTCCTTTCAGTTTGTCAGATGGCAAAAATATATATCTCTTTTGGCCTTAACAAAGATTTCTGCTTTTAGAATCATAGAACTGGAACAGTTTTTAGGGATCATATGGTCAAATTCACTTATTTTTGTTGTATGGTAACATGTTTTTAAAAGTTTTATTGATGCCTCTAATTTTTCTTTTCTTTTTATATTTTATTTAGATTTTTATTTTCCAAATTACATGTAAAATAAAAATTTTGACATCAATTTTTTTTGCAGGGCAATGAGGGTTAAGTGACTTGCCCAGGGTCACACAGCTAGTAAGTGTCAAGTGTCTGAGGCCGGATTTGAACTCAGGTCCTCCTGAATCCAGGACAGATGCACTATCCATTGCACCACCTAGCTGCCCGACATCAATTTAAAAAAAAAAAACCAAAACCTTTGTGTTCCGAATTCCTCACAAGAAACCTCAATGATGTCCCTGATAAGTGGTCATCTGGCCTTAGAAGATTTCAAGTAAGGGGAAACACAAAATTCTGAGATGGTTCATTTCATTTTTGAGTAGGGCATTTTCTTAACATGAAGCCTTAAGTTTCCTCTTTAGAACATTAGCTTGTTGCTTCCAGTTCTGCCCTCTGAGGCCCAGTAGAACAAGTCCAATTCCCCATTGCACAGGATAGCCCTTGAAATACTTAAAGACAGTATTCATTCTGCCCATTCCCTATACCCATGTATTCAGGCTACCAGTTTCTTCAACTGGCCTTCAGTTACCTTAGGTAAGAAGCTCTTCGCCATCTTTCTTGTCCACTTCTGGACACTCTGCAGTGATCAATTGATGCCTTTTTTTAAAATATGACACACAGAACTGAAGACATTACTCTAGATGTAAATGTGACCAGGGCAGAGGACACTAGGAATATCACTTCCTCTTTTCTGAATCCCATATTCTTCTTAAGGCTTCCTTGATTTCCACTTCACACTATTGACTCATGTTGACCTCGTGTACAGCCCCCCAATTTTTTTCCAGATGAACTACTGTCTAACCCCATTTCTACCCAATATAGGGAGCTAAAGATACAAGGCAAATGACTTGCCAAAGTTCACACAATTAGTAAGTGTTGGAACTCATGCCTGAATTCAGGTCTTTGGACTCTAAGATCTATGTTCTCTCTGTCATACCACTCTGATGGGAAGACATTGTATATAAGATTATACCAGTTCCCACCTGACCTGCATCAACAAGCTGCTGAGCTCACAGATTGGGAGATGAATATAATAAAGACATCATCCTCAATTAGGTCATATCTTGTCTACACAGTTAGTGTGCCTTGTTCTACACAACAGATGCTTTCCTGAAAACAGCATGAAAATGGAATTTATGTCAATGGAATCATACTTAAAGTATATTTAGATATAATGGTATTTGAAGGAATCCTGTGGTAAAGGGAATAAATAACTCCTTCATTCATCTGCTTCATAAGTTTGTTTTCATGGAATGATTTGTTGAAAACAGGGCATAGTCTTCAGAATTTAGAAAATCATGGGCTTTTCCAGCTGAAGGGAGACAGAGGATATCTCATCTAATAGTTTTATTTTAGAGATGAAGAAACTGAGGGGGAAAGAAGTTAAGGGACTTGTCCAAGGTCACACAGCTTGTAAGTGGTAGATCCAGGACAGGTCTTCTGATTCTAACTGCTCATCTGCCTGTTTCTATCTCTGTGTTGATGTTTAAACATTCTTCAGTTTTTGTTTATGTTGTGATACTTTGATTTACATTATGCAGTCTGTGAACTCAGGGACTTTGGGTCATTCCTTCTTGACCCCCTTACCTCTTCATTTCTCCCTGACCTCCCTCCCTGCTCCCTACATATATTTTCAGAGAATTTTATTTTATGGAAACAGAAACTGGGACCTGGCAAACTGATACGCTGAGTGACCTACTCATTTATTGCCAACCTGGGAATGGGAACTTTCTACTAGAGCTGCTTGTCTTCCTGAGGTAAGGCTAAGTCTTAGCATGCTACATCTAATTGGACCCAAAAGGAACATTCACTTGTTCTGATTTGCCCATCTGAGGGCTGGGGCTGAATCTGTGCTTTATAGATGTAGGTAACTCCCGATAAGGAAGAAACCTTTACTAATGCAGAGCAAGTACCTGACCTGTATCTTATAAACCTAGGGAAAGGGTTCTTAGTCGTGTGTGTGTGTGTGTGTGTGTGTGTGTGTGTGTGTGTGTGTGTGATAAACCCCTTTGACAGTGTGGTGAAACGTATGGCCTTCTTAGAATGTTTTAGAATGTCTTAGAATGTTAATGTATAAAATAACACACAAAGGATGACAAAAGAGATGAATTTTTATTAATAATACAGTTATAAAAACATTTTTAAAAGTTCCAAGGACCCCAGGTTAAACACCCCTGTTTTAGGGAGTTATCTGGAGTGTTGAGAGGCCAAATTATTTCCCCAGGGTTACATAGTTATTATGTGTCATAAGCAAAATTTGAATCCAAGTCTACTAGGTCAGTGTTATATCCATTTTGCCATGCTGCCTCTGAATTGCCTCATTAAGATGTTAGAAACAATATTTCAGGGTACCTAGTATAACTAGGAACATAAAGCTGGGACACAGTGAATTTGAATGGCCACTGTTATAATGAAGCTCATTGGTCTCACTATAGTTACTCAAGGATCTAGAATTTTATCATTGTGGGTATTCCCTCTGCCAATTGCTAAAGTTTATACTCAGCTGGCACAGACTTTAAGAAAGCTATTTCTTCTCTTTGCTGCCTCATGACTTATAGAATTAAATGGACATAAAGTCAACTATCTTGTAACATAAGTTCTGCTTTTCAGTATTTACCATCATTAAAAACACAAGGCAACTCAAAAAGTTACCAAACTCTGCACACTCTTTGATCCAACAATACCATTTCAAGGTCTGTACCCTAAAGAGATTAAAGAAAGAAGAAATATGTGCAAACATATTTGTAGCACTGAAAAAGAACTGGAAACTAAGGGGGTGCCCATTGTCAGTTGAAGAATGGCTGAATGAATTATGATATATGAATGTAATGGATTGCTATTGTTTTGTAAGAAAGAGATGGCTTCAGAGAAATTTGGGAAGACTGAATGAAATGATGCAAAGTGAAGTGAGTAGAACCAGGAGAACAATGTATACTATAATATCAACACTGTAAAAGTGAATAGTTTTGAAATAGTTAAGAACTCTGACCAATGAAATGATCAACCATGATTCCAGAGAACCTGTGATGAAGAATGCTACCCACCTTCTGACAGAGAGATGATGAATTAAGCATGCAGAATAAGACAGGTATTTTTGGTCATAGTCAATATGGGACTTTCTTTTACTTAATTATACATTTTGTTACAAGGTTGCTTTTTTCTAGTGGGGGCAGTTTATGAAAAAAAAAAGAAAGGCTTGATCATTGGGAGAAAAAACAAATTTAATTTTAAAAATAAAGTTCAATTTTTTGTGGTAATAATAAAATATTAATAGTTAATGTTTATGTAGCACTTTAAGAGTGACAAATCACTTTACATATATTTTCTCATTTCATCCTCATTGTAACACTGTAAGGTAAGTACTATTATGATATCTATTTTATTGATAAGGAAACTGAACCTGAAAGTTAAGTGACTTACTCGGAGATTCTAAATATCTGAGGCAGGATTCAAACTTAAGTATTTTTTACTCCAAGTCCAACACTCTATACACTACACCACCTGACAAGAAACTGGAAGCAAAATGGGTGCCTACTGACTAGGAGAATGGATGGACAAATTGTGGTATATAAATGAAAGGAAACAACAATGCGTCCTAAATGATAAATATGAGTTATTCAGAGACCCATGGGAAGATTTGTATGAACTGATACATAGTAAAGTAAGAAAAACCAAGAGAAATGATAACTACGACAACATAAAGGGAAAAACCACTAAAAGACATGAGAACCAATGTAATGATCAAGACAACTGATGATGAAGACTATCTCCCTTCTCTTGGTAGAAAAGTAAAATGTTACTTATAAAGAATGAGGGATATACCATCATGGAGGACCAGTGTGTGAACTTATTTTGCTTGTTGTAGTTCTTGGCTACAAGGTAGGCTTCCACTGTGGAAGGAGTATTAGGATGTGACTGTGATGGTTTTTTTTTTTTGTTTTTTTTTGGTGAGGCAATTGGGGTTAAGTGACTTGCCCAGGGTCACACAGCTAGTAAGTGTTAAGTGTCTGAGGTCAGATCTGAACTCAGGTCCTCCTGACTCCAGGGCCGGTGCTCTATCTACTCTGCCACCTACCTGCCCCTGTGATGGTTTTTTAAACGCATTAAGGAAACTTTTTTAAAAAAATTGCCAATCTGTCTTTGTAGAGAGAGTTTACGCTGGGAGTCCCCTACATAGGGAAAAAAAACCACACAAGTAGGTCTAAAACAAAACACTGAATAAAAGGGAAAAAAGAAATAAAGACTACGTTACTAATCCTTAGCATGAAGGGTACTCAGTATTTTTAATTCTCTCTGGCATATATTTTCTCCCTTCTCTTCCTCTAACACTGCCATATCCCTTCAGCACCAGTATTATACTTTTTCCATTCAATACACGTGGGAAGGGAAAATGATAATGTACATTTCATCACCCTCAACTACATTCTTTCCCAAGTCTTAGACCTCTAAAAATAGTTAAGAAACATCTTCCTCTTTGATTCAACTTCTTTATATTTTAATGCTTCCTAGAAGATTTCTGTATTTTGGCTCCTAACTTCTCCAAATTCCTTTATTAAGACTGAGTCCAGATAGGATCTCATTCCTAGAAATGTTCAGTGCTTTCTCCCTCTTACTCTTTTTCCTCCAGGAGGCTGTTATAAAAAGGATGTCATGGAGTGTTCTTACTTGTTGTACTTTCCATTATTAAAATGATTACTCAACATGGCGCCTTCATAATGTGTGGCTTTACTTGGAATATGTATCTTTTTTTTTAAAGAAAACATGTTTCTTTCCAGCCTTGCCCTAATGGCAAACCTCCATCCTCATTTGGTCTTGAGTTCTGACAAACTGAATTCCCTCCAGGTCTCTTAGGATTGGCTCAAAGAGTAATGTTTTCTCTATGCCATGCCATGTGGAGTAATTGTCAATAATTTTCCATGGTCTGTTCACTTCTCATTTGAAGCCAGACAGGAGATCCATGGTGGTGGGGATGCATTTCTCCTGTACAAAGAATATATTTTACTAGAAAGAAATATTTGGGAATGAATAAGCAAGTTGTTTCTTCAATGTTACACTTACATTCTCTCCTTTCTCTCTTTTTTTTTTTTTGGTGAGGCAATTGGGGTTAAGTGACTTGCCCAGGGTCACACAGCTAGTAAGTATTAAGTGTCTGAGGTCATATTTGAACTCAGGTCCTCCTGACTCCAGGGCCAGTGCTCTATCCACTGCTCCACCTAGCTGCCCCTCTCCTTTCTCTTTAAAAGAATGTTCTCTTCAAGCAACTTCTAGGGGAAATTGAGGAAGAATGATTTACCTCTAAGATGTTTAAAAGTCATTTTTAAAATGGGGAAATGGAAGAAGCTATTAGTAAATACATGGATGAGAATTAAAGAACCAGTTTACTTAATGCACAGATATGAGAAAATGGCCTTGCTTCAACCACTGCTCCTGAAGTATGAATTAGGCAGAGTTCCATAGAAAGTTCCATAGAAATGACACATCATAGATATCATTCAACAACAACGACAATGATCGTAGTGTTGTGGAGACAGAACTTTAACAAGAGGTTGGAAACCTTTTTCTCTGAGCATCATATTTTATTTTTAATTAATTTTATCAATTAACAAGCAATAATTTTTTCTCCCTCTCACCGCCTTTCCCCACCATTGGAAAAAGTAAAAGAAAACTCTTGTAACAAATATGCAGTCAAGCAAAACAAGTTTACACATTGGCCATGGCCTAAAAATATATGTCACATTTTGCATCTTGAGTCTTATCACCTCTATATGCAGGGGTAGGTAGCATGCATCATCATTAGTCCTCTAGAATTTTGGTTTGTCACTTTATTGATCGAGTCCTTAATTTTTTTAAAGTTGTTTGCCCTTCCAATGTTGTTGTTATTGTATAAGTTATTCTTTTCTCTCTCTCCCCGCCCCCCCACCCCCCCCCCCCCGTGGAAAAATGGAGTGGGAGGGAGAGAAATAGATTTCTGTCAATACAAAGAAAGAAAAAGAAAGAAGTATGCATGTGTGTATGCACACATGATACAAAGGTGAAATATTCTTTTTTCATAATCCAATAATCTTTTTAATATGTTTTTTATTCATTTATGCCATGAATTCATAGGGGATTGGTTCTAACAGCTCAGGTTCCTTGCCATTGGTCCTCCCAAAGTGTGCTTCTCTGGGTGGAGCAGGCTGACGTTTCAGTTGAACCCAGGTGCCTTTTTTTTGGTTTTTTTGGCTACTTTCTTCTTCTGATCATTTTCGTTTACCCTCTTCAGGAAGCTGTCTCTGCTCTTAGAATGTTTAATATGCTCAATACACACATTAATTCTCTTGGCTAGAATCTTGCCATTAACCTGTTTGTTTACAACAATGCCTACAACATGTTGAGTAACATTATAGACCCGTCCAGTCTTGCCATGGTAACATTTGTGGGGCATTCCTTGATGAACTGTGCCCATACCCTTGATATCTACAATATCACCTTTCTTGTATATTTGCATATGTGTAGCCAAAGGGACAACACCATATTTTCTAAAGGGCCTAGAAAACATGTATCATGTCCCTCTCCTTTTTCCTTTTGTGTTCATCATTTTGGCAACTCACTGGAATATGGCGGAACTGGTGGAAAAAAGGAAATATTATTTTAAATGAGGTTACTATATTATTAGTTTTACTTCACTTTCTTATAAGAGGCCTCTCATGAAGTGAGGGTGATCTATAGATGTAATGTAAAAACAAATCACATCAATAAAACTTTTTAAAAAAGAATTCTATTTGGATTCATTCAGTCAACTAATTCTTTTTTTTGTTTGTTCTTTGTGGGGCAATGGGGGTTAAGTGACTTGCCCAGGGTCACAGAGCTAGTAAGTGTCAAGTGTCTGAGGCCGGATTTGAACTCAGGTCTTCCTGAATCTAGGGCCAGTGCTTTATCCACTGTGCCACCTAGCTGCCCCTAGTCAACTAATTCTAAATTCACTTAAGCTCTTATTATTTAAATCACATTTCTCTTAAAAACTTTTACTTTCATGATCCTGAACTCTGGAATTCCCCTTCTCATTATAATCTTCCATCCTTCCATCTTTCCCTCTATATCACTCCTCTTAAACCTAGTCTTCATTCTCACTGTAGTATCCAAGTCATTCCACTCTCCTTTGATTTCCCTGTATATTCTTTAGAGACTATTTTATTTTATTTTTTGCAGGGCAATGAGGTTTAAGTGACTTGCCCAGGGTCACACAGCTAGTAAGTATCAAGTGTTTGAGTCTGCATTTGAACTCAGGTCCTCCTGAATCCAGGGCCCGTGCTTTATCCACTGTATCAGCTAGCTGCCCCAACCCTGTATATTCTTGATCCTAGAGTTGGCTAATTTAAGTATACACTGTCCTCTACCCTTGAATATCTTACTCTATTGTCCAACCAGCCCTCCATATCTTGCTAAACCCAAGACTGGGTTACCCCCATCACCTGCCTTCTAAACAACATGCTGTTGAATGCCAATGGAGGAAATCACAAAACCCAGCTGACTGGATCCATCACAAATTGAGTTTATCTCAACTAAACCCTAACTACTCCTTAGCAATCCTTTTATTCTACTCTGAATCACTTTCATTCACACTCCCTGCAGCAAAACTAGGCTAAACTATCTACTCCCCTCTCTCAGCAGCAGAGCTTGCCTCTGATTTTACTGAGAAAATTAAAGTCAAACAATCTGGGTTCAACCTTGTCCATTACTATTTCATCTCTCATTCTGCTCATTTTACTCCAGTTTCTGGGGAAAATCTGACTCTTTCCCATGTCTGGGATAAGCCCTATACTGGTGCCCTTGATCCCATCCCCTCAGTTCATTAAATTTGGCAATGATACAACCCATTGACCAGTGACCAGTGGAATGCTTTTACAAAATGGGTAGCTACGAAGGCAGTGCAGCCCAATGGAAAGAACACTAAAGGTAAGAAACCTGTATTCAACTCTCCGCTTTGCCACTAAGTAGCTGTTTGGTCCTGAATCACTTTATCTAGAGCCATAGCTGGGATTTTTTTTTACCTGAGGTAAAAACAGCCAATAGTCAATAAGCATTTATTGAATGCCTGCCATGTGCCAGGCACTGTGTTAAGTGCTTTATTAATAATATATCTCATATGATCTTCAAAACAATGATGGGTAGATGGTAGTATTATCCCCATTTTACAGTTAAGGAAACTGAGGCAAGTAGAGATTAAATGACTTGTTCAATATCACACAGTTAATGTCTAAGCCAGATTTGAACTCAGGTCTTCCTTACTCCAGGTCTAGCACTCTATTCACTAGGCTAGTTAGCTGCACACTCCTTATTAAGGGGAAGGTGACAGAGGGACAGTGGCAAAGAGGAAAATCAGATAGAAAGGAGGGGTCATAGCCGGCAATGGCTCAATGGACAGTCCAACATTGAATTCAGTCAGGAGATGAGGAAGTCTGCAACCCAGAGAGTGCAGCTTTGGGGATGGAAGGTAGGCCCTGGGGTAGAGTTGACATTGCAACAAGATGAGATCTTGGGATAGCATCACTGGGCCAGGTTTGGAAGCAGGTTCATACCACAGGCATAAACCAGGAGAGGAGAACAAGGCATGAGGCCTTGGGAAGGGGGTCTCTGTGTTGAGGAATCACGTTCTACCAAGCACCTTGGGGAAAAGTCCTAGTCAACCTGACCTAGTTATAGCACTGACTTCATCTCTCTGGGCTTGAGTTTCATCCTTGGAGTTGAGAGAGCTGGACTGGATGGTCTCTTAGGCCCCTTTCAGCTCTGACATTCTCTGAGTGGACAAAGAACACAGTGAAATGAAACGGTTGCCATGGAGATTAAACATATGACCTTTCCCTCATTAGCACAGTGAGGTGGCCATCTGAGCTGGTTTGCTGGCCCACCTGATAAGAATTTAGACTCTATGTTTGGTTTAGGAAGCAGCTTGCAATGTGAAAGTTGATTCAAATGCTTATCAAAGGTAATCCCCTTTGCAAGATGAATAAACCTTAGAGTTTGGTTTGGCTCCCATATAAGAATCTTTAAAACCTTTGTGTAGTGTTGTTTGATATTTGGGGAGGGGGGGGGATGTTCTATTGGTAACATCCGGATAACAATCTCCTCACCCCCAAAGAATATCAGACTCCTTACGATGTGTTGTCTAAAATCAGCTATACTTCAGGGAAATTGTGTGCATTTCTATATAAATGGAGATTTTTCTTCATTCCCCCAAATATTGAATCATTTACTAAAATACAAGCATAGAAAAGGCTAAGTTGACATTTCTGTAATTTTTCCAAACAATCAAGCTGAAAAAGTAACAGCATCAGATGTGTGTGATTTGTGACTTTTAGTTTCTGAAGAAAGGAAAAATTCTGTACCCCTCCCCCCATTCTTTTCTTTCTTCCATGTTCTCTGCCCCTATAGGTACCCTCCCCCTGTGCCTCACCCCCCACCCCCTGGCTTCTAAATACTCACAGATTTTCTCCAGCATTTGAAAAAAAAAAAAGCAGGGAAAGATTTACATGTTTTTAAATTAAACTATAAAGCACTTAGGCTTGAAAACCAGAAAATATGCAAATCTCTGGTCATAGAAGGTAACTCTGCCCCTGCAGCTTAGAGAAACTCAGGGCAGGCCACTCTCCTTCAAGTTCTGGGTTGGGATTTAATAAGTTGGATACCATTGAGGATTACAATGAGGGTGTGAAGGAGTCTATTCTGTGACTCTCTCCCCTGGGGAGGGGACAGAGTAGGGAATTAAAAGCCACAGTTAATCAAAGATTTGAGCTTTCTGAATGTTTCCCCTTCAGTAATTAACTTTCATACTTCTGAGAGGCAGGAAGGGAAAGAGGCATGTCCTGCTTTAGGAAAATGACACCGGGTTGTGAATTGGAAAGGGTCCTGGATTTTGGAGTTGGAAAACCTGGATTCCAAACACAACTCTGCCACTCACGACCTAGCAAGGTGTCCTTTTCCCAGGAGGCATTTAACTTCTCTGGTCTTCTGGTTCTTCAACTCTAAAATGAGGAGGTCAGACCAGATGACCTTGAAAGTCCCTTCTGGCCCCAAATCTATGATATCAGGATACTGCTGTCCAGTATGCTGAATCTTAATAACCTGATCAACCAGAAGATGATTCATTAACAAATCAAAAAGGATTCTTCTCTTTCTAAAATGATCCTTTATAGAGTTACCTAGTTCCTTTGCTCCATGCAAAATTGTATTTTATTTACCAAAAAAAAAATGTGATTTATATATGGTCACTCAGGTTATGTCATAGATTCAAGTATACCTATATTTGTGAAATATCCTCTGCTATCTCTTTCCCCAACCTTCAAAAGAAGCCAATCTGGTCTTGGGCTTTTATTTTTCCTCTCGAGGATAGAAAAGTTTGAGTTCAGTTAAGAAAAAATGAGAAAACAACCTTTTCTCTATTGTCTAAGGTAGGCTAAGGAAAGTATTTGTTTTCTAGGACATACAGGCACTTGATCTTCAAGGTCTGGGAAATGGTCAGGAGGACTAGGGGTAGACCTTGGGTCATTTAATTCTACTACTAAAAGAAGAACAAACCAAAACGCAGAGCTTACATTCAAAGAACTCACTTTTTCTTTTCACACATCCTCTCCTTTTTCTCTATAGTTTTAGATAATGAGATGCTCATACTCCTAGCCAAAGCTAACCTGCTACCTGAGACCTTGATGCTATCCACCCCTTCTCTTCATCTCTGCCATGTCCTTGCAATATTGGTGATCACATCTTTTCTTATCTCCTGTTTCTATTAATTCTCTTATCTCTTTCTGTGTCTCCTTCTCCACTAGTTTAATATCTTTGGTCTCCAAATATGCTTGTCTCTCAGCCTAAAATTAAAAAAAGAAAAATCTTTTCCTTTATCTTGTCAATCCTTCAAGGTACAGCCCTATATTTCCCTTTCCTTTCACTGCTAAACTCTGAGAAAAAAATAGCTATGCTACTTCTATTTCCTAACTATCTCATCTACATTATCCCTTCATAAAGTCTAACTTCCAGCTAAAACTGTGGTCTACAATTTCTCCAGGGACCTTTTTTTTGGGGGGGGGTGAGGCAATTGGGGTTAAGTGACTTGTCCAGGGTCACATAGCTAATACGTGTCAAGTGTCTGAGGCCAGATTTGAACTCAGGTCTTCCTGACTCCAAGGCAGGTGCTCTATCTACTGCGCCACCTAACTGCCCCCAGAGACCTTTTAATTGCCAAATGGAAAGACCTTTTCCCTGTCCTCATACCCTTTGCTCTTCCCAAAAATATATGAGGATACTGTTGCCCACATCCTCCTTCTTGGTTCTATTCCTACAAAGCAGCTGTATCCAGGTTCCTCTCCTGTTTGTTTGACCACTTGCATCTTAGTCTTTTTTGCTGAATTATCTTCTTTTTCATCACCTAAATGTGTCTGTTCCCCCAAAGTTCTGTCCTTGGCTTCTCCCCCGATCCTGGGCCTCAGTTTCTTCATCTGTGAAATGAGGGAGTTGGATTACACAACCTCTAAAGATGCATCCATCCCTAAGTCTCTGATGCTGTGAACCTAACACTAAAACAGCTTCTCTGTGGCCTGGGACCACTAGCTGGGTTAATCTTCCAACACAAAGGCCCCGAGAATGGCCAAGGCTTTGGCTCCCCCTACCCCCTCCAAGCCCCATGATGCTTCAACATTGACCACCCTGTGTGGAGGAGACAGCTTAGTAAAGATGTCCTACTTCCCAGAGCATCATTATAGCATGGACAGTTTAGTAGGAATGGCCAGTGTCCTTTCAATTCAAATTTAATCCCCCCAGGAAAGTTTAAACTTCTATTTTTTGATAGGTAAAACATTAGGAGAGAACCTTCACGGTAGCAAAAACAGCTACACATAATGGTTTGGGAGCTGGAGCCAAAAAGACTTCATCAGGCAGGAAAGGAAGTGTTTCCTTGGTTATATTTAAGATACTTTGGAATCCAAGTGCCTTGAATGGAGAGCTTTCCCAGGCTTTGAATGGCCATCAGTTCACTAATGTACTGAGGGTAATGTCAAAACATAATCAGCCCAGTAGCCAATATAGTTTATTTCCATGGGAGCCAATGTAATTCTGCACCCCCTTTCACTTTTCTCCTTTGTTTTTTGTTTATCCCCCTCTCTTTTTTATTTTATTCACTCAAAATTCTCCCTCCAGAACAGAGATCCCAACTAGGATTTCCCCTAGAGTTTAGAGTTGCTTAGAAGGGGATAAAAATGTTAAGAGTTTGTATATGATGTGCTTGCATTAATAGACACACATATTTTCAGGAGCCTTTCTCTGTATAGACTATATAGTCTCTCCCCCAAAGAATTTTCAAATTAGAGTTTTATCACTGCTTCGCTTAAAACTTATGGGTTCTCCTTTTTGCTTTTCCTTCTCCTGACCTTCTTCTTAGACCTGAAGAATACAGCAAAAGAGGGAAACAAGACAGTACAAACAGAAGAACCACAGTCCTGTGGCTTGCTATCTATGATACCCTAGATGAATCACTTTACTTCTTTACCACTTTACTCAAAGTAAATTTGATAAAGTCAACTTTACTCAAAGGTAAAGTTCCTTCCTGTATAAAATGAGGATATTGGACTAGATGCCTTTTAGCTCAAAGGTTGATGAGCCTAAGAAGGGTGAATGAAGATGGTAGCATATTTATTGGACCACTTAATGCTGCCTGCTGACATTTGGGGGGAGGAGGAAATAAAGTGTGGTATGAACATATTGCTAGCTTTTCCATGGAGAGCATCTCATCATATGTGAGAAAAGTGGATTGATTTTCCTTAATAGTAATCTTATTTAAAGGTATAAAGAAAATTTGCATGTATAGTGCATCTTTATTTACTCAGTGCATCCTCCCCAGTGTTGCTGCAATGGCTAAAAACAGACCATGGGGAGAGGGCTCAGCTATTTTTCCTGAAGTATTTTTCATTTGTTGCTACTTCCTCATTCTCACTCACGACTTAAGAGACAGCTAGGTGGTGCTGTGGATAGAGTAACGGGCCTGGAGTCAGGAAGACTCATCTTTCTGAGCTCAAATCTGGACTCGGACACTTATTAGCTGTGTGACCCTAGACAAGTCACTTAACCATGTTTGCCTCAGTTTCCTCATCTTTAAAGTGAGCTGGAGAAGGAAATGGCAAGCCACTTTGGTGTATCTGCCAAGAAAACCCATATGGGGTCATGAGTTGGAAATGACTAAAAAAAAAAAAAAAACAACTGAACAACAACAAATAAGAAAAAGATGAATTTTCCTCAAGTGACCTTTCAATTACTTGGCTTAAATCTTGTGCTTTGGAGGGACAAACTATCAAGAAAGATTCAGACAGGATGACCATATGACAAAGCACAAAGCAAGCCCTTCGGTTGGGTGGGGATTCAATCTAACAAGCATTTAGCAAATGCCTACTACATGGGGTCCACTAGGGATATGAAAACAAAGTGAAAAATAGTCTTTGTTCTCAAGATCAAGTCCCCCTCCCCCATAGTATGTAAATAGATGATTATAATCAAAACCCAGTACTGACCTTGTGAATTAGGAGGCATCCATATAGTATTATTCAAGAAATTAGAAAGTCCCTCATACCTCACTTTACTCCTCTCACATACTCTTCCCAAAGCCCTCCTTACATGCTGTTATCCCACTATTAGACATTCATTCCTTCCAAGATTTGCTGATTCTTCACAACCTTGGGAAAGGCAATACATTCGCACATAAAATAATCTTAGTAGGGATTAGCTGTTAAAGGGATAGTTTGAAACCTTGGACATAGTGGGAGATAAAAGGATGAAACAGTCATAATTCTGCCTAAGGCAGTACATGGTTGTGCCCAGGACAAGATAACTTTGTCACAGAAGTTCCTTCTGACAATCTCTATCCCTCACTACATCACTCAGAAAGCTCTCTGTCAGGCCCAGACATAGGGGATATGTGGTATCTAATTCAAGCATTCCTGGAATAGCTCAGTAGTCCTTATACTATTTATTCCACCATTCCTACCCTCCTCTTCTTTGTCTCTCCCTATTTCCCCTCCTCTCTTTCTTTGTCTCTCTCTGTCTCTGTCTCTGTCTCTGTCATTGTCTTTTTTTTGGGGGGGGGGTGCAGGACAATGAGAGTTAAGTGACTTGCCCAGGGTCATACAGCTAGTAAGTGTCAAGTGTCTGAGGCCGGATTTGAACTCAGGTCCTCCTGAATCCAGGGCCAGTGCTTTATCCACTGCGCCACCTAGCTGCCCCCTGTCATTGTCTTTCTCACTCTGTCTCTCTCTCTGTCTGTCTCTGTGTCTCTGTGTCTCTCTGTCTGTCTCTCTGTCTCTGTCTCTCTCCCAAACCACCCCCACCCCCACCCCAGTGGACTTCTTTTCTATTTTCTTGACCAGAAAAGTTCTTTGTAGGTCTTAAAGTGCCATACAGTTACTTTCAAATTTTTCTCATTGGCCATGGAACCTACCTGTCTCCATTTTCCATCAATTAAAGCACCAAAGCCAATTTATATATAGATTTACAAGTGCTTTCTGAAGGGGTGGAGGAAAGGAAGCCCTGCTATAAATTAAAGACAACAGAAAAGAAACTCAAAGTGAAGAACCTTTCCTATTACCTCTAAGATAAAACAAACTCCCACTGCTTGACAATTAAAGATAGTCTGTCTTCAATCCATCGTTCCAGAGTGATCTCACCTCACTGTCCCTCTCACACCCTAGTCCAATTGACTTACTTGCTGCTCCCCATTTTTAGTCTCCTACATTTGTGCCCTTGCATAAAACTCTTCTCCCATGCCTCAGCTGGATTCCCTTCTCACCTCAGACTCTTCAAACCCCTCCCTTTCTTTGAGACTCAGTTCAAGTTCCTACTTTCCTGATCCCCCATGTTTTTGCCAAACCTCCGCAATTCTTTGTGTTAATCTTATATTTGAATATCTGTATTTCAATCAAATATTGGTATTTTTTATCATCTTATCTAGATTCACGGAAACTCCTTGAGTTCAAAGACTATTTTGTCTTTGTATTCACAGTGCCTTTCACAGAGGAGGTGCTTAATAAATGCGGGCTAAATGGCTACATGAATGAATTATTTAGGGGAGGGGAATTTTTCAAAGCAACTCTCATTCATTTGCTACACTGTTTATCTGTTAACATTTTTTCTTTCTCCACTAAAGAAAACCTGAGTCTGGGATGGGTGTGGGGGTGTGGGGGGTGGGATGGGGAGAATGCTTATTAAGCATCCCCAAGGAGAGAAGAGAAAGGAAGAGGCTCATAGAAAGGGAAAGATCTCTGCTTCTTAGAACCATCGATAGAGAGGTGGAAAGAATCTTAAAGGTCATTAAGGGCAAGCCTCTAATTTGTTGGGACTTGCCCTGTCATAGTGGAGGCAGTGTGGGACAGTTTCAAATTGGGATCTCACCCCGGGCTCAACTCCAACTTATTTTCCAGGTGGCTGGGTCTGGGGGGCTTTATACCAAAAGAAGGCAAGTGGTTACTTCTTACTCCCCACTGTGCTAGACCCGAGCTCCCATTGTCCCCCGTCTCCTGTTTAAAGGGTGGAATGTGGCCATTTCACAAAGCTAGCTACAACCGGCCAGGCAGCTCCTATAGAAACAAAGAACTTCCCTTCCTGCCATGCGCCTGCAGAGTCCTCAGAGTACCCAAAGGCTGATGCCTGGCTCCAAAGCAGCCTTCAAGGCAGCCCAGGTGAAATAAATTAATCTTCCATTCAATCTTCCTTCATCCTTAGCCATAAAGATACTCCATCCATCTGTGAAACTGGGGAGTTTCCCACCTTATTTTTGCCAAAGGCCAAACACTAAGCATTATCCCCCCCCTCCAATCCTATACCAGAGCCAGATTTTTTTTAAATGATGTACTTTCCAGATGCATCTATAGCCTCATCAGATATTTTTCACTAAGTGCCCGTGTACACACAATGTTCTCCCAGGCGTTATTGAAAGCATTATTAAACAGGCAGGCTCTGGTCTTCCAGGAACTTAAATACCTGTGTGTATATCAGTGTGAACAATGAGTAAGAAAACATATTTAGACATGACAAAAAGGATCGGTGATGATTTCGTGAGAGAAGTGGGAGCAGTCAGTAATTTCTTTCCATACAAATAGACAACGAATCAGTGTTGGATATGGGATAAACAGAAGGGCGGGGGAGTGTGGTCTGGTACCATGGGGTAGGTCAGAGGGCATGTGGCAAGGTATACACAGTCTTATCTTATCAGAGGCTTAAAAAATGCTTTGAATCATCCTGATACCAGGAATCTGCTGCTTGGTTTGAATATGGTGGTTTCCCTCCATGAAGATGCAACTATGGTTTCAATCTATGAGTTATCTAGATAATTTTTTCTCTTCTATTGCCTCCTCAGGATCATGGTTTTAGAGTTGAAAGAGACCTCAGATGCCATTAAATCCATTGCCCTCATTTTATAGCTGAAAAAACTCAGGCACAGAGAAGCTAACTGACTTCTCCAGGGTCACATAGCTGATAAGTGTCTGACACAGAATTTGAACTCAGGTCTTCCTGACTCCAAGTCCTGTGCTCTATTCACTATACCACCCAGTTACCTTCTTCATCATTTTTTTCAGCTAGTGGTCAAGATGCAGGGAAAAGGAAAAAGGTGGACATTCCCAGCAGCACTATGAACAAAATTTGGTTGAGAAGGAATTAGAAGTATTTAGAAGAAAACTCTTCATTCTTATCAGAGTTTGGGACTCTGATAAGAATGAAGAGGTCATGCAGCAGCTAGGTGGCATAAGTAGATAAAGCACTGGCCCTGGATTTAGGAGGACCTGAGTTCAAGTCTGGCCTCAGACACTTGACATTTACTAGCTGTGTGACCCTGGGCAAGACACTTAACCCTCATTGCCCCGCAAAAAAAAAAAAAAAAAGGAATGAAGAGGTCAAAATGGTATGTTGAAATGGATGGAAACTGATGATTGAGAATTTCCCAATTGGACAGAGATTCTATCTTCCTTCCTTTCCAGCTTTCAATTAAATGTGGTAAAAAGGGAATAAGAAAGATGGAGAAATGAGAACCATGAGAAAGTGAAACTCCTTCCATGAGCCTTCAGGAAGAACCCTGGCCTGGAATTAGTTTCCCCCATGTTGAGGACACCAAACAAAACATAGTCTTAAGCTTCTGAGCTTCTTGAGGGAGCCTCTTTGGTGCCTGCAAAAGAAATTGTCTTTTTACAAATAGGCCTAAAAGGAGCCTGTGATCACCAAGTTGGCCATTTCTCTTGAGTTTTCTATTCTGAAGGAAGAAGGAAGGATTGTGTAGTGATTGACAGTTCTCCAAACTCTCTGTGTACAGTCAGCTCTCCTTCCCCATTAAGCCACTCACATTAGTAAATGAACCACATGCTTTCCTCGGGTCCTTTGTTGCTTAGGAACGCTTGCGCCAACAAACACACCAATTGGTTTATATCATTTGGTGTTCTCAATTAGTAGGTAAAAGCGGGACTGGCTGTGGGTACGCTTCATAATGCCGGTGCCATTCTCAGCTCAGTCCTGAATGTGCACTGTTTACAGTATCAGCGAAATGTGAAAAATTAGGCACCATTAGTTTTCAGAAGCCAATTGTCAGCTTGGCAAAGAGTGGGTATGGGTATTTAAGTGTGTGAGAGAAATTTACAATAGGGTCCATTTCTTTCTGGAAACTGGCTGCTTGTTTAGGAGTTAAGTCCCAGCACATTTTGATTTGGTACGATTTGAAGTTGGAGCAAGGCCAGTGGGAAACTTTCACAGAATCATCAGATAGGAAGAGACACAAGAAGTCACCTCCTTCTTGTCCCTACCTTTCCAATAATAATAGAATTGGGGGATTTGGAACTAGAAGGGAATCCAAGAGAAAGAGAGACAGGATGCTGAAGGGGAAAGACTTGGGATCAAATCCCAGCTAATGTAACCAATCACCTAACCGCAGCGAGCCTTGATTTTTTTCATCTATAAAATTGGGGGTGGGGTCGGGAATCTGCCCTAATTTATGGGTTGTTTTTTTTTTTTTTTCGTGAGGCAATTGGGGTTAAGTGACTTTCCCAGCATCACATAGCTAGTAAGTGTCAAGTGTCTGAGGCTGGATTTGAACTCAGGTCCTCCTGAATCCAGGGCAGGCGCTCTATCCACTGCACCACCTAGCTGCCCCAACTTATGGGTTTATTGTAAGGAGAGTTGTGTACCTTAATACACTATATAAATGTGAAGTACTATTTATATTGATCCCCTCATCTTATTTTTATTTTTAAAATGTTTTACTGATGTTTTTGTTGTGTGTGTATAAATATGTGAATGTACATATGAAAGACATAGAGGGGTAGAAGATAGGTAACCTGCTTTAAAGCCTGCGTCCAAGTGGGTCTGGTCCCTTTACAGGGATGTATTGGTAAATATTTAACAACTTGCTCTTCAACAAACAAAACACAAAGAAAATGTATTTAGGACACACTCAAATCTATCCTGTGTTAACATTTTTCCATTGTCTGTGTGATGTTTAAAATCTAATGTGGGGGGCAGCTAGGTGGCACAGTGGATAGAGCACCCTCCCTGGATTCAGGAGGACCTGAGTTCAAATCTGACCTCAGACACTTAACACTTACTAGCTGTGTGACCCTGGGCAAGTCACTTAACCCCAATTCTCACACCCACACACAATCTGATGTGGGTGCTTACCTACCCCCCCCCAGTTTTTTTGGGGGGGCGGGGAACTGGCTAAGATTTACTGATAAGTTCAGCAAGAATTTAGGCTTTTAAAGGATTTATTAAAGAGTAAAGACAACACATGGGATCCCATAATGCCAGAAAAGTCTATCTACTTTCCTCTCTTTTTCTCTGTCTGCCTTTTCTCTGTCTCCCACCAAGCCAAAGTCCTGAACGAAAAGAGACACCCTCCTTTTCTCCATCTTCCACCATGCAACAGTTCCTGAATGAAAAGAGACTGATCTTCAGCAACTTCTCCCAGAAGCTCTCTGTGAAACATGAAACAGGACCGTCTGCACACACAGCTCCAAGCTAATTGGTTGGTAGCTTGGACTGACATGACTACAGGTGGTTCTATAGACAAAACTACTGGACGCCAAGTCACATGAGGACACCAAGTCACATGCTTTCTCCTCAGGGTAGAGCTGTGATTCTTACATCTGTTAGAGTCTAGATAATCAACAAAACAATAAATTGAGCCCTGATTTGTAGCAGTTGCCAATTGTTGAGGTATAAATACTCACAAGTGTTAAAGGGCTAAAATTCTAGCTAGACTGTCTAAAATCTAATGAGTGGTCGCCAATAAATTATAAGCTTTAGCAAGAGTTGGACTTTTAAGCATTTATTAAGAAGAATAAGAATTTGGTAAAGAGAGAGAGAAAGGCCTGATTCATCTATCTATTAAAGGGAGAGCACATTTCTTGCTCCCTTCTCCACCAACGTCCTCAGGAAAGAGAGAGAGACAGAGTGCCAGGCTCCCCCTTTCTCCTCCTACCAGCCAATGTCACTCCCTGATGCCAAAGAAAAGATGCATGGTCTTGCCCTCAAAGACCTTCCTTTCTTGGCAGAGCTTTTCTACAGTAAATCTCCAACAGGTGGCATCATTCCAATCATTACACAAGGCAAATTTAACAATTGGCTTCACTGAGCTGGTTTGAGCTGGCTCCAATATACCATTGCATTTCTAACACATAATGGCTGTATGATCCTGGTGCTCTAGGTAACTCTCTAGGAGTGTGTGTGTGTGTGTGTGTATACATATACATATATATATATATATTTGTGTATGTATGTGTGCATACATGTATATACATATATTTGTACCTATATATATGTCTATCCATCCATCGATCCATCGATCCATCTATCTATCTATCTATCTATCTATCTATCTATCTATCTATCTATCTATCTATCTATCTATCTATCTAACTATCTCTTGCAGACTTGGAAAATCTTCTCCTTACTGATGTATGACTGTCCTTTCTGTGAATCTATATAAAAACCAATTCTGGAAGCACTTAGGCATTTAGTAATTGTAAAGCTCCAAAGGCTTCTTTTTCAATGCTTATGGACTGTGATCCTGCTGTGCCATTACAACTTTATTGAAAAGCAGTTTAAAGACACATGTGCCCTGTGAAGTGATGACACGGCCTGAGATGTAGGAAATGGAGTCATGGGATAAGAATGGAGAATAGCCTATGATTTCATTGATTCAGGGAACTCCTAGATGATAAAATACCCTCTACCAATTTAGGGTGGAACTTCTCTGTAACTTATAGTTATAGAGAGTTGATAAAAGCCCTGAGGGGTTAAGCAATTTGACATTATAGGACAAATGAATTATCCATCCCCTTTCCTTTTTTCCAGGTGCCAAGTTAACCCACTAATAGCCACTGAAAATCTTCTATAGTATGCATTTAGGTACCATGTGGTAGCTGTTGCTTCTTAGCCTCTATCCATCATGACCTTCCAGGGACTGGACAAATATTTGGGGGGGGGGGAAGGAGGAAAGGAAAGAGGGAAGGGGGAAGGGAAGGAGGAAGGAAAGGAGGAAGGAAGGAAGGAAGGAGAAAGAAGAAAGGAAATAAGTATTTATTGAGCTCCTAATATGTACCAGGCACCGTGTAGGGCACTTTATACATATTATCTCATTTGGTCCTCACAATAACTCTGTGGGATAGGTGCTATTATTATCCCCATTTTATAGATGGGAAAACTGAGGCAGACAGAGGTTAAGTTACTATTTGCCCAGAATCACACAGCTAGTAAGTGTCTGAGGTCAGATTTTAACTTGTGTTTTCCTGATTCTGTGCCCAGCACTCTATCTGCTGGGTTTGGGAGCTGGGTTGGCTAATGGGAACGCTAATCTCAGAGCATATGCCATGTGGGCCTGGGAATACTGTGTCTGGAAAAGATAACATGTAATAGAAGAGCCCTATTTCTCAATTTGAGAGTTCACAGATACTCTCTAACTGATTCTGGTTATGAACCCTATTATACCTATCTGATTTTTGTTTGTCAATCACCCTCAAACTCACAGGTTTATAACCAGGAATTTTCTACCTTTTATTAAAAATAATTAACTTTTCAACTATTTCTTTTAGAGTCATTTTTTGTGTGTGTGTCATGGACAGGAGTGTACTGGGAAATGTTAAATTGGCTCTCCCTATGCATGATATACTTTAACCTTCATCAGTCACACTTTCTTAAGTCTAGAAAATCAAAAAAACAGTAAATGGAGTCTTGATTTGTAATGCTTACACTGAAAATTTAACAACTGGCTCTCTCTCCAAGACAGGTTGCTTTCAGCACACCAATGCCATAGGCTCTTTCGCCAATCCAGTGAACCCTTTGAATCCCTTCTCAGAATGTCTTTAAATGCAGAAAATAAAATTAAAAAGCTTACAATGGAAATGGATTATATTGAAATATAATTCTCAAAATATAGATCGAAAGATAGCTTGTTTCTTTTTTTTTCTGGGGCAATGAGGGTTAAGTGACTTGTCCAGGGTCACACAGCTAGTAAGTGTCAAGGGTGTGAGATCAGATTTGAACTCAGGTCCATCTGAATCCAGGCTCGGTGCTTCATCCACCTAGCTGCTCCAGAAAGATAGATTTTTAAAAGTAAGTTTAAAAACCCCTGGTTAAGAACCCATGTTTTGGAGCAAGTTTTTTTTTTTAAATAAACCAACTCTCGTTAGATCTCTCTAAATAAATAAATAAATAGATTTATATTTACATTTTCTGTTTTTATATAACTTACATATTGTATTGTATCACTTCCCCACCTAGTCCTAGAAAGCCCAGGGTACTCAGAACATGTTTGTTTCAGTTTTGCCTCAAATTTTGTTTGATGTTTGAAAAATATACTTTTATTGTATTTATTATATTGGATTGGATTACATTATAGGTGGTGTAGTGGATAGAGTACTGGGCCTAAATTCAGGAAGACTCCTCTTCCTGAGTTGAAATCTCTGACACTAGCTGTATGACCCTGGGCAAGTCACTTAATCTTGTTTGTCTCAGTTTCCTCATATATAAAATGACATGGAGAAGGAAAGGGCAAACCACTCTGACAAGAAAACTCAAAATGGGGTCACAAAGAGTTGGAGACAATTGAAAAACAACTGAACAACATTGTATTATGTTTATTATTATTTTCATTATATTTTATTGGGTTATAATGCTATTGTGTTTATTATATTTTATTTTATTCAGAATCATCTGATGGACTTAATTATAAGGAATATCTTTCCTTTTAGGACCCTGGGTTGTATATGAGTGCTTATCATCATCGCCTGCTTTTACATTATCTCCATTTCCCACAATATACATGTAGCAAATGTCAGAACTGGGATTCATATACAGACATTCTTTCATGACAAATTCAGTGTTCCTTTGACTATATGCAATGCTTGGAGTCAAATGTATTGATGGCTTTTTACATGCTGACTATGGGTATTGTTAAGGGCTAAAATTCTAGCTAGTCTGTCTAAAATATCTAATGAGTGGTCGCCAATAAATTATAAGCTTTAGCAAGAGTTAGACTTTTAAGCATTTATTAAGGAGAATAAGAATTTGGTAAAGAGAGAGAGAAAGGCCTAGATTCCTATCTATTAAAGGGAGAGCACATTTCTAGCTCCCTTCTCCGCCAGAGTCCAGAGGAAAGAGCATGAGACTGCGCGCCAGTCTCTTCCTTCCTCCTCCCACTCGCCCACGTCACTTCCTCACACCAAAGAAAAGACTCCTGGTCTTGCCCTCAAAGACCTTTGCTTCATGGGCGGAACTCTTCTACAGTAAGTCTCCAGCAGGTGGCGTCATTCCAATCGTTACAGTATTTCACCTGAGGAATTCATTCCTGACACAGAAGAGAGAGCATTAGCACTGGAGTATGAGGACCCGTGTTCAAATCCATTTATTGCCTATTTGATTTTGACCAAGTTCCTTCATTTCTGTGGATCCTAGTTTCTTCATATGCAAACTAAGAGGGTTGAACTAGATGGCCTGTGAGGTGCCTTGAAACTCTGAATCTATGATGCCATGATCCTCTGACTCTCCACCTGTCAGTTTTCCCTTCCACATCACAGGGGTAAAAGGCACAGAACTCCCACCTTCCACTCCTGCCCCCGATCTGTAAAATCCATGTAAAATTTTTTGGCCCTCCCTTTGTACCAGAGAAGTCTGAGTCATTATGGTATAAAATGATAAAATATGTTGATATTATATGATACTATACATTTATTTTATGCATTTCTAAATTTATTAATTTCTAAACCTTTTGTGGATTTCTAAATCTTTTTTGTTGTCTGTGGCTTCTGCAAGATTCCCCCCAAATTTCTATTTAATTTCTAATGCCAACCCACCATATATAGAAAATGTGATGGGGAAAGTTGCAATGTGGAAAGGATAACTGTAATTTGTTGCCTAAATACTTCTTTTCAGAATCTTCCTTTTTCTCTTCCATGCTGTGAAAATTAGAAGGGAATGGCCAAGAACTATGGAGCATTTAGGTTACAAAATTTCCGAGATGAAATTCTCTTCAGTCCTGCACAAAAAGCCCATCCAATATGTTGGGGACCTTCCATCTCATCTTTTGATTTTGTATCTCTAGCACCTAGTACCATGTTTGGTACACAGAAGGTATTTAATAAACATTGTTTGAATAGTTGCATGAATGTGTGGATCCCAATGGAGCACATGGGCTATCCATGCTGTTACTGCCTATGCAGTCCTATATTCTTTTCTCACACCACTACTTCTAGATAATTCCTCATTTATAATCTATTCCATTTATAAGTATGGCATTTTCGTTGGCTGTCTCCCATGCCTGGAATTCTCTCCCTTCTCATATCCTGGCTCTCTTCAAGTCCCAAATAAAATCCTATATTCTACAAGAAGTTTTTTCTAATCCCCCAAAATACTAGTGCCTTCCCTCTGTTGATTATTTCCAACTTATCCTATATATATATTTATATTGGTGAGGCAATTGGGGTTAAGTGACTTGCCCAGGGTCACACCGCTAGTAAGTGTCAAGCGTCTAAGGTCGGGTTTGAACTCAGGTCCTCCTGAATCCAGGGCTGGTGCTTTATCCACTGTGCCACCTAGCTGCCCCATCCTATTTATATTTTATGTGTACATGTTGTTTGTATGTTGTCTACCCCATTAGACTATGAGTTCCTTGAGAGAAGAGACTGTCATTTGCCTTTCTTTGTATTCCTGGCACTTAGCACAATGCCTGGTACATAGTAGGCACCTAATAAATGTTTATTGACTGACTGTCTGTTCTAGCCTGCTCACACCCACCATGTCAATTGGTCAGTCAATAACTATTTATTAAGGATTTACTATGTTCCAGACAAAGTGCATTTCCTTTGCCCTTTGGGTGATCTTTAAATTCAATCCTTTGTAGATTTTAGTATTCCATGTATCACAGCCATATCCACATCACTGGAAAAACATGTGAATGAAAAAGATGGGTTTTTATTTCAAGGAAATACTTATAGTCATTAAAATAACTTTGTTCCTCCAATCTCAACCCAGCCTGCTCTGCTCCTTCTGTTCAACGCAAAGCCTATATCATCATCCATTGTTAGTCTAAGACCAGTATAGGGATAGACCAGCTTTCTGGTTGCATGTCATGGTCTAGAAAATAAGGCACTCTTCATCCACTTGTTTTTTCATGGGTAGATAGTTGAGCCAAAGTATTTTAAGTGATTATGGATTTTCTTTAGGAGACTCTGCAGCGTTCCAGGGCTTAATGTAATTCACATAATGTCATCCTAAAACATCAGAAGGATTTAATTATGTATAGGGAATTCCTCTTCTATTAGGACTCTAACATGAACATGAGTACATACTATCCTGTTTTATACGTTATTTTATGTCATAGTTAGAGGGTTATCAAATTTATTCCTATTGTTATATATTTCAAGGAATTTTGCATTATTTTGAAATATACATAGGAGATATGTTGTTCATAGAGTCTTTAAGGTAGCATCTTGAAACTTTTATAAACTCTTTCATGGTCAATAAACACTAATGATAGATTGAGAGCTTGATGGGACCTCAGAAGTCATATGAAACCTCAGAACCCCTTCATTTTACAGATTGTGGAGATTGAGGCCCAGGGACATTAAAAGACTAGCCCAAAGTCATACATCTGGTAAGCCTCAGAGGAATTTAGACTCATGCCTATTATTTCCAGAGCCAGCGTTCTTTTCATTGTACCATATTGCCTCCTTTCATGTCATTCTTTTTAGTGTTAGTCAACTTGTGGAAGAAACAGATTCAGAGTTAGGGTGTGGTAAAGGTTGAGTCAGTCTATAAAAAGACAGCATCCATGGCAACACTGGAAACCTCAGTTTCCACAATGAACTGTTAGTGATGGTCCACGTAGATCATAGAAGCTGATAGGCAAATCAGTTCTTAAGTCCATCAAATGTGCCTTCCACTGCTAGTGGCCACCAAAAAGTCTGAGGAGTTTTAGTAAATTGGGTGAAGGTTCTGTCAAAGCATAGAGAATATGCCCTAGTTTTATGTCTTAAAATATATATATTTATAAACATATATATATATTTATAAACCACCTTAATTTCCAAATATGTTCCTTTCTCTTGTCCCCAGTGTAGATTTTTATTTTTTACAGGACAGTGGGGGCTAAGTAACTTGCCCAGGGTCACACAGCTAGTAAGTGTCAAGTGTCTGAGGCTGGATTTGAACTCAGGTCCTCCTGAATCCAGGGCCGGTGCTTTATCCACTGTGCTACCTAGCTGCCCCCCCCCCCAGTATAGATTAAAAAAGAAATAGAAAAAAAAGACCAACACATCCGTAAAAATGACAAATGATCCAGTTGAGCTCTGTGCATTTTCAATGATCTCCACTAATAGTCCCTCATATCTCCAGTCAAAGAAGGGGAAGGGTTAAATTTTTTTCATGTATACTTTTGCTGCTAACTTTGGTCATCATAGCCCATCACAGTGTCCAGTTTCATTTTATTGTCCTTTTCATTTACATTGTTTTAGTCAGTGTGAAAAATAATTTTCTTAGTTCTGTTTACTTCATTCTGCATCAGTTCATAAGTCTTCTGCTAGAATCCCTATTCTTTTTTTTTTTTTTTTGGAGGGCAATGGGAGTTAAATGACTTGCCCAGGGTCACACAACTAGTGTCAAGTGTCTGAGGCTGGATTTGAACTCAGGTCCTCCTGAATCCACTGGGCCACCTAGCTGCCCCTAGAATCCCTATTCTTTTATGATGGAGACACGATTTTCACACTCCCTTCCCACTCTGCTCTGTCCATGTTGCTATGAAATGCTCCATCCTGGTCTGCCCAATCTTCCTAAAGAGCTCCACACTCAAAAATTGCTTCCATACCCATTTGCTCCCACAAACATTCGTTCCTGCAATGCAGCTGATTTCAGTCATGTAGCAATTAACATCTACAAAGTGCTTTGTTGTTTACAAAGCACCTTGTACCTATTATTTCATTTGGTTCTCACAATTGTCATGGGAGGGTACATAATGCAAAAAGCATCACCCCATTTTACAGATAAGGAAACTGAAGCTCAGGTACTTGGAGCAATTTACTGAAGGTCACATGCACGGTAAGTGATATAGGTGATCCTTGAGCCCTCATCTTCTTCCTTTCATGTCCCCTACTTTTTCCATTACACATCCATTTATGTATTTATTAAGAAATCCATTCATTTATTTACTCATTCATTCATTCATTTGTCTGTTAGTCTGTTTGTTAGTTTGTTTAAAAAAAAATTTTTGTGGGGCAATGAGGGTTAAGTGACTTGCCCAGGGTGGCACAGTTAGTAAGTGTTAAGTGTCTGAGGTCAGATTTGAACTCAGGTACTCCTGACTCCAGGACCGGTGCTCTATCCACTGTGCCATCTAGCTGCCCCGAGAGTTCTATTTCTTAAGAAATTTTCCCACTTAAGTTAAAATCTGAATTTCAGTATCTTCTACCCTTTGTTCCTAATTTTGTCCTCTGGGGGCTAAGTAGAATAAGTCTAATCTCTTTCTCAAATGATTATATCTTAAATATTTGGAGGTGGCTATCATTTAGTCCCTAAATCCTTACTTTTCTAGGATAAACATCCCTAGTTTCTGATGTGTATATAATAGGTACTTGGTAAATACTTATTTAATTGAATTACATGGCACTGCATTTTGAGTTTTAAGTTCCCTTACTAGCTTGGTTGACTTTCGTACAAACTCCAGATTGCTAGTGCCCTCTGAAAAATATGGTATCCATGTCTAAATTGCAGTGCTCCAGATGTTTAATCAAGGCTGAGTAAAAAGAGTTTATCACCTATCTCCCTCCAGATGTTGAAATTCTATTAAACCATATAAAGCTGAGATTTGAAGCTCTGGGCATTCATGAAATCACTAGGCTGAGAATACTGGAGAAGAACAACAGAAGGGTGAGGACAGATCCTTTGAGATAGCCCAAGGAATGGCTAATTGGTGAAGTTTCAATCACCATAGTTAATAGATATGTTTTGTATATGTGTATGTATATGTATGTGTGTATACATATCTATTTGTGTGTATATATGTATGTGTGTATACATATGTATACATACACACATATATGCATATACATATACACACCCATACACACATATATGTTTTCATCTGTATTCAAATACATATATTTTTTCATGTTTATTCAGACTACTTCAGTTCTTTCTCTGGGGATGGATACCATTTTTCATCATAAGTCTTTTAGAGTTGTCTTGGATCATTGTGTTGCTGAGAACAGCTTAAATCATTCACAGTTGATCATCTTACAATATTTCTGTTACTGCGTACAATGTTCTCCTGGTTGTGCTCGTTTCACTTTGTATCAGCTCACGTAAGTCT
Organism: Dromiciops gliroides; assembly: GCF_019393635.1. Lineage (NCBI taxonomy): Eukaryota > Metazoa > Chordata > Mammalia > Microbiotheria > Microbiotheriidae > Dromiciops > Dromiciops gliroides. The sequence goes on from NC_057861.1 coordinate 603,378,523, forward strand.
TTCCAGGTTTTTCTGAGAGAATATTGCTCATCATTTCTTATAGTATTCTATTCCACTATATACTACCGCTTGTTTAGCCATTCCCTAATCGATGCACATCCCCTCAATTTCCAATTCTTTGCCACAAGAAAGAGATACTACCGATATTTTTGTACTTTTCCTTTTTGTCTTTGGGTCCAAAACAGACCCAACAGTTTCAACTCTATAATGAACATTAGTGTATTGAGATTCAAATATGTTTTTTATAGTTCTTGTCTTTAACATTAGTAACCTGTACAGTTCTTGGTATTTTACAGTATTCAATTAAATCTGAATAGAGCTTATCTAGATGTAGTTTTTCAAAGCTTCGGGAATATTTTCAAATAATTGTATTTTTCCTTTGAAAATAGAGAATGGGAAAAAGTGTAGAAAAGGTCCCCCCGAAGGTGAAAATAGACCAAAGAGATGAGCATTTTCATCTGTAATCAATCATTACTGTTTTCTCTTGTTGCCAGAAGTCACTTTAAAACCAATCCTCTAAGCAGCAATAGCTCATAATAATTCTGTGCAGTCAGTAACTTGAGACCTAGCTTGTACTTGGGCAAATGAAGTCAACCAAAAGTGAAATCCTTCTTGCCTGCATTTCACAGAGGTTTGCAAGCCTTAGGAACAGAAATTCAAAGTCCTTCAATCTTGCTGTGATGGAGCTGTCATCGGTGCTGGCCGTTCACAATAGAAATGCTTCTGGGGCTATGAAAGATATAATTCCACTTAAAGCATTGACAGGTTTAGGTTCTGTCTTCATTTTTTTCAAAGGGTTGTATGAAAACCTTGTATTTTCAGACCAGTTCTGTAATTTTTCAGTAACTATGTAATAATAATAGCTATCATTTATATGTGTGATAAGGTTTACAAATCACTTTATGAACATGATCTTCTTTTATCCTCACATTATAATCCCTTTATCCTATTATATCCTTTTATCTGGAGAGATGGTTACTACGATAAGGAAACTGAGGAAAATAGAGATTAAGTAAATTACCCAGGGTCAAACAGTTTTTAAGTGTCTGAGGCCAGATTTGAACTCATGTGTTCCTGAATCCAGTTTCAATAATCTATACACTGTGTCACCTAACTGTTTCTATGTGCAAAATATGCCATTTTCTAGTCTTTGCTACTGCAAAAGACTGCTAGGGCCATTATAGTGGACCTTTATTTCTGTCTTTGACACTCTCAAGTTATATGCCTGGGTATGAATTCTTCGTCAATCCTTTTCCTAAAGAGAGAATTGGCTTCTGACTCCTAAGGATTTTTCTGTATCCCAGCCCTTGACTTTTCAACTGAGAAAAAATTTGATTTTCTCCACTGAGAATGTTCAAAATTTTCTGATGGTCTTTTCTAATAAACAGAAAATGTCTTTCTTCCTCATGGTGCTAGTATCACTAGAATATTTATGTAACCCATGTATCCTTTGTCTCTGAGACCAGAATATGATGAACACAATGGGGAAGGCAGGGAAGAGAGGTAGGGAGGTCTCTCTATACATGACCCAACTCAGTGCTTCTGGGGCATACATCCCTGATATATCACCAGTGAATTATGGGGGCCAAGCATGCCCACATGCCTTTGAACCTTTCTATCTACACACAGTGTACTTCTTTATGAAGCTCTGTAGCAACCTCACAATACAGTTATGAGCTGATTTCTATAAGTGACATTTTAAAAGGACTATGATTCCACTCTGCTTCCCACCCCTGAACCTTTTAAAAACATTCAAACAAAGCTGAGCTGAAGAGTTGTTAGTGTTTTAACAGATATCACATTGTCTCTTCAAATTAGGAGAGATTGGTGTTTTGCAACAATTTTGAAAGTGAAGCAGGGATTTCAAGTTATCCATTAAGGTTCTTGCATTTGACAGAAAACCTTCAGTTGGCATATATTCAATAAGGAAGCTCCAAGCATGAAGGTGATTATCATAATTTCACCAATCCAAAGTAACTAGGAAGAGAAGCTCCCGTCTGTAAATCAGAATGAGCTTAGAGATGAAAGGGCACAAACCTACTGGGGTTATGGTCTTGTCCAGGACAAAAGGGACATGGAAGAAAGGCTTCTGAGCTATAAGGGACATTGAGGATCATTTAGTCCATACATACATTCTCCGCCTCTCCCTTCCATTTGACAGGAGAGGAACCTGAAGCTCAGAGGGATGAAATGAATTATCCAAGGCCACACAGGTAGTAGTAAGGAGTAGAACTGGGATCTGGATCCATATTCCTGACACCAAAATGAGCTGACATTTCCACTGGGCATCTGCCATCTATTATCCCATCAGCTAAATCTGCACAGAGGGAAAGAAAGAATCCACTGGAAAAGAATGTGCTACAATCTGGAAAAGACTCATCATTAATCAAGGATCTTTGAGAAAAACTTCTCTAGGGCCAACTAGCTCAACTCCCTCATTTTACAGATAAGGAAACTGAGGTTCAGGGAGTGAGCTGCCTTAGGCTGTAGAGTTAGGAAAAAACAAGAGGAGGGATACAAAGTCAGGTCCTCTGACTTTAGAGCCAATCATCGTGATGCAGAAGGACTGGTGGATTCAAAATCCGAAATCTGGATCGCTGCCCATACCAGCCAGAACTTTAGTTTATCTCTTATGAACCTGCCTCATCAGGAATGAAAGTCTCCTTTGGAGAAGTAGGGGGAGAGAAGAAGCAGCTAGAGATGTCTAATTTGTCTCCATTTGAGTAACACACAATAATAGCCTCACTGTATATGTAGGACCCATTCTCACTACATGTGGAGGGCTCTTCTCTATATGTGAGGCTCTTCCCTACACTTGGATATTACATTTTCTTTTTTTTTAAATAAAAGTATTTTATTATTTTCCAGTTACATGTAGAGATAGTTTTAACATTTGTTTATATAAGATTTCCAATTTCAAATTTTTCTCCCTCCCTCCCCTCCCTCCCCACCTCCTCTAGACAGCAGGTAATCTGATATACGTTTTATATATATGTACAAACATGTATATGTGTGTATACATATATATACATACACATACATATACATACACATATATAATAACATTAAACGTATTTCTGCATTATGAGAAGAATCAGAGCAAAAAGGAAAAACCTCAAAAAAGAAAAACAAGCACCAAAAACAAGAGAAATAGTATGGTCCAATCAGCATCCATATTCCACAGTTCTTTTTTTTTTTCTATATTTGGAGAGCCTTTTCCATCATGAGTCCTTTGGAACTTTCTCGTACCATTGTATTGGTGAGATGAATCTATCACAGTTGTCTATCACAACTGATCAACACATAATGCTGATGATACTGTGTATAATGTTCTTCTGGTTCTGCTCATCTCACTCATCATCAGTGAATGTTACATTTTATGTTCCTCACACTCTACTCTGACTCTTAGCTATGTGCCTGAGTCCTGGCTTTCCCTTTCTATAGGAAAAGTAAAAAAAAAAAGTAAAAGTATGGTCCCCTCCTATGGGAACTATAACAGCTTTCCATGGGTTTTGCACTGTTAGGCCCAAGGAAAGTCAAAAGTTTATCTTCAGATAGGCCTGCCTAGTCTGCTGGCCCATTTTCCAGAGGGAATTATAGATAAGCAATATAGCTAATACTTGATGGAACAGCCCATTGTGCCAGTCGGTGTGTTCTCACATAAACATTTCTTTTCCTTCTCAAAAACATCTTATTATAAAAATGACAATTCTACCTAAATTAATTTACTTATTCAGTGCCATACCAATCAGACTACCTAAAAATTATTTTATAGAGCTAGAAAAAATAATAACAAAATTCACCTGGAAAAACAAAAAGTCAAGAATATCAAGGGAAATAATGAAAAAAAATACACAGGAAGGTGGGTTAGCTGTACCAAATCTGAAGCTCTACTATAAAGCGGCAGTCATCAAAACTATCTGGTAATGGCTAAGAAATAGAGTGGAGGATCAATGGAATAGGCTAGGCACAGGAGACACAGTAAATAACATTAGTAATGTACTGTTTGATAAACCCAAAGACTTCAGCTTCTGGGATAGGAATTCAGTATTTGACAAAAACTGCTGGGAAAACTGGAAGATAGTATGGCAGAAATTAGGCATATACCAACATCTTACACCTTATACTAAAATAAGGTAAAAAAGGGTACATGATTTAGACATAAGAGGTGATACCACAGGTAAATTAGGAAAGGAAGGAATAGTCTACCTTTCAGATCTTTGGAAAGGAGAACAAGAGATAGAGAATATTATGAAATGCAAAATGGATGATTTTGATTACATTAAATTTAAAAGTTTTTGTACAAACAGAAGCAATGCATCCAAAATTAGAAGGGATGCAGAAAGCTGGGAAACAAATTTTATGGCCAGTACTTCCGATAAAGGCCTCATTTCTAAAATATATAGTGTAATGATTGGCATGATGCCACCTGCTGGAGACTTACTGTAGAAAAGCTCCACCATGAGGAGAAGGCCTCTGAGGGCAAGCCATGTGGTCAAGGTCCTTTGCGTCAGGAAGTGACGTTTGTTCATGGGTACTGTCTATCAAGGCTACCAGCCAATCAATTTGAGGAGCCTCCCATTTCTGAGAGGAGGACACGAAGGAGGAAGGAGACACAGGTGGGACCTGCTGTCTTAGAGGAGGGGTGGAGGGAGGGGAGGGAGGGAGAAAAATTTGAAATTTAAAATTTGAAATCTTGTATAAACAAATATTGAAAACTATCTCTACATGTAACTGGAAAATAATAAAATACTTTTATTTAAAAAAACAAAAAAAACCCATCTTATTCTTTTTAATATTATTTTCATTTCTTAATACTATCTCCCTTTCCTTCATTCCAGAATACCCTCTCTATCAAAGGAATATAATTTGGAAAACCAAACTGATACATTAGTGTTGGGTGATGTCATAAGCTCCTTTTTCCTCATGTAGTGCATTGTATCTCTACCTAGATGATGTTTCACAATCAATTTTCTGGAATTGAGATTGGTCCAAGCATTGGTCTGAATTCTCATGTCTTTTGGCATTGGGATGATTTATATTATTGGGGCCATTATGTATATCATCTTAGTTTTGCTTACTCCACTCTATATCAGTTCATAGACGTCTTCCCATGTGTCTCCGAAGTCATCATATCTATTGTTATTCTGGAATAATATTCCATTTTGTTCATATACCATAATTTGTTCAACCATTCACTAATCAATTTTTTTCTACTATGAAGTCAAAATACCCTGTGGAGTGGGAGGAAAGCTTCACTACTGCCCACTTACCTATCCCGTCAACCTCAGCCGGTCCCAAAGGACAGAAAACAAGGTCCTGCAAACTTTGTTGCTTGCTCATCAACACCTCTTGGCTGTCTGGTGAATCCTGTGGACTTCTAAGAATATTGCTTTTAAATGAATAAAATTAAATACATGGGATTACAAAAGAAAGCAATCATTTTGAAATATAGCTATCAAAATCCTAAAAAATCCCTCAATTTCATAGATTCCCCAATTAAGAACCCCTGTCTTAAAGGCATTTCAAAGACAATCTTTTTTTTTTTTTTTTGTGAGGCGATTGGAATTAAATGACTTGCCTAGGGTCACACAGCTAGTAAGTGTTAAGTGTCTGAGGCTGGATTTGAACTCAGGTCCTCCTGACTCCAGGGCCGGTGCTCTATCCACTGCGCCACCTAGCTGCCCCAAAGACAATATTTTAAAAAATAGTATAGATTATCTTTCTTCAAACCCATCCCTATTCCAAACTTCTATTACTTCTAGTTTCTTAAAGGTTTCATTTCCTCAGTGTCATACTTGACAGCTCACTCTAGTTCACCCCCCACATAACCAATTAAGTGCCAAATCTTGCCTTCCCAGCCCCTCTCACATTCCACCCCTTCTCTCTTCTCACCTTGAAACCTGAGGATATAGTTCATCTGGGCCAGTTGACAAATTAATTAAAGGAAACTAGGTACCCTCTTACTATCTCCTCATTTATCTTGTATATTTACTCCATGTTAACCTTTTGGTTTTTGGTGAGGCAATTGGGGTTCAGTGACTTGCCCAGGGTCACACAGCTAGTACATGTCAAGTGTCTGAAGCTGGATTTGAACTCAGGTCCTCCTGAATCCTGGGCTGGTGCTCTATCCACTGCACCACCTAGCTGCCCCCACATTAATTATTTTTGTTCAGTCATTTGCAGTGCAAAGGTCATTCTCCTTGACAGAGAAAAAAGAAGAAAAATAAGAGTATTTAATAAGTCACTTCTTTTTGTTTTTTCCTAGAGACTTTTCTTTTTGAGATAGGTATCCCTCTATTCCCCAGGCTAGAAGTACAGTGTCTACTCATGGCCCTGACCATACTACTACTACTACTACTACTAGTACTACTACTACTACTACCACCACCACCACCACCACCGCCACCATGACATGAGAGTTTTAACCACCTAATATCTCAGTTAATTTCTCCAGATACACCTCAAGTTCCTTCCTTCTTTACTTGTCATTAGTGGAAAAGGAGAACAGCTGTTCACACCAGCCACACAAATATTGTTTCATAGAACTAAAACTGTTATTAAATCCTTATTGTGAAATCCTCCGTGGAGGGATTCTCTGATGCCTCATTGGGATATGATGCTGCTATGCCAGTAGAGCATGAACTCAGGTAGGCTTCACCATGCTGGAATGCTTCTGACATTTGACCGTCTCCACTTCTGCTTTATCTCTCCTATCCTATAGGAAACACACTGTGCTTGCTTTTTGGAGAGCCAGAATAACTAAATACTCACCACTATTAGGCTGGCCACTCTGGGAGTCTTGTAAATATGTCTTTCCTCTCCTCTGATACAGGCCCTCATCACCTCTCACCTGGACTATTCCAGAAGCATTATGGTTGGTCTCCTTGCTTTGAGCCTCTTCCCATTCCAGTCCATCTTCTACTCAACTACCAGAGCAATCTTTCTAAAGATCACTATAACCCATGGTATTCCCTCACTCCCATTCAGCTGTGTTCTTTGCCTCCCTATTACCTCTAGAATAAAAATAAAATTCCTGTTTGGCTTTTAAAGTTCTTTATAGCCTGGCCCCTTCCTCTCCTCACCATCTTCTGTGTTATACTTTACTCCCCTCTAAGTACTTTCTGTTCCAGTGACTTAGCTTTCTTTTTTTTTTTTTTTTTTTTTGGTGAGGTAATTGGTGTTAAGTGATTTGCCCAGGGTCACACAGCTAGTAAGTGTCAAGTGTCTGAGGCAGAATTTGAACTCAGGTCCTCCTGACTCCAGGACCGGTGCTCTATCCACTGCACCACCTAGCTGCCCCGACTTGGGCCTTCTTGCTGTTCCTTGAACCAGACACTCCATCTCCTGAGTATACATTTTCATCAGTGGTCCTTCCTTGTCTCCACCTATTGGCTTTCCTAGTTTTCTTCAAGTCAGAGCCCACGTCCTACCTTCCTCCCCCTTTCTGTAGGACCTTTCCCAATTCTCCTTAGTTCTATTGCCTTCCCTCTGGTGATTATTCCCCATTCATTCTATATATAGTTTGCTCATGCTTGGTTGTTTGTGTGTTGTCTTGCCTCGTTAGATTGTGAGCTCCTCAAGGGCAGGCACAGTCTTTTGCCTTTCTTTGTATCCTCCATACTTAGCACATTGTCTGGCATGGAATAAGCACTCGATGAATGCTGGGGGACTGGCTGACTGCTTTCATTCTTTCCCCTCTCCAATCTGCCCTCCACATAGTCACCAAACAGATACTTCTACAGTCTAGTTCCTGTCTTTGCAGACTGTCCCTCGTGCCTGGAATACTCTGCCGTCTCATCCATCATTCTTTGCTTCCCAAGATTCCTTTAGGACTCAATTGAAAGCCCCACATCTGCAAGAGGCCTTCCTTGCCCACCCCTCTCCCTCGTTGCTAAGGACTTCCCTTTCAGATTACTTTCCACATACTCCTTATATATCTTGTAGCAGGAGTGTTCTGGAGTTAGCTCCTACCTGCTCCCAAGAGCCAATTATTAAATTTTTAGACTATCAGACCTAGTGTGAGGAAGACTTGAGTTCAAATCCCACCACAGACACTTACTAGCTGTGTAACTCTGGATAAGTCATTTAACCTCTTACTTTTCTCATCTCTAAAATAGACATAATAATAGCACCCATATCCAAGGGTTGTCATGAGGATCAAACAATATTTGTAAAGCACTTTGCAAACCATAAAGCACTTTTAAAAAATGCTACCCATTGTTATTATGGATATATCATGGGAGGAACTAAATCATATTAGTCTTAACATTCTCAGTATAAATGTCACCATATGCCCTTTGAGATGAGGTCACTGTATTATTAGTTTTAAGGCCTCTTACAAATGTATGTAATGTAAAAACAAAATATATCAATACAATGATTTTTAATTAAAAAAAAAACAGCAAGGGACTCTGATGTGCCTCATTGAATATACTGTCAGACTCAGTACAGTTATCCCTTCTATATTGTGGGGGTGAGGGGTAAACGAGGGGTGCCCCCTGAATCTGGAAAATCCCTGTGAAAGTTTGACCCTCCCTTAGTACCAGAGAAGTCTGAATTATTATGGTATTAAAAGACGAAATAGGGGCAGGTAGGTGGCACAGTGGATAGAGCACCAGCCCTGGAGTCAGGAGGACCTGAGTTCAAATCCAACCTCAGACACTTAACACTTACTGGCTGTGTGACCCTGGGTAAGTCACCTAACCCCAATTGCCTCACCAAAAAAAAATGAAATATGTTAATATTATACAATACTACACATATATTTTCTATGTTTCTGAGTTTCTCTACTTTTTCTGTGTCATCTGCTGGCTTTTCTCTGTCATCTGCAGCTTCTGCAAATGGCCCCCCCAAATTCCCATTTTACTTCTTATGCAGACCTGTGATGTATGGAAACTGTGATGGGTGAAATCTCAATGTGGAAAGGATAACTGTAGTTGTTTTTGTTTTATTAAACTAACTTTTTTCTTCCTCTCAGAAGTGTCTTTCTGAGGAGGGATATATTCCTCATGACCTATAACATCTAACTGGAAAGACAAATTGTACATATTTGACTATCGAATTCACCAAAGCTCTATGATTTGACCCCAAACTTCTAGCTAAAGGGAGATGCCTGAGACATATAGCAATTAAATGGGGAGGGGAGGTTAGGGGATAGCTAAGACTTCCTGGAGGAGAAGGGACTTGCATTGTCTTGGTAGGTTGGATTGAAATTAGATTATTGGAAAGCAGTATGGAGGGCATTGCCAAGAAAAAGAACAAGGAGTGGGAGTAGAATTTGAACTCAAATATTAGACTGGGTGGCATAGACCAGGCCTCCCATGGTTCTGAAGGGGAGAGAGTAGTGTGACCTCTAGTGGTCTGCTACTAACTGTGTGATCTTGACCAAGTCACTCTCCTTTCTTCTCCTTGGTTACTTCTTCTTCTTCTTCTTCTTCTTCTTCTTCTTCTTCTTCTTCTCCTCCTCCTCCTCCTCCTCCTCCTCCTCCTTTTCCTCCTCCTTCTCCTCCTCCTTTTCCTCTTCCTTCTCCTCCTCCTTTTCCTTTTCCTTCTCCTCCTCCTCCTTCTTCCATCATTGTCATCGTCATCACCACCACCACCACCATCATCATGGCTAATATTTATATAGTGCTTACTGAGTGCCAGGCACTTTACAATTATTATCTCATTTGATCCTCACAAGAATGCTGGGAGGTAGGTGCTATCATTATCCCTATTTTACAGATAAGGAAACTGAGGCAGAGAGCGGTTAAGTCACTTGTCCAGGATTACACAGCTAGTGTCTGAGGCCAAATCTGAATTTGGATCTTCTCGACTACATGTCTGTCATTAAAAAAATTGACTGTAAGATGAGGGGGTTGGAAAAGAATGAACTATAAGGTCCCTTCCAGCTTTACTGTCCTATGATTCTAGTCAAGTATTGCTTGGAGGAATCCTCTACAGGCTCCATTTCTAGCCTCCTCTCTTCACCTGCCCTTTCACACCCAACTTAAAAAATGGTCACAGAGCAGGGGCAGAGGCAGCTAGGTGATGTAGTGGGTAGAAGGCCAGACCTGGAATCAGGAATACTCATCTTCCTGAGTTCAAATCTGACCTCAGACACTTCCTAGCTATGTGACCCTGGGCAAGCCACTTAACCCTGTTTGCCTCAGTTTCCTCATGTATAAAATGAGCTGGAGAAGGAAAAAGCAAACTTCTCCAGGATCTTTGCCAAGAAACCCCAAATGGGGTCATGGAGTCAGATGTGATTGAAAAATGACTGAACAACAACATATACATTTGCATGTGTGTGTGTGTGTGTGTGTGTGTATGTGTGTGTATACAGACTCTTCCATTTTTAGCAACTAGATAAGTAAGCTCCCAGCTTGGGAGCCGCTCAAGGATTCTTGCTCAGCTTTCTCAACTCATTAAATTAAATTACCACTGTGCTCCCAGGGAGCGTCCATGAATGCCAAAACAATTCCTGTAAACACAGGTTGTCCCTGGGTAGCCCAGGGAACTCACAAAACCTCCTTTTCATCCATAGCTTCATTGTTAGGCAAGAATTAGCACTGTTAGGCAACAATGCAGGTAGGCTCCCAGCAAAGGAAGAACAGCTGGAGATGAACATTATTTCCTGGTGTGCAACAGTTGGACTCTTTTATTCAGATGGGAAGAAAAGAATAAGGGCCTGGTGATGGTTAACTTTCATTCAAGAGCTATTAGGCAGCAGTAAAAACTCAATCGTGGATGCCAGGGAGCCTTGGGGCCAATAATGGCTTGCTCATATGAGGCAAATAGTTTTGGCCAGATTGTCACTGTGCATCCTGCAGACATGAGAGCTGAACCCTGGCTCCCACTGGACTGTTGTTCTCTAAGCACACACCATGCTTATTCCTCCTCCTCCTCCTCCTCCTCATTCCTTTACCCTGGGAATCCCTTCATCCTGCTTTCCAATAATCCAACTTGCCAAGCCAACTCAAATTTCCATTGCCTCCAGGAAGCCTTAGCTGTTCCCTAACCCCCCAGCCCTGACCTAAATATGATGAATCACACCCTCCTCTGAACTCCAGTAAAACTAATTGTCAGGATCAAAAATTTGTCACATACTAGTGATTTATCAGGTATTGCATGTGTGTGAAGACAGAGATCAGAGTGTAGTTATAAGGCAAAAGGCACCAATTCTGCCACTATGTCTGTGTGAACTCTACTTGTGTGACTTAGGGAAAGTCACTTCACTCTTTGAGCCTCATTTTCCTCATCTGTGAAATAGACTAGATCTATCTAGTGAGTTCCCTGCTCTAAATCTATGATCTGATCACCTAGGATTCAATAATCAACTCCTCTGCCTTTCTAAGTCTTGCTAAGAGTATCTTCAAAGATAATTTGCATAGTATTGTGGGGACAAAGGAGGCTCCTACCTAGGAGGCCACTGCCCTCCGTTCATATATCAGTTCTGTCTCCTAGATTTCTTGTGGGCAGGAACCAAGTCTCATATAGTTCCTTGTATTCTCATCACTGTTTAACACTGTGCCTTACATGCATTGAGCTCTCGGTAAATATTTGTTGATTGACTAAGTCGCCCTCTGAGGCTGAGGCTTGAGAACAGACCTAGCACAGTTATATAGAGTAAGAGGAGAATTTTTACCTCCTACCTTGGGAGTTTTGTGCTCCATAAATTGTTAGGCAATTTGAAAAGCTTCATTAAATAAGTACCCTTTCTTTAAATAGATGATCCAAGAAATGCTTATTAAGTATAGAGGTAGCCTAGGTAGTGAACAGAGCATTGCTCTGGGATACAGGAAACCTCATTTCTCATCCAGGTTGTGTTACTACTAACTTGCTGTGTGACCTCAGGCAAATGATATACTATCCTGGGCTTCAGTTCCCTTATGATAATGATGGCTAACATTTATAGAGTACTTTATAGAACATTTACACAGTATAGATTATCTCATTTGGTCCTACCAACAACTCTGTAAGGTGGGTGCTAATATTATCCCTATTTTTCAGATGGGGAAATCAAGGCACAGTGAGGTTGAGTGCCCTATCCAGGGCCATACAGCAAATAAGTATCTGAGGTGGGATTTGAACTCGGGTCTTTGTGACTCTAAGTCCATCGCTCTATCCATTATGCCAAAGTTTCTTAAGTTGTGGGTTGAGTAACTGAATGTGGGGATCACAAAAAATTAGGCAACAGTAAAAGGTTATGCATAAAAGGTTTATATGCCCATATATCCAGGGTCATGTAAAAAATTATCTGGAGAAAAGGGGTCATTTCCTTCTCCAGCAGACTAGAATTACTGCTCCCAGAAAGTTTGGGAAAAAGAACTCCTGGGGTGGGGACTGTCTTCTATGGAAGTATTTAAGGCATATCAAGGAAAAAGTTTAAGAAGCCCAGCATTATGCCACTAGCTACCTCTGAGGTTCTTTTCACTTGTAGTTCCGTATGATTCCTAAGAGCCTATCTTGTGCAACACATGGGGTTAAGTGAAATTTTAGCTCTATATTTAGATTTTTAAAGAAACGGAATCTATTTCTTTACTTAAACTTAGTCTTGGCTGGAGATTCTCAATTACACTGTTATTCATATCCTGATTTTGGTACTACTGCATCATGGAGTCTTTTTTGGTAGTTCAGAACTGAAATCTTGTTTGGAATGTCTTCTTTCACATTGAATTATTCTCTAGTCAAAAACAACAGGTGTATTACAATAAGCTTCCTTTATTCCTATTTTTTCATGGTTCCTCTTTCCTCCAACTTGCATTTTAGTAGTATTTGTCAGATTTGGAATTGTCTAAAGAATTTTTAAAAAATAGCCATTGTACTCTGAAAAGTGCTATTAAAAGGGACAACAATGACAAAATGTTATCTATTCAAAGATTTTCACAGCAGCTTTATACACAACAACAACAACCTGGAAAAAACCTAAATGTCCACCAGTAAGGAAATGACCAAATTGTGGAATATTTCAGTGATGGAAAATCATGATACAATTAAGACCAATTAGTATGAGGAATACAAAGAGATACGCAAGGAACATTATAAAGTAATGCAAAGCAGTTACACCAAAAGATAGAACCAAAATAATAGAATACATGCTCTACATCCCCTCTATCTAAAGTATAGGTAAGAAGGAAAAGTAAGGGGTAGCTAGGTGATGTCACAGATAGAGCGCCAGACCTGGAGTCAGGAAGACATCTTCCTGAGTTCAAATCTGGTCTCAGACACTTACTAGCTGTGTGGCCCTGGGTAAGTCACTTCACCCTGTTTGTCTCAGTTTCCTCATCTATAAGATGAGTTTGAGAAGCAAATGACAAACCACTGCAGTATCTCTTCCAAGAGAACCCCAAATGGGGTCATGAAGAGTCAGACATGACTGAAACAACTAAAAACCAAAAAAAGGAAAAGTGATTGAGAAAGAAAGAGCCTTATTTCTGTAGATGACACCACTATCTCTTCAGTTACCCAGGTTTATAACTCCAGAGTGGTCTTTGGCTCTTCCCTTTCAACCCCTACACTCTGTCAGTTACTAAGTTTTATTGCTTCTCTTCCACACCACCTCCCACATCAGTCCCCTTATCTCTACTTACACAGCGTCTGCCCTCACCCCAAACCTTGTCACCTCTTGTCTCGATTATCATAATAGTCTCCTAATAGTAATAAACATAATAATCTCCTAATGGGTCTCCCTGTCTCCAATCTTTCCCACCCATAATGATGCAAAATGGATAATACTAAAACACAGATATGACCATATGACAACTTCTCCCTCTCTTCTTGGATAGAATACAATAGCCTCTAAGGTAAAATACAAAATCATCAGCCTGTCATTTAAAACCCTCTACACAAGGCTTTCACCTATCTTCCCAGCCTTATTTCACATTATTTCCCTTCCTGTATTATCCATTCCAAACTGTCCTATTTTCTGTTTTTTCCTTCTATATAATTTCATCCTTCCATCTCCATGTCCTCATAGAGGAAGTTCCTCTATGTCTTCATTGTATTACTTCCTCAACTCCAAATTCTATAATTCCTGGCTTTCTTTGAAGTATAGTTCAGGTGCTACATAAGATCGTCTTCGCTGATATCCTACATAAAATCTTTGCTGATATCCCTAGTTATCAACACCCACCCCCCAAAACTGCTTTTCATTTACTCATTTGTGTATGTGTTGTATCACTTCAGTTGAATGCAAGCTCCTTGAAGGCAAGGATTATTTTATCTCATGAAATTTCACTTCATTTCTTGCACAGTGGATAGAGTGCTGGACCTGGTGTCAGGAAGTTTTTGTTCAATTATTTCAGTTTTGTCTGATTCTTTATGATCCCATTTAGGGTTTTATTGGCAGAGATACTGGAGTGGTTTGCCATTTCCTTCCCCAGGTCATTTTACAGATGAAGAAACTGAGGGAAATAGGGTTAAGTGATTTGCCCAGGGTCACACAGCTAGTAAGTATATGAGGCCAGATGTGAACTCAGGAAGAAGAGCTTCCTGGCTCCAGAACTGGTGCTCTATCCACTGTGTCACCTAAGTTGCTCAGGAATCAGGAAGATGTAAGTCTAAACTTTCATCTGCCTCAGTTTCCTAATCTGAAGAATGAGAATAATATTAGCACCCAAATTTGTCATGAGGATAAAATGATATATTTATAAACTGCTTTACAAACCTTAAAGTGCTACATAAACATTAGCGATTATTTTTCTTTCCATTGCAGTACCTCACCCAATGTCTTATACACAGTAGATAAAATTAATATTGTTTCTTGAATTGAATTGAAAAAGAAACTTGATGAAGACTTACTGAGAGTAACTAAAAATTGTTATGCTACCCGACATGTTGAAATTAATTTAAATGTAAATAGTTACTAAGTAAATTGAGCTGGTTTTATTGAAGTTCAATTAGTTTTTCAAATAGAACATTTAGTTTTTACAAAGAAATAAATGAAAACACTTTCCAGAATAATATTCCACTTGGAGTTCTTTGTAAGGGGCAAGAAACATGGAATTTGAATGCTAAAACCCATGGAGGTACAGGTTAGTCTGAAATGGTTGTGGCAATAGAGGCTCTTTTCCTGTTGGGGTATATCCATGGAATTTTAAAAACTTACTTGAATTAAGCCATACTTATGTCTTTTACCTCCTGAAATCAGAATTTAAGGATGTCCCAAGGGGAAATGAACACTTTAATTTGATTTTTTTAAACAATACCTATCCTAAAATCTGGAGATCATTAATATATCCTGACATTGAAGTCACAAGTCAAATACAAGAGAGGTAGATTTGGAAACAGAGAACATTGGTTGAAATCAAAGCCTTGATATTAATTATCTTGTGTGACCTTGGAGAAGTCACTTAACCTCTTTGAAATTTATCATCCTTATCTATTGTTGTTGTTCATTCTTTGTTCTCAAAGAGGACCAATGACATCAGCAGGATGATGTCTTGACTTGCAAGTAAAATGAGAGGGTTGGACCAAAAAGTCTTCCAGGTATTTTCCAGGTCTTAATCTATGATACTATGGTTTAAAATTACCTTCCAAGAAAAATAAGAGTGCCTTCCAGTCTGAATGAAGCAATTCTAATTTTTGGAACCAGGGAACCTTGAGGGATACACCCCTTGAGCTGGAAACAGGACCATTCTTCTGGATGTAGAAGTGAGATGAATGGGTCCATCCCACTCACCTCATCCCTCTGAGGTCAGTGGGATGCACTTGACCTGCCTTTAACCTGGTGAGGACAGAGATGAGGGATTAAATACAGAAAGCAAATGATCAGAGTGTAGTGTCTATTTTCCCTTGAGAATCAGGAATTATTAAGAATTATCTCCTTGATCAGCAACTCAACTAGAATTATTGTCGCTGTTTAGTCATTTTTCAGTCATGTCCAACTTTTCGTGACCCCATTTGGGACTTTCTTGACAAAGATACTGGAGTGGTCTGTCATTTCCTTCTCTAGCAGACTAGAATTAGTGCTCCCAGAAAGTATGGGAAATAGAACTCCTGGTGTGGGAACTATCTTCTATAGAAGTATTTAAGGCACATCGAGGTTAAGTGACCATGCCTGGCCACACAGAGGTAGAATTTAAACAAAGGTCTTCCTGCTCCCAAGAATAGCATTCAATCCATTGTACTCTTAGCACCATCCCACAATGCCCTTCTCCTCCATCCTTTTTAAAATTAATACTTCCGGGGCAGCTAGGTGACGCAGTGGATAGAGCACCCGCCCTGGATTCATGAGGACCTGAGTTCAAAACCGGCCTCAGACACTTAACACTTACTAGCTGTATGACCCTAGGCTAGTCACTTAACCCCAATTGCCTCACCAAAAAAAAAAAAAAATAATAATTCTTTCACATTGCTCCTTGTTGGACCTCAAAGTTCAAAGCCTGAGAGAGGTGAGGGCCCTGCGTGCTCTCCACAATGTCCTGAATTTGATTTCTCACAGTTGGTAGATTCCTAAGAATACATTGTTCCCTTCAACCCAGAAAGAGATGCATAGCTCTGTCAAATTTAATGTCTTAGAATGTTAGCTCTTCATGACCAAAGACCATTTCTGTTGTGTATTTTGGCAATTTACCTAATGCCAAGTGAACACTGGCTAAATTCCACATGACAGACATGTTCCAAAGGGCAAATTCCTATTTGTTTCAGCAATTCCTTCTCTGAGTTCCTTTGATTAGCTATTGTCTCCAACTTCTTGAGGCTCATCTTCAACTTCCAAGTATTTGGTTCGTCTGCCCATATTTACATCTCAAGCTCATATATGGACTTTATTCTGCCTTGTCTGGGTTCCATCTGCAAATTCCTGCTCTATGTTAGTAAAGTCCTGTTGTCTATCCTCTGTACACTGAGCAAATAACACTATTGGCCAGCGTGACCTTTCATCACCCTCCTCTCTTTCTCTTTAATTTTACCCTGATTGTGGGTTTTTAGGCTTCAGATGAGTCTCCCAGCTGAGTAAAGATGACATTGTTTATATTCTATTAGTTAACATGCTGAGGCCAGATTTCCAGCATCATGCTCTCCTGTTATTGCGGACATATAAATTAGCATGGGTTCAAAAGCCCATAATCTGCAAGAAATTAAGTAGAGATTAAAAGAAATCACTGTTGTGGAAAAGCAAGAATCATATGTTGAAAATAAGGCCCATGGCTCCAAGGATAGATGAAGATACACATAGACACAGAAACAATGAAGATGTATAGATATTAGATATAGACATATGAGACATGTTAGGTTGAAGATACATATATATCATCACCTATTATATGTGTAATATATGGTATATATATTACACACACACACACACACACACATATATATATATATATATATATATATATATACATATATATATATATATATATATATCTTCACTCTAATATATGTGATATTTAAAATCTAATGTGGGTCCCAACCTGCCCCCCAGTTTTTGAGGGGGGGAACTGGCTAAGATTACTAATAAATTCAGCAAGAGTTTAGGCTTTTAAGGATTTATTAAAGTATATTAGAATTTAGTGAAGAGACAGAAGTTGAGAAAGCCACCTTTAGCTATCCACGCTTCTATAGAGAACACGTGGAGTAGATCTTTCTGCTCTGTTCTGCCCCTGCCACCACCACACCACAATCCCGGATGAAAAGAGAGAGATCCAGCGAGCTAGCCTCCACTTCCTACTTCGTGTCTCCCTCCCCAAAAAGGGGAGGTCCTTCTAGCTGATTGGTTGAGTGGTCACCTGTTGATGGCATAGTCCACAGCCTCTGAGAACAACACCCTCTTCAGGGTAGGCCACAAGTGTTCTCAATTTAATCATTCTTAAGTAGGTTCTCAGTCTCACCCAATTCAATCAGTTCCAAATCAATCTTCAGGTAGGGCCCCTGGGCATCTGTCAAATCCCATTATTTTATCACATATATATTATATATCTACATAACTATGTCTTCACCAATTTAGATGAGTAACAAACTATTCCCTAATGCTAAATCATAATTGGTAGATTCCTAAGAATAGGTCATCTCTTCAACATAGAAAGAAAAATGCATATCACTGTTAGAGTTAGCGCCTAACAATGTTAGCTTTTTTGGTGGTGGTGGTGAGGGGGGTGGCAGGGCAATGAAGATTAAGTGACTTGCCCAGGGTCACACAGCTAGTAAGTGTCAAGTGTCTGAGGCCATATTTGAACTCAGGTCCTCCTGAATCTAGAGTCGGTGCTTTATTCACTGCACTGCCTAGCTGCCTTGACAATGTTGGTTTTTTATGGTTGTGCTTCTAACACTACCTAATGCTGGAAAAATCTATAAAGGAACAAATGAATGAATGTATGAATGAATGAAATTCATCCGGAGGAACAAAAAAGTAAAAAAATATCAAGAGATATATTGCAAAAGAAAAAAAAGCAAGAGCAGGGCCTAGCACTGGTATAAAATTGTACTATAAAACACTAATTATTAAAACTGTTTGGTTAATGGATAAAAAATTAAAAAGTGGAATAGTAGAATGGGCTAGATAGGTAAAACCTAGAAACAAATATGCACAATCTAGTGTTCTATGAATCCAAGAACATGAACTACTGGGTAAGGGCCTCTTGGTTTGGGAAAACTGGAAATCAATTTGGTAAAAATAGATTTAAATTAATATCATGTAGCTTATACTGACATACATTCCACGGCACTTCTGTCCAAGGTGACTGCCTGAAAGAAGCAGACTGATCAGCTTCCACATACCTGCTCCAGCAAAACCCTGAGATTCATACCAGAGTGAATAATGATCAAGAAATCCAATGAGAAATTGCAATAATTTCTTCCAGTACAGAATATCACAAAGAGCTAGCCAGAAGCCCAGAAGCAATAGGAAAAAAAAAAAAGCCATCAGTGCAGTCAGCATTAGCACAGGCAAAGAAGCCAACAGCCTCCCAGAGCCAGGTTTACATGTAGGACTCTGTTGTGTCGTAAAGTGCTCCCCTGAGAAAGGTCTATGGTTATCAGGAAGTCCTAGGGTAGGGAGCTTAGAAACCCCAGGGAGGGACAGTGACAAGTGCTTTGGTGACAATCATCAGAAGAAGAGCAGGAGTCAGTGAACTTTGATGAGTGGAGAAGCAACATAGCCTAATCAGTTCCAAATTAATAGCAATAATAAATCAAGATTCCCCCCAATTGTTCTGTCCCCTCCTTGTTCATAGGGTTCTTCAATAAATTTAATAACCTTCTCATTCTCTACCTCTCACTTCTGGGGAATAAAAAAGCATGGCATTTTTTTTTCATTTTTTGGGGGGTAATCAGACTTGTATATTATAATCTTCCTCCTCTTCCTCTTCACCATCTCTATAATTGCTGCTATTGTTGCTGTTGCTGCTGCTGGTCCTCATCCTCCTATTCTTCCTTCATTGGTTTATAGAAATCGCTGTGAGTAGGTCTGCTAGTAGTGAACATCAGCACTTGCTCTGCAATTCATAGTCTTGGAGAGTTGTCCAGAGGGCTCTGCCAGTTTATAGAGTCTTGCCCAGGATCACAAAACCAGGATGTGTCAGAGACAGGGCTTGAATTCAGGTCTCCTTGACAGTGAGGCCAGCTCTTAACTCATCACTCCATGCTGAATCTAGCCTAGTAAAAACCCAAGACTAGGTTGAAACGCTCTCCCAAGAAGCACAACCTTTGCCCTTATCAGGAGAAAATTCTTTGTTCTATCAATCAAAAGAAATGAGGGAGAAATGAGGGAGTTTGCCCGAGTCACAGGGTAATTAGGTGGAAGGTTTCACTATAGAAATCTTGGGTGCTAATTCTTAAGTAAGGTCTCCAACAGTGATAAAAGGTCTATCTAAGAATTCAAAGGTTGGAGTAATTAGAACACGGTGTCACAAAAGGACACACGGCGAGCCGTATTAGTATTAAGAATTGCTCATTCGGGGGCAGCTAGGTGCTTCAGTGGATAGAGTGTGGGCCCTAGAGTCACATGGACCTGAGTTCAAATGTGGTCTCAGACACTTGCTAGCTATGTGACACTGGGCAAGTCACTTAACCCTGTTTACTTCCCTCTCCCCCAAAAAAGAATTGATTATTCAAACAACAAGCATATATTAAATGCCTACTACATGCCAAGGTGCTAGGTTCTTGTTATACTAAAATAAAAATAAAAGTTTCTACCCTTGAACAGATTAATTCCATCAGTAGAGACGATATAGATCTATGGAAGGGGGAAATTGCCTTCTTAGACTTTTTTTTAATCCTAAATATCTCAAATTCTCAGGAAACATACAGGAAATACCTAGGCAGCTAGATGAGGCAGTGGGGAGAGAGCTGGACCTGGAGTCAAGAAGACCTGAGTCCAATTCCAGCATCAGACATTTACTAGATGTGTAAGCCTGGCCAATTCATTTAACCTCTGCCTCTGTTTCCTCATCTACAAAATGATAACAGACAGTAGCACCTACCTCTTCAGGGTTAATGTGAAAATTAAATGAAATAATATTTGAAAAGGGATTACCCACAATAGAGCACATAGTAGGTACTTAATAAATGCTGGCTATTATTATTGTATACTGAAAATCCCTACTCTCCTCCTTTCCTGCTTCTTTTAGGAGAATTTATGGTTGAACATAGAATGAAGAAATCATCTACCTTGTGAAAATTTTGGGGACCCGTTAGACACTTCTAATCATAACATGTTCTAAAGCTAGGCAGGTACCATATGTCATCAAATTCTCAATCAGTTAAATGCCGTGTTTTCCCTGACATCTTGAAAGTATTTGTCTGCTCTGCACTGTAATCCCGAGAGACAGATCTTTGTATTTAGAAAATATAACCGTGGCTGTACATTTAATCCTTTATGGTAATACATAAAACAATGGAAAACAAAAGAAAAATGACCAAACTTTTCCCAAGGCTTGTAGGCACATGGGGCTAAATACTGGGAGTGGGACAAGATAGAGGGGAAGAAAGCACTTTGTCATCTGGTAGCTTCCTGTTTTTACTAATTATTCTTACTAACTAGGTTCTATGCTCCGTAGTTTCTATGCTGTGGAAGAACTATAAGCTCACCCAGGTCCTCTAAATGTTGGTGCCCTGGGGAAAAGTTCTAATGGCCCTGCCTTTGTTGTTCAGGTGTGACCCTATTTGGGGGTTCTCCTGGCAAAGATCCTGGAGCAACTTGCCATTTCCCTCTCCATCTCATTTCACAGAAGAGGAAACTGAGGCAAACAGTGTTAAGTGACTTATCTAGGGTCACAGAGCTAGTAATTGTCTGAGGCCAGATTTGAACTCAGAAAGTTTTTTCCTGATTCCAAGTCTAGTGCTCTATCCAATGTACCACCTAGACCCCTAGGTGGCGCAGTGGATAGAGCACTGGCCCTGGAGTCAGGAGGACCTGAGTTCAAGTCGGGCCTCAGACACTTAACACTTACTAGCTGTGTGACCCTGGGCAAGTCACTTAACTCCAATTGCCTCACCAAAAAAAAAAAAAAGTAACCAATGCACTGCCCAGCTGCTCTCAGCATCTCTTAAAGACACTCAAAGATTGTAGTCTTGCTATACTGAATGATAGTAACAATAGTAAGAATAATAGTATTAGGTATCATTAGATAGTAGCAAAAACAGCAGCTACTATAGAAGAAAACTAAAGGAAGGTATTCATGTATAATAGAAAGGGTCCAAAATTAGTAGTTAGAAGAGCTGGATTAGTCTTGGATATGTCACTTTCTGCTGAGACATATGACTTTTTTTTGAGTCTTGGTAGGATTCAGTAAACTCCTCAGATATGTGTCCTTAAGACCTTCTTAGATCAAAATGTAATTAACTTGATGAGATTACAGGGCTTAGATCTCAAAACAGGCAGCTGAAGGGTTCCTCCCAAGGAGATAGGATGGAACTGTGTATCCAGAAGGCTGAGCAAGTCTAAGGAGGATGGCCTCTTGTTAGAAGAGCCGTCCCTTTGTGGTCCATAAAGAGTTGGGAGATGGTTCCTCCCTTTACCCTTTCTTTCCCCCACTCCACTTTCTTTTGTACTGATCTACTCTCCTCATCTCCCTACTCCTCACAACTCTCTCTCTCTTTTTGTTTTGTTTTGTTTTGTTTTTTGGCAGGGCAAAGAGGGTTAAGTGACTAGCCCAGGGTCACACAGCCATCTGAGGCCGGATTTGAACTCTAGTCCTCCTGAATCCAGGGACTGTGCTCTATTCACTGCACCACCTAGCTGCCCACAACTCTCTAGCTGTATATATATATATATATATACATACACACCAGGTAAGGGCTGAGGCAGGATTTGAACCCACTCCTTCCTGACTACAATTCCAGCACTCTATCCACTATGTCTTGTTGACTCTGTAGTGAAATTATCTACAATATTGGGTGCCATCCATTCTCTTCTTGAGGGTTTTCAGGAATGGAATCTTTCTAACTTCTTTATGCAGTTCAGTTCCACGTTTCAGGGAAGGACTAACTCTCCCATGTCACAAATCTGTAGCAGAGGCTCCTCCTTCCTCAGAGTGGACCTTGGATCTATTTCAGGAAAAAATGGCAGCCTGCCTCCTGGGCTCTAACTGGGTGTCTGAGGTGGGGGGGGGGGGAGGGGGTGAGATACATGATGGTCTCAGACAGATGGTCCTAGGGAGCTGATGGATCAAAGTACTCAGCCCCAATTGACAATAGTGAAGTAATATTGGGGAAAGTGCTGAATTGGGAACTAGAAGACCATGAATTTGGGTCTCACATTTGCTGCTGTGTGACCCTGGTCATGTTACTTCCTTTCTTTGGGCCTCAGTTTCTTCACCTATAAAACAAGGGAGGCCGATGAGAATTCAGGGGTTCTTTACCTGAGTGAGATCCATGAACTTTTAAAAAGTATATATTGGGGGCAGCTAGGTGGCACAGTGAATAGAGCACTGGCCCTGGAGTCAGGAGTACCTGAGTTCAAATCCGGCCCTCAGACACTTAACACTTACTAGCTGTGTGACCTTATTTGAAAATGTTCTTCTGATATACCCAAAGGGCTATGGGACTGTGCATACCCCTTGTCACAGTAATATCACTACTAGTTCTGTATCCCAAAGAGATCATAGAAAAGGGGAAAAGACCCATATGTACAAAAATATTTATAGCAGCTCTCTTTGTGGTGGCAAAGAATTGTAAATCGAGGGAATGCCCATCAATTGGGGAATGGCTGAACAAGTTGTGGTATATGAATGTAGTAGAATACTATTGTGCTGTAAGAAACAATGAGCAGGCAGATTTCAGAAAAAAACCTGGAAAAACTTAAGTAGACTGATTCTGAGTGAAATGAGCAGAACCAAGAGACTATTGTACATAGTAACAGTAACATTGTATGATGATCAACTGTGATAGACTTGGCTCTTCTCTATAGTGCAATGATCCAAGACAATTCCAAAGAACACATGATGGAAAATGTTCTCCACATCCAGAAAAAAGAACTGTGGATTCTAAATGTACATTGAACCATACTGTTTCTATTTTTTGGTTTTTTTTTCTTTATTGAGGTTTGCGTCCCTCCCCTTGTGTTCTGATTCCTCTTTCACAACATGATTAATGCAGAAATATGTTTAATATGATTGTACATATATAACCTATATCAGATTGCTTTCTGTCTGGGGGAGGGGGGAAAGAAAGGAGGGAGGGAGACAAATCTGGAACTAAAAATCTTATGGAAACAAAAAAAAAATGTTCTTCTGAGAAGGGGTCCATAAACTTCACAAATCTGCCAAAGGACCTCCCCCCCAAAAAGATCATGTAGCCCCTGCACTAGACATCCTCTGAAGCCCCTTCCAGCCCCAAATCATGTGAATTTTCTTGACAGCAAAAACAAACTCTAAAGCTATACCCAAGGCTGTGCCTCATCGTGGGACATTCTGAACCCCCTGGCTTTAATGCATTTATTTTCCCGAGCAAATTGGAGCGAGGCCTCTGTCTTTTTAATCACTCAGCCACTCAAGCTTCCCTCTGATCCAAGCATCACGCACTTCCGATTTGAGAAATGGCTTTCCCATAATTAAATGAAAGGGGGGGAAAAGGGGGCTATTTGCAGCCCTCTGCACAAATTACTGCCCCAGTGGAAGCTGAATAATGTCTCATAAGTAGTACTTTATTCTATTTATCATACAGGTATTGATGCGGATTGGACCTAGTCTATTTTCGAGGCACTGCCATGGCAACTCGTCTCGTCTCTGACAAAGGCTCCATGTCAGAGCCCAGCCCTGGGATGGAGGCCCCAGACTTCAAGTGCCTTGTGCCAGCCTCTATCCCAGCAGCAGCAGGAGGTAAACAAGAGAAGAGAAAGAAAGGCTTGTCTGGGGGTGGGGACAGCTGAGGGACCGGGATGTGGCTCTTTGTGATGACGATGGTTTTCCTTCTCTTTTAAAAGTCACCATCAGGTATATGGATAAAAACAACACGTTTATTTGGTACTTTAAGGTTTAGCATGAGATTCAGAGCTTGAAGGACCCTTAGAGATCCCTGATGTCTTCGTGGAATAATGATAATGATAATAACCACAAATAACAACTAGTATTTTTTAAATCATAAAAGTACTTTATTATTTTCCAGCTACATGTAGAGATAGTTTTCAACATTTGCTTTTTCTAAGATTTCTAGTTCTAAATTTTTCTCCCTCCCTTCCTTCTCTCCCTCCTCCCTCCCCAAGACAGCAAGCAATCTGATATAGGTTATATATGTACAATCACATTAAATATATTTCTGCATTAGTCATATTGTGAAAGAAGAATCAAAACAAAAGGGAAAAATTTCAAGAAAGAAAAAAACCTCAAAAAGTAGAAACAGTATGGTTCAATCTGCATCTAGATTCCACAGTTCTTTTTTTCTGGATGTGGAAAGCATTTTCCATCATGAGCCCTTTGAATTATCATGGATCATTGCATTGCTGAGAAGAGTTAAGTCTATCACAGTTGATCATCACACAGTGTTCAACTAATATATTTTTTTTTTTGGTTTTTTTTTTTTTTTTTTTTTTAGGCAATGGGGGTTAAGTGACTTGCCCACGGTCACACAGCTAGTAAATGTCAAGTGTCTGAGGCCGGATTTGAACTCAGGTACTCCTGAGTCCAGGGCCGGTGCTTTAACCACTGCGCCATCTAGCTGCCCCCTCAACTAATATTTATAAAGCACTTTCTATGTGCCTTGCACTGTGCTGGATGCTTTACAATTATTATTTTATTTGATCCTTATAATAATAATAGCTAACATTTATATAGTGTTTACTGTGTACTAGGCATTGTGCTAAGCACTTTACATTTACTATTTCATTTGATCTTCACAACAACGCTGGGAGGTAGGCGCTATATCATTATTCCCATTTTATAGATGAGAAAACTGAGGCAAGCAGAGGTTAAATGACTTGCCTATGGTCACATAGCCGGTATGTGTCTGAGGCTGGATTTGAACTCAGGTCTTCCTGAGATCCGGCACTCTATCCACCATGCCACCTAACTGCCATTTAACATACAAGAAAGCTTAAAAAGCCCAAAGACATAAAGTGTCTTGACCAAAGCCACATGGGGAATGAAGGGCAGGGTCAAGCTTTGAATTTAGAAATCCTTTGTTTCCAAATCCATGACTCTTTGCATTCTGCGAAACAGGTTTACAAAATGCTACACAACAACCCTGTGTGGTGATTCTCACTTCCCTTTCACAGTCAAAGTATTAGATCAAGCTTGCTGCCCTCTCTGACTCCAGTTTCTCACATTCTTTCTACTCATTTCTTTACCCCTTTGAGAAAATGGTTTCACCAGAGTGGGGAAATCTGAAGGAGGGTGGGGGCTAGGCCTGGCACTGCTACTCCATTAGATGTGGGATTTCCCCACCAGGGGCCTCAGTTTCTTTATCTATAAAATGAGGCAGTTGTATCTGATGATCCCTAAGTTCTAACAATCTATGGTTCTGTTCTAGGCCACCTAACTTTAGGCCTAGAAGCTTAGTATCATGGGAGCTCTAGCTGGAAGGAACTTTTAGAGTTCCCTTCTCTCCCCCATGGAGGACAAATCAGGAATTATGCTTGCAAGTCTTTTTCTTTCAAAACGTGGAATTACAGCAATCTCAATGGAAATTTACAACAGAGGGGTTTTTTTAGGTTTCTAGGCACAATTTCCATTAGAGCCCAAAGCACCATCCTTGTCCTATGCCCGCTTCCCCCTTGAAAAACAAAGGAACAAACAAACAAATAAATGTTTTTCCCCCATATAGGATCTGGCTTGATAGTTTGCTTTTTAATTGACCCTCTTCAGTAGTGTGCTGGTAAATGTTTAACAATTGACTCTGAAAAAAAAAAGTACACATTGACATGCTTTCAAGTTTAATCTGTATTATTAACATTTTCTACATCACTTTTTTGAATCTAGATAATAACCAAACAATAAATCAAGCCCTGATTTATATTACCTGATTTCTAAGGTACAAATGTTCCCACTGACAATTTAACAATCCAATCTTTTGATCCAGTTCAAGTTGGTTTCAGCACATCCCTGGCCATGTCCATGAAAACAGATGAATCAACTAAACCTTTTGGCTCTTTCTTGACAAGAAATTCAGTCATGCTGGCTTTTACATTCATCCTGATGGAGGCCAGTTAAGTATGTCTCTCTAGATATCACATCTTCCATCCACCTTAGCTTCTTAGTCCATACATTGGGCCCATGAATGAAACAGACCCATTCATAGGTGGAGGTTTGTGGGGCATAATATATTTATTATATTTATCTTATGTTATGATATAACATAACATAATATAATATAATTCCCTTTTTGGAAATTCAAAAGAAGTTCATAATTCTTAGAATCTAAAGATTGAACAGGGCTGTAAGGATCACCTAGTTCTTTGTACAGAGAGGTTAAGTGATTTGCCTGGTCATATAAGTAGTAACTGTGTATGGTAGGGATTTTGAAGGCATTCAAAGCCTTCTACAATATAACTCCTATCTACCTTTCCAGTCATATCATATCTTATCTAGAAGGAACTACATGGTAGGGATGGGCTTCCTTTTATCTTTGAATCACCAGTGTCTACCATAGGGCCTGCATTGGAGGCATTTAATAAATGGTTGTTTAATTGTCAAGCTAATCCACCACTACCCATTTTAAAGATAAGGAAAATGAGGCCCAGAGATGAATAGTGACCATATAGATAAGTAGAAGAAATTATATTTGAGCCCAGGCTTCGGGTGCCAAATCCATCATCCTTTCCTTGATATCAGTCCAACAGAATCACCTTACCAATTTATTCTCAATGAACAGCTCTTTTTGCTTTATTTGTTCTTCATTCAATTGGCTTGAACTTTGGTTCCTATATCCCTGTTTGTATTGTAGTTTATAAAATGGATAAAGCCAATAATTAATTTGTGTGTGTGTGTGTGAGAAAAAGTAGAGTTAAGGATGGAGAAGGCATAGATTTTTTTTTTTTGGTGGGACAATGAGGGTTGAGTGACTTGCCCAAGGTCACACAGTTGGTAAGTGTCAAGTGTCTGAGGTCAGATTTGAACTCAGGTCCTCCTGAATCCAGAGCCGATGCTTTATCCACTGTGCCACCTAGCTGCCCCTTTAATTTTAAAATTTTTTTGAAGGCATAGATTTTTGCCATACACAAGGAACCATCCCAGATTAAAATGCTACCTAGATTACAGTAATTGGTGTCACTTTTGTAATGGAATGAGCACTGGGTTTAGAGTTACGGGTGTAGAAACAAATCCTAGCCCTGCTACTTATTACTTGTGTGATAAGAAGTGAGTGACTTCAATTCTCTGCGTCTCAGTTTCCTCATCTGTAAAATGAAAGCATTAGATAAGATAACTTCTATAGTCACTACCAGCTCTAAATCCCATGATCTAATTTTGATTATCTCAGAAGTTCAGAAGAGAGATTTTCAAATATCCACATGTCAGGGTTTGAAGGGGAAACTGGGAGAGGGATATTGTTCTTGCCAGCTCTTTGAAAAGGAGACAGAGAGGTGAGAGGGAGAATGACATGGGGATGGAGAGTGAGTTCCATGTGCTTCACCATTTGGGTAGATAATAGTGCATTTCCGGGCTGCCGTGCTTTTTAACGCTAATTGCAGCATCTGAGTATGTCAGCAGAGCCCCCTTAAATGAATAACATAAGTGCTTAAAAGCACCAATGATCACCATGTCCCATTTTAGAAATGACAAAGGCAACTGAAGTCATTTGTGGAAGTGCTTTCTATAGCAGAGCACTGCTGGGCAACCAGCTCTCAGCTCTTTGGGCTTCATCCCTCCCTCCCACCCCTGCCTCCTTCTTGTTGCTAGGAGACAGAAGGACTCTACTTCTTCCATTTCCATACTTGCTGGGAGATTGAGTAATTGGTCTATGTATGTGCGTTTGTGCTGATTCCCAAAATATCTTTAAAAAGACGTGAGAGGGGTGTGGAGCAAGTAGGTAGGGTGATAGAGGGATGCTTGCATGCTGAACAGCCATGAGGGTGAGAGAATCAAGGCTGAAAACTGAGGGTGAAAAAAGGAAAGGGAACTGACTATGGGCAGACTGGGTGTCGGGAGAAGGCCTGAGGTCTCTCCCCTCTCCAATCCATCGTCCTTAGAACTACCAAACTAACGACCTTGCTCTCTTCCTCAACCATCTTCAGAGGCTCCCTATTTTCCCTAGGATACAATGCACAATCCTCTGCCTGGAATTCAAAGCCTTCCACAACATGGCTCCCACATACCTTTCCAGTCATTGTTGTATTACTTCATAGATTCTCTAATCTAGTCAAGGTGGTCATGTTCTCCCTATATAGCATTGTTTCACCTCTTTGCCTTTGCACAGGGGGACACCTATATATGGAAGGCCCTCCTTCCTCACCTCTGCTTAAGCATTTCCTTTAAAACATAGTTCAAGTCATCCCTAATTATTAGTGTTCTCTCTCTTTCTGTCTCTGTCTCTGTGTCTCTCTGTCTGTTTTTCTGTTTTTTCTCTCTCTGTCTCTGTCACTATCTCTGTCTTTCTCTTTCTTGCCTCTTTCTCCTTTATCTCTTTCTCACTGTTTCCTCTCATCCTCTCTTCTCCCTCTCTTCTCTTTTCTTGTTCTTTCACTGTTTTCTCTCTCTTCACTTTTATTTACTCTTTCTTTTCCTTTCCTCTCTTTCTGTATGTCTCTGTCTCTTTCTGTTTTTCTCTGTCTCTCTTTGTTTTTTCTCTCTGTCTCTCTCTATCTCTGTCTCCCTCTATCTGTGTCTCTCTCTCTTGCCTCTTTCTCCTTTATGTCTCTCTCATTGTTTCCTCTCATCCTCTCTTTTCCCTCTCCTCTCTCTCAGTGTTTTCTTTCTCTCACTTTTATTTATTCTTTCTTTCTTTTCCTCTTTCCTCTCTCTCTCTCTGTTTCAGTCTCTCAATTACTTTATATATTATACATTTACCTAACCATGTATATGGTGTATTGCCACAGCAGATTGTAAATAGGGTAGGGGCTATCTTGATTATATAGTCCTGGTGCCTAACAGAATATCTGGTAACTGGTAGGCATTTTTTTTTTTTGGTGAGGCAATTGGGGTTAAGTGAGTTGCCCAGGGTCACACAGCTAGAAAGTGTTAAATGTCTGAGGCCGGATTTGAACTCAGGTCTTCCTTAATCCAGGGCCAGTGCTCTATCCACTGTGCCACCTACCTGCCTCTCTGGTAGGCATTTTTAATAGAAATGTATTGAATGGAATAGAGTGGAGGGGGAGGGTTGGTAGTTTTTCAATGTGTTTTTATCTCCAATATTTTTTGTCATTGGTGCTGACCTTAAAGGTAGAAGAAAGGAATAATCTTGGTAGAGTTGAGAGAGAAGCTGAAATGTGATTTGATTTTAGAGACTGGATAGCAAGGCCAGAGATATTTTATCTTCAGTTTTGAGATCTTGAAATTGGTCAAGAGCCTTGAAAAATTCCTTATTAAAAGTATATCCTGGGGGACAGCTAGGTGGTGCAGTGGATAGAGCCCTGACCCTGGATTCAAGAGGACCTGAGTTCAAATCCGGCCTCAGACACTTAGCACTTACTAGCTGTGTGACCCTGGGCAAGTCACTTAACCCCAATTGCCTCACCAAAAAAAAAAAAAAAAGTATATTCTGTTTCTCTATCTGAAGAATTAGCTCTAGGCAGTGAGTTATCATATATATCATCAATGATATATCCTACAGGTTGCCTGGGGTCTGGGAAAGAGGTTATCAGATCACTGATTTAGAGCTAGGAGAGACCTTAGAGATCATCTATTTGACCCCCCTCATTTTACATATCAGGAAACTGAGGCCCAGAGAGTATAAATGACTTATTCAAGGCCACATTGTAAGGGCATCTCCAGGTCTTTCTCCCTGTACTCTGCTGCTTCTAGCATGGAAAGCAGATCCACAGGATAGATCACTAAAAGTACCCAAATTTGCCCAGCAAAACTAGCAGTGGAAACGACTAGCAATGGCCTTGATATTAGCCCTTTTAAGGTATATAAGAATTGGGATAGTATCTTTTAGAAGAGGCATAATGGACAGAACAGAAAGACAAGGGATCCGGTGACTTGGGTTCCACGCCTGGCAATGACTTGACTACTCAGGGTATTATTTTTCACATCTGCAAAATGGAGATGCTTATACTTTCCCCTGCCCTTAGAGTTGTGAAGATCAAGTGAGACTTATGTAAAAAAAATTGGGGGTGGGGTGGGGGAATAACTACTTTAAAAAGTTAGATAATATTTTTCCTCCAGATGCTTGAGAAATTCACACATGGTAGAGAATTGTAGGTTTAGAGCTAGAAGGGACCTTAGCAATCAACTGGACCCACTCCTCATTTTACACATGAGAAGCCTGAAACCCAGAATAAAGTGCTCGAAATCACCGAGGCAGTAAGTTCCAGAAGCAACACTTGAACCATGAGTACGATAGTTTATGAACCTTCCCCACCCTCCTGGCCACCCACCCTAGACCCAGAAGGAGCTACATCCAGTCTCCTACCCTACTGTGGATGACAAAATTCTCTTCTTGACAACCAAGTCCCTTTCCTCCTTATTAGCTATTCTCTAGGTTGAACCTTTGAGTAGTGTGAAAAAATTTCCCAAATCACTCCCACGAGTGTCTGTCTGATTTTGTACTTGAACAATCCCAGTGACACGAAGCTCAGACATTTTACTTCCTGTGTTAATGAACGCTGATGCCTAATAATTCTAAGAGCAGATGTTCTTCAGGAAAAAATAAAATAAAGGCTATCTTTAGGTTAGCAAACAGCCTCCTTGTTTTGGCTTAGTTGGGAAATAATCATTAGCTTTCTTTTCTTTCTTCTCACCAGGGCTCTTAAAGCTCTTTAGAAACTTTCTGTCCCACACAGCATCACATCTTTCTCTTCCCCCCATGCCCCTTTGAGGAAACATTTAGACTGAGTCTCAGGGAAAATTCCTAGATTTTAAAGCCTGTAAGTTGGTCAAATAGTTAGGTAAATGGAAAAATTTCTGTCTCTAGCGATCGTTTAGAATAGGAGACACAGTTGATTTTATTATTTCCCTTCATTCATTTTATTGTCCAGGCAAAGTGACTTTCTTAACTGCTCTTCATTCACCATACACCATCTCTGGGCTTTTGCCTTAGTTGTCCCCCATGTCTGGAAAACACTGCTTCCTCACTTCTATCAGTTAGGTGGCACAGTGGAACTCTATCCACTGAAGACTTGAGTTCAAATCCTGCCTCAGACATTTACTTACTATGTGACCCTGGGCAAGTCACTTACCCTCTGGTTGCCTCAGTTTCCTTATCTGTAAAATGGGGATAATAAAGGCACCAACATCCTAGGGTTATTGTGAGGATCACATATGATAATAATTATGATAATTTTTCCACGCTATTCAAAGGTTCAACCTAGAGAATATCCAATAAGGAGGAAAGGGACTTAGCTGTCAAAAAGAGAATTTTGTCATCTACAGTAGGGTAGGAGACTGGATGTAGCTCCTTCTGCATCTAGGATGGGTGGCCAGGAGGGTGGGGAAGGTTTATAAACTATCGTACTTATGGTTCAAGTGTTGCTTCTTGAACTTACTGCCTCTGTGATCTCAGGCACTTTACTCTGAGTTTTAGGCTTCTCATCTGCAAAATAAGGAGTGGGTCTAGTTGATTCCTAAGGTCCCTTCTTGCATAGTGTCTGGAACATAGTAGGCACTTTACAAATGTTGGCTATTTTACATAGGTAGATAGATATAGATATATTGATATATATTGTTGTTGTTTTGTTCAGTCATGCCCAATTCTTCATGACCTTATCTGGGGTTTTCTTGGCAAAGACAATGGGGTGGTTTGCCATTTCCTTCTCCAGTTCATTTTATAGAAGAGGAAACTGAGGCAAACAGGGTGAAGTGACTTGCCCAGGGTCACACAGCTAGTAAGGGTCTGAGGTTGGATTTGAACTCAGGAAGATGAGTCTTGGTGACTCCAGGCCCGATGTTCTGTCTATTGCACCAAAACTCAGTTTCAATGTCACCTCCTCTATGAATCCTTTCCTGATTCTCCCCCAAGCTGCTAGTGCCTTCCCACAAAATTACCTTGTATTTATTTTTGTGTACATATTTTATATAAACTTTTGTATGTGTATATTATCTTCTCTGTTAACATTTAAACTCTCTGAGTTTATTGTATTTGTATATCCAGTGCCTACCACAATGCCTAGAACATAGAAAGCACTTAATAAAAGCTGATTGATTGATTGATTGATTGATTGATTGATTGATGTGAGCCCCCTACTCTTACAATGCTACCACAAAGAGGTAACCTGTTGAAGTCCTGTCTGGGTGGCTGTTTCTGTAATTCAAAGTAGCCTCATTAGCTACTTATACTAATTTATCCTTGTTGGCTAATCTAATGAACTTCCATGGTGCCTGACATTCATACAGTTGCTGTTCAGTTATTTCAGTCATATTTGACTCTTTGTGAACCCATTTTGGAATTTCTTGGCAAAGAGAGTGGATTGATTTGCCATTTTCTTCTCCAGCTCATTTTACAGATAAAAAAATTAAGGCAAACAGGATTAAGTGACTTGCCCAAGGTCACACAGCTAGTAAGTATCGGAGGTTGGATTTGAACTCAGGAATTTGAGTCTTCCTGATTCCAAGCCCAGTGTTCTATCTACTGTGCCACCTAGCTGCCCCTAGGCATTCATACTCATTTATGCAAAATCATGGATTTTATATTAGTGAAACATAATGGATTACCATTCACAGGCAACACATTTGCATTTTAATTAGTCCCCTGTGCATCTTAAGACAAGAACATGGTAAAGTGGAAAGGGCTGGAGGCTAGGAATTGGGAAATCTGGGTTCATGTCCTGGTTCTGCCACTGATTTACTGTGTAAGGTTGGACCACTCACTTTGCCTCTCTGAACCTCGGTTTCCTCATCTTCAAAATGAGGGGTTTGGCTGGAGGGGAGATAGGACTAGAGGATCTTTAAGGTTCCTTTTAGACCTAACAGTTAACAATTCACTTAAGTGACTGTGGGAAAGCAGCTCTTCCATCTCATTCTTTTGTGTAGCCTCACAAGATCACAGCTTGGAGGCAATAAGGGATTATAGAGCAGGGGTTCTTGACTTTTTGTGTGTCATGGGCCCCTTGGGCAGTCTAATGAAGTCTATGGAGCTCTTCTCAGAATATTGTTTTAAAGTGTATAAAATAAAACACATTGGATTATCAAGGAAACCAAAGATTCGTTAAAATAATGGTGCAAATGTTTTCCTCTCCGGGTTCATGGACCCCCCTACATTAGCCATGTGTGTGTGTGTGTGTGTGTGTGTGTGTGTGTGTGTGTCCTGCAAACTTCTTGTTTTGCTCTGTGAGAGGTAATTGTTAAAGTTATACCACAAGTATATGCTTTGGACATGGGTTAGTGTTACCAGGGCTTGATTCACTTGTTAATTGTCTAGGCTCAAGAAAGTGATGAAGAAAATGTGAAAAATGCAGTTTTAACTTAAAAGTATGTCATGCATATATCCCCCATTCCCCCTGAGAGCTGGTTGTTAAACATTTACCAGAATACCTCTTTTGTTTGTTTGTTTATTTTTTGTTTTTTTGCAGGGCAATGAGGGTTAAGTGACTTGCCCAGGGTCATACAGCTAGTAAGTGTCAAGTGTCTGAGGCCAGATTTGAACTCAGGTACTCCTGAATCCAGAGCCAGTGCTTTACCACTGCACCATCTAGCTGCCCAGAATACCTCTTTATCCAGCCATAGATTCTTTGGGGATCCATGGACTTTCCTACCTTAGAGGCTATATGATAATAATAAAATAAGAATAGCTAACATTTATATAGTACTTCCTATGCGCCGAGCACTGCGGTAAGCACTTTACAATTATTATTATTCCATTTGATCCTGACAACAACCCTGAGAGGTAAGTGCTATTATTATCATCCCCATATTATGGATGAGTAAACTGAGGCAAACAGGGAACTTGTTTAGGGTCACATAGCTAGTAAATGTCTGAGAGTAGATTTGAACTCAGAACTTCCTGTCTCCAGGCCAAGTACTTTATATACTGTGCCACCTAGCTGCCCCAAAACTGTGATTAATTGACTTGTGTATCATCAAACAGCTAGTAAGTATCAGAGGCTAGATTTGAACATAGATTTTCCTGATTGATTCTAGCAATTTGTCCACATGCAGATTATCACCAAGATGGGGAAAATAATTGCTTGCATAACAGTTCAAATTTACAGGGCACTTTACAAAGTGATTTCCTCATTATTTATGGGAGTAGCTGGCATAAGTTTCATTATTGTCAGTTTATGGATGGGGAAACTGAGCCACAGGGAGGTCCAGTGATTTACCTAATGTTGTACAGGAAGTAGAACCAGTCTTCTGATGCTTATCCCTATGTTATTTCTACTATACCATGCTGCCTCTAAATATTGCAGATTACTGTTTTTGAAAAATATACCACAAAAATGTTCCTTGGTCAAGCTGAATTGAACACAACTGCCAGAACTCCGAACATTCTGTGGATTTCATTTGGTCCTAATTGTCCCTTTTGAGAATGTGAAGGGAGTCACACTCGAAGAGGCTATCCACTCTACAGAGAGCATCCTTTCAAAAGCAGGTGTTGCCATGGAGACACACAGGACCAATTCTGAAAATCCAGCCCTGGCTAGTTTGCATGCAGGCACTTTCTTTGCTCTTATAAGCCAAGGCCATTCAGCTTTGGGGTTACCAACCCAATGACCCTTCCAATTTTCTGTGAGGTTGTTTAATGCCTCTGTTACTGGGCCTCTGTTTTGAAAGGAGATCTGGTTTAAGTAACGGGAGGATTAAGAAGATTAGAGGTTAAGATTAAGACACTCCCCACCACCCCAACCCCTGAGTCTCACGCCCAGAAGAATGAATTCTGAGCCTCTGGTTCCTAAAGCCCAGTATTATCAAATGAACAGTATACCATGGAAGAATTTGAATTTGAGTCTCAAATGGCAGTTTAAATTTACTACTATTAACAATAACAACTATAATAATAAGGGACATTTAGAGAGGCAGTGCCATCTATGAGATACAGCACGCTCTCAAACCCAATAAAACAAAGGATTTATCCTGCCTCTGACAAAGCCTGGCTTCTCCTGACCCAAGAGAAGTCTCTTAAACTCTCAGTTGCCCTAGGCAACTCTCTAAGACCTTATGCTTCTTACAGGAGTGAGTAGCTAATGTCAGGGGAGAAAATGCCCATACTGAGAGTTCCCCACACAAATGAAATCATAGATCCATAGCTCTTTCCCCTCAAAAATCATATTTCCAAGTTTTTTTTTAAACCTAACTTATAGTGCTTTAAAATTTACAGAGCACTTTAAATACAAGGATCCCTTTGAACTTCCTGCTAGCCCTCCGAGATAAGTACAATGGGTGTTATTATCTTCATTTTGCAGATGTGAAAACTAAGTCAGAGTCGCCAATCTATTCAGTGTCAGAGATGAGATATGCCCAGGTCTTCCTTACTCCTAGTTCAATATTCTACCCACTATGCCAAGCCATCTTTTAAATATGAATAATGATCTTTGTCGTTTGAGATTTTCTCTCTGCATTGAGTTAGGATGAAAATTTATACAATAGCAACATTATAGAGAAAAACAACTTTGAAAGACTTTAGGATTCTGATCAGTATAATAATAAATCAAGATTAGACAGCTGAAGATGAAATATACAGTCATCTCCTACCAGAGGGGTGATGGACTTAAAATGCAGAGAGAGAAACATAGATTTGGGGGTATAGTCACCTCAGGAATCTGCTTTCATAGACTATGTATGTTTATTACAAGAGTTTTAGTAGGAGGGACAGATTATAAATGCAAGGAAAATAAAAACATTTATTTTTCAAAAAATAATATAATGCATTGCTATTAATATGAAGACAATAGGGGCCTAAGTAGAAAGAACAGAGCATGGGAATTAAGAGACCTGGGTTCTAGTTTCAGCTTTTCTGCTGTGAGATGTTAAAGAAGTCACTTGACTACTCTGAGACTCAGTTAACTCATATATAAAAAAGGAAGGGGGTAGTGGATCAGATGATTTGGGGGGGGGCAGGGCAATGAGGGTTAAGTGACTTGTCCAGGGTCACACAGCTAGTAAGTGTCAAGTGCCTGAGCTGGATTTGAACTCAGGTTCTCCTGAATCTAAGGCCGGTGCTTTATCCACCAGACAATTTCTATATTCCTTTTCATTCTATAATTCTTTAGATATGTGCTTTAACAATACTTAGCATTAATATAGCAAAATTTACAGTTTGCAAAGTGCTTCAAAATATTTAATTTTCACAATTATTTATTAACTAGCCAACCTCTAAGACTCCTTCCAGTCCTTAAATCCTCTGACTTTAAGATTCCCCAAATTCTTTCCACTCAGACCCTAGAATTCCTTAATCCTGGTTGAAGCCAGACAGAATGGTGAATGTCTGTAACCCCAGTTCACAGTGGAGGGTCAGGCTGGCTTGTCTAGGCTTAAGAATGATGGAGAAAATGTGAAAAGTGCAGTTTTAACTTAAAAGTGTGTGTAATGTGTCTATTTTTTTCTCCTGGTTTTTGCACTCAGAAGTTCAGTCATAGGGGCCTAAGCTAATTGGGTGCCCTCATTAAGTCTAACATCAATATGGGGAGAATCTGGGAGTAACGGGTGAGACATTATTTTGCCTAAGGAGAGGCAAAGTAGCATAGGTCAGAAACACAGAGCAGGTCAAAGTTCCCTTCCAAATCAGTAGTGCGATAGGCTATTGAATAGGCAGCCCCTCAACTTCATACCAATTTATATCAGATACTGGGTAAGGTTGGGCCAAAAACTTTAAAGATAGCTAGCTACCTGCCTTGGATGACAGTACGTAATGTTACCTGGTGAGGTTCACTATCTACTCCTTTTTTTTTTTTAAGTGAGGCAATTGGGGTTAAGTGACTTGCCCAGGGTCACACAGCTAGTAAGTGTTAGTGTCTGAGGCCGCATTTGAACTCAGGTACTCCTGATTCCAGGGCTGGTGCTCTATCCACTGTGCCAACTATCTACTCCTTGTAATGGGATTAACCAATTGTGTCTTTGGCAGGAATACAAAGACAAAATAAAAACAGCCAGAGCCTTTAAATAACTTACATCCTAATGGAGGGAGACAACATGTATATAGGAATATGCAAGATATACACTTAGTAGGTACAAGATATCTATCCCTGTATAAACAGGCAGTTTTCCAATGAAGAAATAAAAACAATTTATAGTCATACAAAATACTCTAAATCATTATTGATTAGAGAAATGCAAGTTAAAACAACCTTGAGATATCATTTTATACCTATCAGATTAGCTAAAATGATAAAAGGGGAGAGTAACAAATGTTGGAGGGGATGTAGAAAAATTGGGACATTAATTCATTGTTGTTGGAATTGTGAACTGATCCAACCATTTTGGAGAACAATCTGGAATTATGCCCAAAGAGTCATTAAACTCCATATACCCTTTGATCTAGCAATACTACTACTTGGTCTATTTCTGAAGATAATTAGGAAAAAAGGAAAAGAACCCATATATTCTAAATTGTTTATAGCAGCTTTCTTTGTGGAGGCAAAGAACTGGAAATTGTGGGGATGCCCATCAGATGGGGAATGGCTAAACACATTGTAGTATATGATTGTGAAGGAATACTACTGTACTGTAAGGAATGATAAGCTTAATGATCTTAGAAAACCATGGATAGACTTACATGAAATAATGAGGAGCAAAATGAGCAGAACCAAGATAACATTGTATACAGTAATAGTAATATTGTTTTAAGAATGACTTTGAATGAGTAAGTTATTTTGATTATTATAAATACCCAAATTAACTATAAAGGACATATGAAGAAAGATGCTATCTGCATTCAGGGAAAGCACTAATAAATAGAAGTATGTATAAAATAACTTTACACACACACACACATATACACTCACACCCACAAATACATACACAGATACATACATCTATTTGTGTCTGATTGTAGTTATCTCTAGGGCAAGGAGCTGAGGGAAGGAAAAAAAAAAGAAAACAAATTTACATGATAATTTTCTTGTATATTTGAAAGGAATAGCAATTTGTGCATAGTAGATTTTCAGTTTCATGTACAAACATCTTTTTTTATTGTACCATGTTATGGAAATGCTTGTTTTATTCCATAAATTAAAAAATACAATTTAATAATGATTTAAAAAATATATACCTTTGGCAAGGAAGGCACTGGTATTTGGAGGGACTGGGAGAGACTTCCTGCAGATGGTCTTTTCAGTTGAATCTTGAAGGAGGCCAGGGATTCTCAGAAATAGAGGTAAGAAGAAACAGATAATATTCCATGCCCGAGGGTACTGCCAGTGCAAAGGCATGGAGATGGGAAATGGAGTGGTTTACAAAGAACAGCAAATAGGTCAGTGTGGCTGGATTGTAAAAATGTATAGAGTAGGTAATGTGTAAAAAGCAGGGGCTGTGTATCCTAAACTCTAGCCTGCACCCTTCCACTTTAATCATTATTTGAGGCCAAATCACTTTAATAGTGAAAAAATATTCATTTGAATGGAAGCCCAAGAGCCCTTGCAACTCTTTAAGTTGACAGTTCTCTAGAAATCCTTTTAAATATTCTTTCTTGGACCCATCTGTTAATGGAGTAACATTTAGGCTCTTTAAATCCATGTCAAAGCTTCCACTCACCTGGCTCCATACAATGGAGTCTATTGCTCAAGCTAATGAATAGGAACACCTGTAATTGCAAGGAGCAAAATGACAATGTGAAGATTATGCTTTTGATTTCGGTTTCAGGAAACTCCAACTACATGCACACAAAGGGAGTGAGATCTGAGTGGTAACCTGGATGAGCTTGGATTTGAGTGGGGTTTTTAATTGTGTGGGGTTTTGGTGTTTTGTTTTATTTTGGGTTTTTGGTCCAGATTTATAATTGTATTGATGTAAGAAACTCCTGGTGAGGATATTCCCTCCACTGATCAACACCTGTTCTGCAATTTATAGTCCTCAGGAGTGTCTTAGAGCAATGAGAAATTGATTTGCCTAAGGTCATGCAATCAGGATGAATCAGAGGACTTGAATCTTGAATCTTCCTGACTTCAAGCCCAGATGATGGAAAAAATAGGAAACTGGATTTAGAAATAGAAAGAGCCTGGTTCAGATCCTGTCTTTGACACGAATTGGCTTTGTGGCCTCTGGAAAAAAGTTAACCTTCCTGTTCCTCAGTTTCCTAAACTTTAAAATAATAGCCTCTAAAGCCCCTTCCAGTTCTAAACCTAGAATTCTCTGCCTCTCTTCTCCATCTCTTTTTCTCCCTCTCCTCTCCCTGTCTATACCTATCCTTATCTCTGTCTCTCTGTCTCTTTCCCCTTTCTCCCTTATCTCTGCCCCCTTTTTAATAGCATTTTTTCTAAAAGTTTTATATAAAACAAAGATATATCATTGAGAAACTT
Source organism: Dromiciops gliroides (assembly GCF_019393635.1). Taxonomy (NCBI): domain Eukaryota; kingdom Metazoa; phylum Chordata; class Mammalia; order Microbiotheria; family Microbiotheriidae; genus Dromiciops; species Dromiciops gliroides. Next base: position 603,418,424 of record NC_057861.1, read on the forward strand.
ACTTTCTCTTTTTAATTTTTTTTTAATTTTTGCAGGGCAATGGGGGTTAAGTGACTTGCCCAGGGTCACACAGCTAGTAAGTGTCAAGTATCTGAGGCCGGATTTGAACTCAGGTATTCCTAAATCCAGGGCCAGTGCTCTATCCACTGTGCCACCTAGCTGACCCGAGAAACTTACTTTCTCATTCTGAATTTCAGAGTGGGGTTAAATACCCAACCTATGGATAGATCTATAATTCAGTATCTCTCCAAAGCCATTTAGCAAGATTTGGAATAGTGCTTTAATAATAAGCAAAAGTCCTTCCATGAAATGTTGATATCAAACTCTCAGTGTCACCAAGGATCTATCTTTACTTTGGCATGCTAGGCAGTGATTCTGTAGATACTTAACAGCCTGGGGAGAGCCGGGCTGGGGTAGCAAAAACCTTGAACTTTGCTCCAGAGCAGCAAATTTCCAGGGCATTATCATTGCTGCCCCAGGGGCTGCGAAGCCCTCTCTGCCCCCACCACCCCTCTGACAGTGGCCCCATCTTTGGAGCTCGTCCTCCCATAGGAGTGCAGAACCTTATGTGAAACTCTAGACTCTCCCCCCTCACATGGCCCAGGTACAGAAATTGCTAGTGATGCCCCTGACCTCCGTGACTTCAAGAGTCATTTCCGGCTCTCGTTTTCTATGCTTCTACTGCCTAGTAGTTATTAATTCTGGTGGATGATCTCGCCCTAGGAACTGAAGCCTGGCCCGGCAGTAACTGTGCTTGTTCTTCTGATTGCCTCTAGTATAAAATATAAACTCTTCTGTGTAGCTTTTAAAGCCCTATGCAAATTGGCCCTGACCCATCTTTCCAGCCACATTGATGTCATTCCTATTCTTGAACTCTAGTATTTAACCGCATTGTCCTCTCTCATCCTCACACAACACGAATCTCCTATCGTCCTGTCTTTGCACCAACAGGCCCACATGCCCAGATGGACTGCCTCCTTACCTCCACCACATAGAGTTCCTCTCTTCATTTAAGACACAACTTGGGAGCAGCTAGGTGGTGGGGCAGCTAGGTGGTGCAGTGGATGAAAGCACAGGCCCTGGATTCAGGAGGATCTGAGTTCAAATTCAGCCTCATACACTTGACACATACTAGCTGTGGGACCTTGAACGAGTCACTTAACCCTCATTGCTCCGTCCAAAAAAAAAAAAATAGATACAACGCAAGCACCCTCTTCTGCATAAAGTCTTTCCTTATTCACCTTTCCTGAATTGTTAGTGCCCTCCCTCCAGTGGCAAAAAAAAATATGAAAGTTTTTTAACAGTCAGTTAGGAAAACTGAAAGATGCCAGTTTTTGAAGGACCACCCTTTCGGGGAGGAGACTAATGACATGAGCTACGCACGCCAGTCCGCCTGCTGCGCATGTCAGACTGCCTGCTAGCACTCCACTTCCGGGGTGCGAGCTTAAAAGGCAAGGAAGAGAATGGAAGTAGGCCTTTTTTCCTGCTCCGCTGGTCTCCTGGCTGCGCTGCACAGACAGACGCTGACTGGAGTTCGACTCGGCCCGGCTCTCAGTTAACAGCACACGCTTGACTCGGTCTCTCTCTCTCTCCCCAAAGGTGGCCTTGGGTTTTGGTGAGTTTTATACGGAATATAGACTAAGCCTAGACTTAAGACGATTTGTATTGTATTTCTACTTTCCTATCCTAATCAACATCACCTTGTGACTACCATACAATAAAAGCTCTAACTAGAAAACCAGAAGCTTTTTCTATTTACTAGTCTGGGAGATAAATTAAGGGAAAGGTTAAAGAGGGGAGATTTATGATCTAATATCCAATTTTAAATCTCACACTCCTAAACTACCTTGTATTTAATTACTTTCTATATATAAATTCGCTTTTATTCACTTTGTATTTGTGCCATATATAATGCACATAATATGTATGTTTTGCATATACGTATATATAGGGCAGCTAGGTGGTACAGTGGATAGAGCACTGCACCTGGAGTCAGGAAGACCTGAGTTCAAATCTGACCTCAGACACTTACTTAACCCTATTTGCCTCAGTTTTCTCATCTGTAAAATGAGCTGGAGAAGGAAGTCACAAACTGCTCCAGTATTTTTGCCAAGAAAACCCCAAATGAGGTCCATGAAGAGTTGTATACGACTGAAATGATTGAACAACAAATATGTATGTATAGACACATGTATATAGTCCTTGTTATCTCTGAGCACCCACCTATTTGTTCCTTTCCCTCCTTAGAATGTGAACTCCTTGTGAGTTGGGATGATGTCATTCTTTGAATCCCCAGCATTTAGCTCAGTACCTGGCACCAAATGAAACTGAATACTTGTTGATTGTTGATTTAAGACACCCTGCTTAACAGTTCTGCCAGTCTTCCAAAGAAGAAGGGGGAGGAGGAAGCCCTAGTAGTTTGATGAGGACTGGGGGAAGGAGTTGGGGAGTGGGAAGCCACTCCTGTTAAGGGAACAGTTTGCATCTGGGAATCTGCCAAGGGTGAGGAGGCAAAGGAACAGCTGGAGAGATTGGATCTCTGGCCTGGCCTACGGATGGGGAGGCCGGCTCAGGCTTGGCCCAGAGATCTGGTTCCTTCAGTACAGAGAACAGCCAGCCTTTAAGGCCTGCCTTGTAACATATCTATCTCTTTTCCAGATTTCCTAAAAGACTGGGGACCAGATGAAAGTACATCCCTAAGGTTAGAACTAGGGAACAGGGAGTATCCCCCTCACCCACAGAAATTGGCTCCTCGAGATGGGCTGGGTTTAAATGTAGAACAATTTAGGGAAAGAAAAAAAGCACCTTGGCCCCAGCTGGTAGGATAGACTTTCCTGGGAATGCTTATGCTTTGAGACCTTGGATCTTGGGGGTGTGGGAGGGGACAGAGGGTGGAGTTAAGGTGGTAGGAAGCTTCATTTGAAAATGGAGTGGGCCGGATAAAGCACTGGCCCTGGATTCAGGAGTACCTGAGTTCAAAGCCGGCCTCAGACACTTGACACTTACTAGCTGTGTGACCCTGGGCAAGTCACTTAACCCCCATTGCCCCGCAAAAAAAAAAAAAAATGGGGTGGGCCATGCCCTGGTCCCTGCAGAGGACAGGGTCCAGCCTGGTCTAGAGCAGTAGAGATGCTGTTTTACCCCTAATTTCCTTGGGGATGGGAAAGTGAGAAGGGCATACTTCAGGTGGAATGGGTCAAAGGGGACAGTCCTTCAGCCCTGCTAGAGGATCAGATGTTCCTGGGGGGAAAGGCCCTCAAAACATAACACACAGGGCAGCTAGGTGGCGCAGTGGATAGAGCACCGGCCCTGGAGTCAGGAGGACCTGAGTTCAAATCTGGCCTCAGACACTTGACACTTACTAGCTGTGTGACCCTGGGCAAGTCACTTAACCCCAATTGCCTCACTAAACAAAACAAAACAAAACAAAACATAACACACACCACATTAACATAGTTGAAGACTTAGCACTAAACTGTCTCAGGGACCTTGTCTTCTGCTAGAAGCTCTGCTCAAAATTTCAAGGAGGGTAGAGCAAACTGGGATGAGGCAGGATGGGCTTGGGATCAGGAGGTATCCGGAGGGGCCCACATTTCCCAGACCTTGCTTGGGTGGGGTCTGTAAATTTGAAAGTCTCAGCAATCCAGCTTAAGGGGCAGTGTCCAGGGAGGTGGGATACATGGATTCTAGTCCTTGATCTGGCAGTAATTTATTCTAGGTCTCTCTTCCTTTGTAAAATGTCCCCAGCAGCTCTAATAGGCCGAGAGTGAGATGGTAGTCCCACTTTACCCCCACCTCCACCCAGCCTTGGCTTCAAGAAGGGTTGGCTAAGCTATCTTCTGTGTCTTTGGGAAAATCACATTCCCCTCCCTGCAGCCTCAGTTTACCCCTCTGCAAAATGAAAGAGTTGGACTAGATGATGTGTTCTAGTCCTAACCTGACACCTTGGGGTTTTTTGTTTGGTTTGGTTTTTAGTAGAGAAAGACCTAAGGCCTCTTTTACCTTATTCTCCCAAAGCATTTATCTATTTGTTGCAAGGGTTATTATCCCTTCCCCTTCTTCCTAGCCCCATTCACTTCTATCTAGAGAATGTGTAAAAAACCAGCTGACCATTGCTCCTAATGATCAAGCGTAATTAGTTATATGGCCTACCTTCCTTCTTTAGGCATGTGCCGGTTTCCCAGTGGCAGCATCATGGTGTCTGAGGATCTCTGTGTCCTACCCTCCCCCACCCCCAACAAGCTAGTGTCTACTCTCACTCTCCACCTGAGGCGATTTCCGACCATACTTGCTGCTCCCTCCCCCTCCCTAAGATGCTCCAGATACAAAAATTCCTAATCTTAGCTCTACTCAGGCAAGATCCACCATTTTGATGGGCAGGGCAAGCTTGGCAAGGGAGGGAGCCCTGCCCTTCATCCCCTGCTGGAGAACTATTCCTAGAGACATGCTTGCCTTTCATCTTGGGGCCATTGTCTCTCCAGTGGAACTATCTTTAAACTTTCTGACAGATCTTAGATTAACACCATTGCCATAGCCCAGAACCCCAATGCCATTACTAGCACAGTGGTTTCTCAGTGAAGGAAGAGATATACAGTAGACATCTGGCAGTCATTCCTTCAATTCTCAGTGCTAATTTATTTGTTATTTGGGGGGGGGGCAATGACGGTTAAATGACTAGCCCAAGGACACACAGGTAGTAAGTGTCAAGTGTCTGAGGTCAGATTTGAACTCAGGTCCTCCTGACTCTAGGGCCGGTGCTTTATTCACTGCGCCACCTAGCTGCCCCCAATTCCTTCAATTCTCAATTAAGGGAGGTGTTTCCACTATCTTTATGTTGGTCTCTTTTTTCCCCACCTGCCTGTCCTACCCCCTCCTCCTGCTCTTCCCCCCAACAATGAGCCCAATAATCAAAGCAAAGGGGGAAGGCCTGCAGCTCTTGTCCAGATCTTGGTATCCAAGTTAGAAAAGAAAGTGTTGGAATGTCTGGAAAACCCCACATTTCAGAAATTCTCTCACTTAGTAGACCCCCTATCTAGAGTACAAGATACTCAATAATTCCAATAGTATTAGCACTTTTATGAGGCAATGGTTCTAACAATAATGATAACCATGCCTCTATTCTATTCATTCATTCATTCAATAACAATTCTTTATGAAAAAAATTAAGTATTATTATTTAGGTGACTGTGCTAAACAGGAGGGGAGGTCCTCAAATGCTTCAAGGGGATCAGATTTCATCCTGGAGGGTATCCCTCCATTGATTTAAGTTGGCACTCCTCATCGGGAGTTGCTATGGCCAAATATGTCCTCACCCTGTGGACAAACCGAGACTTTCCAACCTCAAATAGGCTGCTGTTAGCCATTTACCACTAGGCTTTCAATCAAAACCCCTTCAGTTTGGTTACAGACAAATCTTTGCCTTTGTTCTTATTGGTTTCTGGATCTCAGGTCACTTCTTATCACGAGGCAGAGAAAACAAAGATGTCGTGGCTCCTGCTTTTATTGTTTGTCACCAACAACAGATGAGCAGTCCTAGATTTGTCTAGAGAGGAGGCAGTGGCTTTCTAGGGGACCTGGGTGGGACATTTACTTGCTGTGCTATTCTGGACAATTCACTTAAACTCTCTCATCCTAAATTTCCTTATCTATAAAATGGGGGCAATAATATCCTCTGTACTTAACTCACAGGGATTTGAGGAAATTCAAATATCATGATCCCCATAAAGCCCTTTGCAAACTTTAAGGTGCTCTATGAAAGTCGATTATGATTATTAGGGCTTAAGTTTGTTGTTGTTTGTCCTTTGTTCTCGAAGAGGACCATGGCATCAAATGATATCATGACTTGCGGTGAATTGGATTTAAGTGAGGGAGGGCTGTGCAAAGTCACCAGCCTCACTCCTTCTTCCAGTGACTTGTCCAGGGTCACACAGCTTGTAAAGTGTCTAAGGTGAGGTTTGAACTTAGATCCTCCCAATTTCAGGGCTAGTGCTCTATCTACTGTGCCACCTAGCTGCTGAAGGGCTTAGCTTTAGGAAAATGAGGATACATAGGAATGGCAGGTCTGGTGGGTGCTAAGCTATAGGCTGAAAAGCAGTCATTTATGCTATGGTGAATAAAAATAGGACTGTTGTTTGTAGTTAAATTATTTGAAATAAGATACGTGAGCTTTATAAAGATGGTCTAATGGTAGTAATTGGGCAGCTAAGTGGCACAGTGGCTAGAGTGACAGGCCTGGAATCAGGAAGACTCATCTTCTTGACTTCAGATCTGGCCTCAGACACTTACTGGCTGTGTGACCCTGGGCAAATCACTTCACCCTGTTTGCCTCAGTTTCCTCATCTGTAAAATGAGATGGAGAAGGAAATGGCAAAACACTCTGGTATCTTCACCCAAGAAAATAAGGTCACAAAAAGTTGGACATGGCTGAACAACAAAATGGTAGTAATGAGCACCTGAAATAGAAATCTGAGATAAGATTACATGGCTACTTTGCATTTAGGTTTTCCAGATCTCTGATTTTATTTGCCACCTTAATTGTTCCTTGTATATAATTTAAACTTTGACCATCCAGTCTGATTTGGATTTCTGAAGAAGGGAATTCTGATAAAAACATGCATCTCCTTTAGAGGCACTGGTTGGCAATAATAATAATAATAACAATAATAATAATAATTCACATTTATACAGTACTTCCAAGTTCATAAAATGCTTTCTTCATGACAACTCTAAGACCTGTTATCACTATTTTATGGACAGGAAAACTAAGACCTTGGGAGGCCTATTGACTTGGCCATGGTCACAGAGCTACTAAATGCTTGAGGCAGGATTTGAACCCAAGGTCTTCTGACTTCAAATATTGCATACTATCTTCTTCTTCCTATCTCTGTTTTTTGCCATCATTTTAAACTCATGAAAAACAGGTTCCAAAGAAGTGTTGTCTTACTTGGAAGTAAAAATCAGTGGATTTGAATTCAGAGGGCCCAGCTTTCTGCATTCTTCCTACCAATTAATTCAAGAGGCACTTAAACTTCCATCTGGATGCTTCATCAAAGAGAGAAGAATCCCTGCCCCAAGAATGAATATGCCCAGCCTGGGTACCGCCTGTACCATCCATCATCTCATTATTACTCACAGGGAACATTCTTTTCTCTTTTCAATAGGACATATACTCTTAAGGACTCATTTTGTCAGCCCACATCCAACAGAGGAGATGGGAAGTAATTCTGTGTACTAGGTCATATTGCTGTGTTCTCCAAGACCTCCTGGGCCATAAGTGCTTAGCAAAGAAAAAAAGATAACAGCAAAATCTGAGACTCCATTTGGAATTTTTGGAGCAGTTTGGGAGCTTTTCTTCACACAAGGCAATGGGGGACAAAAGTAAAGACCATTTGTTGTTCAGTTGTTTCAGTTTTATTCTACTCTTCGTGACCCCATTTGTTTTTGGTTTTTTTGGCAAAGACAATGGAATAGTTTACCATTGCCTTCTCCAGCTCATTTTACAGATGAGGAAACTGAGGCAAACAGGGTTAAGTGACTAGCCCAGGATCACAAAGCTAGTAAGTGTCTGAGGCCACATTTGAACTCAGATTTTCCTGAATCCAGCCCCTGTGCTCTATCAACTGAACCACCGAAAAGGAAAAGAGCATATCACAACTTCTGAAAATTCTGAATACTTTTAAAAGTAACCAGCACCATTATCACTTGAAGTAATCTTTCTTTTGTATGACATTGTTTATTTTTAAGACATCATTTTTATTAAATACACTGTAGTACAAGAGACTTTCCATGTCAGGTTGAGAGAAGCTGGTCACATGATTCACAAACAAAACTTGCTTTTTAAACACTGATACTCAGGTGTCACTTTGAAATCAGCCAAGATGCAAGTGGGTCTTTTTTTTTATTTTTTAAAGCAATGGACCTCTATAACAGACTGCAAAAATGAGAACCACTAGGCATCTGTACAGAGACATCACAACAAATAAAATGAAAGGAAAATAAAGGAAAATAAATTGAACAGAGGGAGAAAGAGAGAAAGGGGATGAGAGAGAAACACCAGGTCACAGATTAGTGAAAGTCTATCCATAGAGAGATATTGAAATGTATGTATATACTGCCTGGATAGATACAAACATCTCTCTATATACATACACAAATGTATAGCATTGCTGCGTCTCTACACAGATACATAAAGTATAGGTAAAGACCAGGGCAGGAACCAATATTTCATCATAATTTGGTCATTTCTTAAAGGGTTACATAAGTGAAATCCACATTTAAATCAAAGACCTTATTATTTAAAACACATTCAGCTGTTTCGCACAAATTGTGATTTTTCTTTAAGCGACAGGAATATACACATAAGCTGCAAGATGTTGGCCTCTATAGACATCCCATTCCACTTCGTCTTCCTTTTCAATTTCTGTTCAATTATTTGGCTACTAGCAGCTTCTGGGATACTCATCCAATATATTTCATTTTCAAAAAGATGCATGTCTGGTTACTCTTTGCTTGGGGGCTCTTTTGATGCAGAAACCAAAGAGATAAATAAACATCGACCTGGCCCTAGAATGCATAGACTGTAAAATAATATCCCCCCTATCTTTCCCCACTTCTCCTGAGACATATATTTAGATGGCAAAAGAATTGCTTTGTTGTTGTTGTGAAATTCACAGTGTTTTGCTTGCAACACACAGACCTTTGTTATTATTTTTTTTTTTGCTTCATATTTGTGATGAATGTAGCAAAGAAGGAAGAAAAAAAAGAGGGGAAAATGCAAGTAAACAACCCAAAGGAAGCTTCTTCAAGGACCCCTTGGCTGGAGCAGTAGGGATTCATTCCAGCCCTGATGGCAAGAAGACGTGAAGCTTTCTGTGCCACAGAAACCTGGGTTTTTACCTATAAATCCGACCTCTTCCCCAATCCAAATTCATTAGAATAACATTTGATGTCCATTTACAAACTACCTTAGCCTCAGGGAGGGTTTCTGTGGGTATAAATATTCATCCCTAATTTACTCAACTGGTGACCTGGACATCCAGGGATTTAGAACATCATTTATGTCCCTAGATAGTTCGTATTTCTTCTGTAACAGCAAGACACAGATAAGCCACAACCCCAAAGGAAAAAAAAATCTCTGAGTGTTAGAAAGAAGGAAAGAAAAAAAGAGAGGGAATGGGCAGGATGGGAAGAGAGAGGGGAGAAGAGAGGAGAGGAGGGAAAAGGGAGAAGGAAGGGGAAGGAGAAAGAAAGGAGGAAGAGAGAAGGGGGGGTCGAGGAAGGAGATGGGGGGAGGGAAAGAGAGGGAGAGGCTATTTACTGGGTCAGAGACCATGTATCTATCTCTATGGGCTGTGCAGTTCTTCAAAACTGTGAGGGTAGGGGAGAAGTCTATTTATGACAAGGAGGCCCTCTACCATGTATCCTGGGGTTTTTGGCTCTTTATAAAAGAGTGCATTCCATCCAGCCTGCTTGTATTCTGCAGATTTAGGGAGGTTGAGGGGAGAATGTGGGAAGTGTCTAACATTTGCTGCTATTATTGCAGGGTCTTGGACTTCTCACCATTGTTCTCTCAGGGAGGTGGGGTGGGGGAACTGTGGCCCAAACATTCCAGTTCTTTCTCTGGAATTCTTGGTTTCTTCACACAAGTGTAAAATCCCCAGAGGACACAAGAATCATACTGGGACAATATAAAAACGATGGGACTGAGTGAACATAAAACAAAGACAAAATCCAATTTTTATGTCCTGGAACTTTATACTGAGAATGACTTTCTTAATCCAATCTGCTATGCAAGAAATTGGTGGGTGCACAAAATGGGGTGTGATGGTGCTCCTACCAACATTCTTAGGGTCTTCCATTTGTCCTACCACTGTAGAGAAATGAACCATTAACTAGGAGATGGTTTCTTTAAAAAATTAAAATTTGGGTTATTTATCCGGTTAGCTCAGTCTAACAAGATTTTATTCTAATGACAGCTATCCCTATGAATGTGGGGGTATACATTTACACATCAACACATAAGCACACTGTGTGTGCACGTTTGCACATGTATAAACCAAATGCAACATATATAAATACATGTAAATACCACATGTAGAACTTAGGTAAATATACATGTCTAGAATGTCATTTATTTGTCTGATCCTTTTCAGCATAGTCCAAGAAGGTTTCTAAATATGCCTGATTGTCATATTTGCTCAGTGTATCAGGGCTTACTTAAAAGTGAGCATGATTCGTGTAGAAGCAGCTCACCTCTTGGTGATCTTGTTTTTCTCCTCTTGCTTTTCTGCTTATTCAGCTAATTTTAGACCCCCAGGGGGTGAATTAAGGAACTCAGATTTTTCTTTTGTTTACTGCTCATTTGCATGGGCTACAGATTCGATCTCAGAAGCTGCATAATGGGAAGATATAGAAGGTGGTGGTCACATTTCCCGAGCCCTAACTCAGGATGGACAGTCTGGCAAAGAGTTTTTCACCGCTTAACAATCAAATCATCTTAGAAATGGGGCTGGACCCAGAAAAATCTGGTTTGTTTAGGAAGATAGGGCTGACTAGATTTGGATTAGGCCATTGGGTTCTTTGGATTGCCCTGCAATATGACTTGCAAGACATATTCTTAAACCACTAGACATTTTCTCTACTTTATAGGAGAAAACTCCTATAATACAGGGGGGAGGCGGGAGGCATTGAGGGGAGATGAAGGGATTAGGACCAAGAAGGTCAAGCTGTTTTCTGTTTGTTTTTGCTGCTTGTCCAGTTTCTTTGTGAACCTGCCTCTTTTCTTGGAAGGAGAGAATCTCTCTCACATGAACACAAACAGTAGGAATAGAAATAGCAGCAATAATAACGACAACAACAATAAATAGCAATCAATAATAATACTTTGCACTTGCATAGAACCTTTCATCTCGCAACTTCAAAGTGCTTTTCTGATGGACTGCAAGGGAACATTTCTTCTCTTTTCCCCCAGTGGGTCGAGACCAGGAGACAAAACTGCTTTGTGATAGAATGAACCTGGGTCCCATTGTCCCAGTTTTCCATTCAATTCTGATAATCCCTTTCCCTAAAACGGCACAGTTCTTCTTAAATCTGGTCCCTTTAGGCTATTGTCTTATTAGAAATGGATGAAATAAAAATAAGCAACTTCCAACTTCTCTAATAAGATCAACTCGACCTGATAAAGCTCTTCCAGGAGGGTCTACCATACTGCCCTGCTTTAGTCCACATCCATGGCCTTGCAAAAAAGGCTCCCTATGAAACTGTTCTATCCCTTCCTTCCAATCTCGCTTTCCACAGTGGCTGAAAAGTAATATGGTTCCTTAATGATATCTATGGCTTTCATTATATTAGTATGTCTATCTTGGATTATTTTCTTAGCACTCACAAATGAAAACATTTCAATCCTGTCACTCACTGACCAGAAGATTATAGGGAAGGGTCGGTTTGAGATTTTTAAATTGATTTTTTTATTGTCTTTGTTATTTTATGTTTTGAATTTCTGAGGACTGGCTTCAAACGCCTGTCATGGAGAAGGTGGTACCTTGATAAATAATTGTATGTAAGTCAAACAGCAATACAGTGATTGCACATAAAAAACAAAACACAACTTTTGAAATAAAAAACACACACACACACACAACAAATAAAAATGACTCCTTTTCAATCTGGCTCGTGTTAGAAAGAGGTCAATTTTTCAGCAACAGTCCCCCCTCATAGAGGGAGGCAAGTGTTCATAAAGATTAGAAAGGGATTTCTTTCTTGGTACCACTAATAATAACAAGGACTTTAAATTTCAATTTATATCCATATATATATAATTTTTTTTTTTTTGCAGAAAGTATTTACTATGTGAGCTCGCCTCCAATGCTCAGTCTGGGCAGTCTCCCATTGGCATACCATGCCACATCTAATAACATAACAAAAAAAAGTTAAAAACAACAACAACAATACATACATCCAATAGCCAAGGATGCTCTAAATGAAATGACTCTCCCAACCAGAGCACTGAATATCAAGGGATCACCACAGAGTCACATATATTTTAGTTGCCTCTGGGATTTATTACTACCCTTCCCTCTCAATCCTTTTGGTCCAACCCATTAGGACCTCCATGTTTCAGGGTCTGAATTCGTCCCAGCCTAGCATTATCTGTTACAATGCAGAAATGTTTCAATGTCTCTAATGACCTCCATTAGCTTCCTTTAATTAAATATGTTACACCTTTATGGATTGGCTATGCCTTTCAGGGTGCACAGTAATTCCTGTGCACAAAGTATTAATTGACAAAGACCATGCACGATTTTGCTTGCACAGTGAAGAGGGGAGATGGGGAAGGGGAGGAAAGAGGGAAGGCAGGAGATGCTGTCTGATATAAGCACAATAGAAGATAAACTTTGCCTCAGCATTTACAGCTTGCCCTATCTTACCAAAGCCTTCAGATTCCAAGCTTGACCCTGAAATTAACACTGTACAAAAAATACATCTAATTTTAGCATGATTTGCCAAAGGCTTGGTGGAGAACACTTTTTTTTTTTTTTAAACAAACCATTGGCATCACAATATCCTACAGACACAGGTACATCTGAGCTTATAATACTGCCATCTACCTTGTAAAATTCAGGAACCTTTTTTTTTTCTTTCTACCATAACATACTGCATCTGGTCATGGGGGAAAAAGAGTAGCCCAAAAGCATGGAGTTCCATGATCCATGAAGGTGCTCAGGGGAATGTGTCAGATACTTCCTTCCCGCACAGAGTTGGAGTTTCACAAGTGGGCTCTGATGCCAGCTGATTCCAGTCTTTGTTGATTTCCCATACAGTGGATCACAAGTCTTCCTTCTCTCTGCCATAGAAATAGGCTTTCCAGATAGAACATCGCTTTTCCTGTTCCATACAAGGGCTTAAGCAGTCAAATAATAGTGATGATGATGTGAATAATAGTAATAATAATAATAATAAATAAATAGACGCAAATCCATAGAAACTCCCAATGTATGTACAACAGAAGTCACAAAGTTGGAGTCAGATACTCAAGTTTTCCCTTTTTTTGTCATCCTTTGCAAAGGCAGGAGTACAAGAAGGCATTGTTAGTTGAGTGGGACAAACTCAGGCATCTGCCGATAAAACAAATCAGGTTTTTGTGTGTTTTTTTAAGGCTTTTGTCTATGCAGAGTTAATAATAATAATAATAATAATGATGATGCAGAAGCCAGATTGATTGGAAAGAAAGGGTGGGGGCAGGGGAAAGAGAGAGAAGAAAAGAAAAAAACCAAGGAGATGGGAAAAAAGAGAGAAAAAGAGATAAGACTTGATAATGTCAAAAGGAAGTCAATACTGTGTCTACAGATGGAGAAGTGCACACTGCTTCCCTCTGAAAGCTTCTCAATGTCTTTGTCATTAATACTGTCAGTTAAGAACACATTTGGGTGGAGTTCAGCGGCAGCTAGAACACAATCGTTCACTCGGCCTGTCTGAGGAAGTGCAATGGGGAGTAGAAGGTTGGTGGGGACCCTAGCCTAGAATATCCAGGTAGACTGGGGATGCCTTGGCCAAGTTCAGAAGGAGGGAATGGATATCTTTGATGTTGAGCCTCATGTGAGGCTCCCGCTGCCAGCACCCCAGCATCAGGTCATACACTTCTTTTGGGCATGTTCTAGGCCTCTGCAGGACTCGGCCCTGAGTGATGCATTCAATCACCTAGAAAGAGACCAAATACAAAATTAGCACAGCAAAGAAAAGGTGACAAAATAAAGAAACAACGCAGAAAGACTAAACCTAGAACATGGTATTTATCCAAATATAAAGAACAGAACAAACAGGAGAGAATGATGTAACTTAAAATATATTCTTAAAGTTATATTCAGTTCTCTCTCTTTTTTTAAGAAGAACACTTTTTCAGGCTGAATTTTACATAAGGTTAATTTTCATTCTTGGACTAGCTCTCATGCATAATGCTGCAAGCTAGTCTGGGTGATGTCACCAAACACTTGGGAAATGTAATTGATTTATTTGTAATATTACAGAGCCTCAAACTAGAATACCCACATAAAGAACTGTAACTAACATTTTTGTGTGGGTGTGACCCAAGAAAATGTCACAAAATAGGACTGGGGGAAGGAGTATGAAAAGTTCACTCAAATAATTTTTTAAAGACAAATTCAGTTAAGTAGAGTGTTGGAGACAGAGATTCTGGGAAAGAGCAAATCTGAACTAGTTTTGTTACAGCACTTGGGGAAAAGAAGCATCTATCAGATGATGGCTTCTATAATATAATACATTATATACATATAAAATATAATATATTTTAGTTAAATCATCCTTGTCATGTATTTGCATGAAGATGAATTGTGTATGTGCTATCAATGCCCTCTAAATTTCAGCACCCTGAGACAAAGCCCTGGGTGTTCTGCCCAAGTTGCATTTGTATATTTCAGTTTTACAAAGTTGCCATTTAGCTCAATTTTCTTTTTTCTTTTTCTTTTTCCTTTTCTTTTCTTTTTTTTGGTGAGGCAATTGGTGTTAAGCAACTTGCCCAGGGTCATACAGCTAGTAAGTATCAAGTGTCTGAGGCCAAATTTGAACTCAAGTCCTCCTGACTCCAGGGCCAGTGTTCTATCCACTGTGCCACATAGCTGTCCCCAGGCCAATTTTCAATGAATATCTTTTTCTTTTTTCTTAATTTTATGACTTTTGTAATTATCCAAGGCACTGGAATGATAGTGTTGGATAAAAGAATGGAAAGGAGAATAAGACATTTGAGTAATAATTTGAAGTTCCCAGCCAAGAATTTAAGTGAAAAAAATATATTTACATGTACACATTTGGAACATTCCATTATTCCAATATAAAATCATGTCTATAGCAAATGTCAATATATAAGCATTATATATGTGTATATATAGATATGTGACATAAACATATACATATATGTTATATATTTTACTCAGTTAAATATAAAATCACATATATCAAAATCATTATGTATATAGATAGAAAGATGAGAGTTTTAGAATATGAACACACATACATATGCAAAATGCACACATATGGGTATTGTTTTGGCATTAGCATTGAATTAATTTGAATAATATTAATCAGTATTAGATATTTCATTCAAGTCTCCTCCCAGTTAATTTTCTAGCATTTTCCCATAAATGGCAGAAGGTGCCTAACTCTTCCAAGAAGTAGTGGTACTACTGAAATCTAGGGGATTTCCTGTGTCCTGACAAACCCAATCATTTTTATTCTTTCTGGAATCTTTTTGCATATCTATATGCCTATCATCTATCTATCTATCTATCTATCAATCTATCTATCCATCCATCTATCTATCTATCTATCTATCTATCTATCTATCTATCTATCTATCTATCTATCTATCTATCTATCTACCTATCTTCCTTCCTTCTTTTTTCCTTCTTTCTCTCTCCCTCTTCCTCTTTCTTTCTTTCTTTCTTTCTTTCTTTCTTTCTTTCTTTCTTTCTTTCTTTCTTTCTTTCTTTCTTTCTTTCCTTCTTTCCTTCTTTCCTTCTTTCTTTCTTTCTTTCTTTCTTTCTTTCTTTCTTTCTTTCTTTCTTTCTTTCTTTCTTTCTTTCTTTCTTTCTTTCTTTGTTTCTTTCTTTCTTTCTTTCTTTTTCTTTCTTTCTTTCTTCCTATCTACCTCTCTACCTATATCTGACCCGATATTTGATGTAGCCCTGTCCTTTTATCAGTGTAGGGGGTTGTAGTGAGAGCACCAGAACTTGAGTCAGGAAGACTCATCTTCCCAAGTTCAAATCTAGCCTCAGACACTTACCATCTGTGCGATCCTGGGAAAATCATTTAACCCTGTTTGCCTCAGTTCCTCATCTTCTTTGGAGAAGGAATTGGCAAACCACTTCAGCATCTTTGCCAAGAAAATCCAGAATGAGGTCATGAAGAGCTGAACATGACTGAAAGTGACCAAATGGCAACAACAAATGTGGCAAGGATGGGACCTGAACCCAAATTTTCCTGATGTCTAGGCCATATCTTCAACCACTACTCCATGCTGTCTCTCATCACATCATCTTATTTTGCAAATCGTTCCTGGAGGAATCTAATATGATTTGGCTTAGCAAGGACACTTAAAGGTAACCCACTAGATTTTAGTAGCTTCTAAGGAGAATTAAGGGCCTTTATCCACTGACACGTAAATGCCCTAAACCTTGGTATAAAACCAATTATGAGTAGACCTGAATGAAATATACACTGTAAATGAATACACATGCACTATGTCATCTACAAATCTGTTATTAAAAACCTCATTCACGATCCATAGCTTTTAAACTTAACGTTTGAAAATTTAAATGCCAGTGTCCATGAAACTCATGTATATGTCAACTCATTTTGGATATACTTCTGCTGAGGATCAAGAATGGCAATATCCAACCTGTTGGAGAAGTGAAATCAAGTGACTCACTCTAGTGGGCATCTCTTTTGGATACCTACCTCATTGTTGGAGAGCTGATACCATGGCTGTTTGCCATAGGTGAAGATCTCCCATAACACAACCCCCAGGCTCCAGACATCACTTTCTGTGGTGAATTTTCTGTACATGATACTCTCCGGAGGCATCCAGCGGATGGGTAACATTGTATGGCCCCCAACCTGGTAGAAAACAACAAGAACAACAACAACAAAGTGATGTCATTTGATTCTCAAACAGATTACCAATTGAGAGGCAAAAAGGGATCCTGGAGGCTTTTCTCTTTCTTATTCCCACCTGTCTATTTTAAAAAGCTTATGGGAGGGGCAGCTGGGTGGTGCAGTAGATAAAGCACTGGCCCTTGGATTCAGGAGGACCTGAGTTCAAATCTGACCTTAGACACTTGACACATACTAGCTGTGTGACCCTGGGCAAGTCACTTAAGCCTCATGGGTCCTGCAAAAAAACCAAAACAACAAAAAAAAAGTTTATGGGATCAGCAAAAGACAGTGTATCATGCACATAGAACTGAACTCTGAATCAAGAAGATGCTGAGATTAAAAGACTCACACAGTCTTAGCTTTTGAAGTGGAAAGGATCCACTGAGGCAAGTTACTTCACCTCTTAGTTTGGGCCTCCAATCCAAAGACTGGAATTTGCAAGGAAGGAGTTAATTTGTGTTTCTCATCAATAGCTTTCTATACTGATAAAAATCACAAATCCAATCTCAGGGGGGAAAAATGTGACCAACAAGTAAAATATCCATCAATCAATAAACTAACAAGCACTTATTGAGTGGTTATCATGGGGATACCCAGATAAAAATGAAGCATTGTCTTCACAGGGCTTGCTGATATTCTACTGGGGAGACAAAATGTAATCTCCTCATCAGTGTGAGACTATTAGCTCCATCAGTGCAAACTGGAGCTGTGATGAAGACAGTTTTTCCCATATTATTTACAAAAACGCTAAACTCTCAGCACCAAAGAAGAGCACACTAGGAAAGCCTGGAAAAGCTCAACATGGTAACAAATGATTCCTTTCTCCTCTGAGGTGCTCATTAATGAGACATCTTTGGGGATTGTAATTAATACTCAGGCCTGGGTATCTTTTTTTTTTCCTAGCCACTGATCAAAGTTATTATATGTCCCAAGTAAAGTATGTGCTTTCTTTAATCTTACTTCAATAAATGAAAAGGTGACTTTTAATGTATTATATCAGTGAGATCATTGTACCTCCATTTGTTTTATTGAGGACTTAAATGGGAGTGTCATTCCTCAAGGCTAGAAATTTTTAACCTCCTTTGTGACATGAACCCTTTTGAGAGTCTAGTGAAACCTATGGATCCTTTCCTTAAATATGGGTTTTAAATACATTAAAAATGTAGGATCACCAAGAAAACCTCCTGCCAGAGAGGAGATGGACCCAGGGTATAGAATGAGTCATATATTTTTGGATATAACAAATGAGGGAATTTGTTTTGCTTAACAATGCAAGGATGTTTCTTTTCTTTTTTCTCTGATAGAGTGGGGAAGACAGGGAGGGAGACATTGGATAGGAGGGAGAAAATAGATTCTGCTATTTAAAAAAAAATATTTAAATTATTTGCTTTAAAAAAGAGAAAGAGCACTGGCCCTGGATTCAGGAGGACCTGAGTTTGAATCTGGCCTCAGACACTTGACACTTAACTAGCTGTGTGACCCTGGGCAAGTAACTTAACCCCCACTGCCCCACAAAAAACAAAACAAAACAATAAAAAATAAAAAGAGAAAGAAATACAGTTATCAAGATATTTTTTAAAATCTAGCTCATAGACCCTAGGTTAAGAGTCCTTGCTCTAAGTCAGTTATATGAGGGAGGCAGCTTGGTATAGTGGGAAGAAAGTAAAATTTGAGTCAGAGAACCTGGGACAAAATGTCAACTCTGCTGGTTACTTAATCACTCTGGGCGTCAGTTTCCTCATCTGTAAAATAGGAGATTTGGACTAGAAGACGTACAAGATGGTTCAAATCCTACCATTAGTGTTTACTACCTGGGTAACTTTGTGTGAGGCACAATTTTCTTGGGCCTCAGTTTTTTCATTGTAATATGAGGGGCTTTGATTAAGACGGCCTCTGAGGCCCCTTCTAGCTCTAATACCACCATCCTATGGTACTTATTTATTTGACCAAAGGGTCATGTCCAGTCGTATACACACACACACACACACATACAGATGACATGATTTGTTCAGAATATCACTGAAAGGAAACTTGGAAAGAATCTCTGTAGTGGGTTTCTCTGATAAAGACCTCACTTTTAAAATATACAGGGAACTGAGTCGATTTTTCAAGAATAAGAGTCATTCCCCAATTAATTAATGGTTAAAAGATACAAACAGGCAATTTCCCTAGGGAAAAATCCAAGTTGTTAATAGCCATATTAAAAATGTCCTGAGGGACAGCTAGGTGGCACAGTGGATGGAGCACCAGCCCTGGATTCAGGAGGACCTGAGTTCAAATCCAACCTCAGACACTTAACAATTACTAGCTGTGTGACCCTGGGCAAGTCACTTAACCCCAATTGCCTCACCCCCCAAAAAATGTCCTGAGTTATTAACAATTAGAGAAATAGAAATGGAAACTACTTTGAAGTACCACCTCATACCCATCATATTGGCTAAAATGACAAATAAGAAAAATGACAAATGCTGGAGGAGCTGTGAGAAACCAAGTACACTAATTAGTACACTAATTTCCAACCATTCTGGAAAGCAATTTAGAAGTATTCCCCCAAATCTATAAAACTGTGTACACCCTTTGACCCAGTGATGCCACTACTAGATCTATAACCCAGAGAAATAAAAGAAAGAGGAAAAGATCCATATGTACAAAAATATTTATAGCACCTCTCTGGGATGGCAAAAAACAGGAAACTGAGGGGGATACACATCAACTGGGAAAAGGCTGAACAAGTTATGGCATATGAATGTGATGGAATACTATTTGGTTTTAGATAAAGCTCTATATAAATTGATGCAAAGGGAAGTGAGTAGTACTAGAAAACAATTTATACAATAACAGTAATATTGTAAAAATAATTTGAAAGACTTTGTAACTCTGAGCAAGATAATGACCAACCACAATTCCAAAGGACTCACAATGAAACATCCACCTCCATCCAGATAGAGAACTGAGGGACTCAGAGTGCAGATTAAAGCATATATACTTTTCTTCCTTCTTTCTTCTTCCTCCTTCCTCTCTTCCTCCCCCTTTCTTTCTTTCTCTCTTTCTCTCTCTTTCTTCCTTCCTTCTTTCCTATCTTTCTTTCTTTCCATAGTTAATGTGGAAATTTGTTTTGTATGTATATATATATATATATATATATATATATATATATATATATATATATATATATTTGTAATGGTTTTTGTTTTTCTTGCCTTCTCAATAGATGGGGCAAGGAGGAAAGATAATTCTGAACTGAAAATAAAATAAAGTTGAATAAAAAAAATTCACTGCAAGGATGTGACATTTGAAATGTTAAATATTGTTATTAAAAATTATAATTAAACTGCCAGGCACTAAAATTCATTCTACAACAGCCTTCTTGGCAAAGAGGAAATAATATTTTCTCCATTTTTAAAACTAGATGAAACCCTACCACTGAAAGCTATTTTAAAAATTATTTATCTGTTTGCTTATTTTTACAAGGATTTCTTATGTCTCCATTTCCCCCACAGAATAACAACAACAACAAAAAGAAATAGAAAAAGAGAAGTCCTAGTAAATATTCATAGTCTAGCACAACAAATTCCCACATTGGCCATCTCCAAAAATGTATATTTCATTTTTCTTGTCAAGACTTTCACCTCTCTGGCAGGAAGTGGGTGATATAGCCCGAAAGCTTAAATTACTTTTCTGAAGTTCCCAATCAATGTCAGAGAGAAAAGTTGGTATTCAAATTCAAGTACATTTCTCTGTCTCAGGCATTCTGTAGGACTGCTCAGCCCCTAATACTCTATAACCTCTCTGTCTTTTGTAAAGGATTCTGCTTTAAGCATCATATTTAGACCTATTAAAGGAAGAAATGGATTAACAGGCTACAAAGCACTTTAAAAAATATTCAACCATCAACCATCCTTCACACAGCAATTGTCTTTGGGGGCTTCACTCCTAAAGTTAAACATGTCTTTATGCCCTTCTTCAGATGGGCATGGGACTCTCCCTAAGACCTAGACCTGATAGGATTCTTTCTCTATAAGTTTTTATTTTTATTTATTTTTTGTGGGGCAATGAGGGTTAAGTGACTTGCCCAGGGCCACACAGCTAGTAAGTGTTAAGTGTCTGAGGCTAGATTTGAACTCAAGTACTCCTGACTCCAGGGCCGGTGCTTTATCCACTGCGCCACCTAGCTGCCCCTTCTCTAGAAGTTTTTAATAGTCCATAGTTACAGGGGGCAGCTAGGTGGCGCAGTGGATAAAGCACCGGCCCTGGAGTCAGGAGTACCTGAGTTCAAATCTAGCCTCAGACACTTAACACTTACTAGCTGTGTGGCCCTGGGCAAGTCACTTAACCCTCATTGCCCTAAAAAGGAAAAAAAAAAGTTTAATAGTCCATAGTTACAGTAGGCTATGGCAGAGGACCTTGAAGTTCACTTGGTTTTTCAGTTCATTACTTTTTTTCCCCTGATTTAGAACAACAGGGGAATGTGATATGAGCACAGGTTCTGTTATATGACACAGTAGAGAGAGCACTAAACCTGGAGTCAGGAAGTCCTTAGTTCAAATCCAGTCTCAGACACTTACTAGCTGTGTGCCCTAGACGACATAGCATTTAACCTCTGTCTGCCTCAGTTTCCACATTTGTAATATGGGAATGATAATAACAGTACTTACCTCCCAGGGTTGTTGTGAGGATCAAGTGAGATGATACTTGTAAAATGCTAAATAAATGTGAGTTAGATATGGAAATATGTTTTGCATGACTGTAGATATTTAATATTTATCATATTGCTTTCTCAATGGGTGGGGGGCTAGAGGGAGAAAATTTGGAACTCAAAATAAAAAATCAATGTTAAAAAGTAACAAAAAAGTAAAAAAAAAATAAAGGCTAGCTATCATTATGATGGTGATGCCAGATATCATGATTAAGGACTAAACATAGAGAGTCACTGGCTACGTATTATGATTTTGTGAGAGCTGGGAATGGCCTTTGGTGCCATGCTGCCTGGCATTTACCACTGCCAAATGTTCAGTGGGCTTTCATGCCACACAAGTGTCAACATCTAACATATCCATTCTTGCCACCACTTGCCAGAAAGGAGCTGAGAGCTCCTTTACCAAAATGGTCAATTTAAATTATAATGTCTCCTCCTGCCCTTGATGTCCTCTGCAGCCAACTTGAGGAAGGCTGGTGTATTTTCATTCATTCAATAAACAACAACTGATGTGTGTGTGTGTCACACTGAGCTAGGAACCATGAAGGACAGGACAAGACAACAAATGGAAGGCACAGTCCTTGGCCTTAAGGAGCTCACATTTAACTTGATTGGTTTGGGCCTGTCCCCTTCCCCCAATTCACATAAATACCCTACATAATAATTAATATACTAATAACTATAGTAATAATATGTAATATAAATAGTGTATTAATGTGAATTATATAATGATATAATTCACATTAATACCCTATATAATAATTATAATGAAATAAATACATGACATAATAGAGATGATCCCTCTACTGATTCTCTAGAATCCACCTTTCATTCTGTTGCCTTTCCTCCCTTGGTAATCTCCAGTTTATCTTGTATAGCGCCTGTTTGTACATAGCTGTTTGTATGTTGTTTTCTCCATCAGACTGTGAACTCTTCAAGAGCAAGCATTGTCTTTTGCCTTTGTCTCCCCGGTGCTTAGCACAGTGCCTGGCACATAGTAGGTACTTTGACCAAATAAGATAATGCAGTGGAGTAAAAAGACCACTGTTGGCTGCTGAAGCCTCAGCACATCTAGACAGTCCCACTTGTTGCAGCAATTATATCTGCCCATCAGGAGCTCTTGCTTCTACTCTGCTGTAGGAGCTGCTTTTTAAGAGAACACAAGCTGCTGCCTGGTGAGAGATCCCTACACCCAGAAGTCTCCACACACCCAACCATGCCAGTTTCTCGCCATGCAACCACTATACTGTTTTCAAACCCGCTTCCTACCTCTTGCTCTGAGAATAGTAATCAAGTCAATGTTACCACTTCTATTGGAAAGGGCATAGAAGTTGCCTGCCCCTATGTCCTCAATCACCATCTCTGTGATTTCAACCTTCCTTGGCCATCACTCCCTATACATTGCTTTCCCATATTAGACTATAAACTCCTCTGGAGCAGAGGGACAGTCTGTCCGTCTGTCCTTCTCTCCCTCTCTCATATCTCCACTACTTAGCATGGTGTCTAGAAAATTACAAAGTAATACTTTTCATTCATTCATTCACTTAATCATTCATGTATTCACTCATTCATTCACTAGATTTGGACCAAAAGACACTGAATTCCAATCCCAGGTCTGCCACTGACTCCCTGCATGACTTTGAACAAGTTACCTTAGTTTCTTCATAAATAGATGATCTCTAAGGACACTGCCAACTCTCAATATATGCTTATGTGATTCCATGATGGTTGTTGTTTGTCCTTTGTTCTCAAAGAGGACCATGGCACTGGGGTGATGTTATAACTTGTGCTGAATTGAATTTAAGTGAGGGAGGGGTATGCAAAGTCACCAGCATCACTCTCTCTTCCCGAGGCATCTGGGTCCAGTGGCAACATATAGATTAGGATGACTGAAGATGGCCCCAGATATTTTAAGGCAATTGGGGTTAAGTGACTTGCCCAGCATCACACAGCTAGTAAGTATCTGATATAAGATTTGAACACTGGTCCTCCCAACTTCAGGGTCAGTGCTCTATCCACTGCACCATCTAGCTGCCCCTTAAGATGACTTAGTTGTCCATCTTGATGTTCCCTTCCTTCCTCTCCCACTTCCTAAACTATTGTTGACTAGTCAAGATGTGGTCTGATTGGTCAAGGCAGATTCTAGAAGTGCTGTATCCTGAAAGATTCATTAAGACCTAGTTGTTTACTGAGCTAAGAAACTCAGTCAGGATGAGTGCAAATAATGAATTCCCCTTAAGTGATAGCATTATTTGAATTCATAGTGCATATTTCCATTGGAAATATGCTGGAACCAGTTACCATATTTTACATAATTAGAACTTCAAATAGTGTGAATTTTAATACATGAGACCACTTCCTTATATGTCAGGTCTTTGTGATGAGGGGAAAATGTTCTGGAAAAAAATGAGGAAGATTGGTGGCCCTTCTTTCCTATAAATACCACCTGAGAGTTCGGGGTCTTAATTGTAGATACCTTAGGAACCATTTAAAGCAATGATCCTTTATGTAGAGCCAATTTTAAAATGAGACAGGTTAGATAAATACATATCTGGGATGGGCTAGGGTTGCCTAGGCTGGAGGTAATCCTTCTAGTCCCTATTTTTATGAAAACGTAGTAATTGCTTTCTTTCTGGGAACTGGAAAACCATAATGGAAACACATGAACAATGTATATCACTACTGGGTTGAGGTCAGGGCAGGGGAGAGAGAAAAGTGGTAATTTAATGGAATATTATACTTGCCATATTTATTTGGACATGTGACTCTATTTCATATTCTAAACCCGCTTATGCCAAAGACTTATGGTGGAAAATGCTCCCCACTAGACTGAAGCATACTATTTTCACTTTTGTTGCTGCTTTTTTGCTATTGTTCTTTTTTATTCTTGCATTTTTTTCCTTTTGTTCCAATTAATGTGGAAATATGTTTAACATGATAGTAATATATAACCTATATCGAATTGCTTGTTGGTCTTGGGAGGGGGAGGGAAGGGAGGGTGGGAGAAAAATTTGGAGCTCAAAAAATATCTTCACATGTAATTAAGTAAAATTCAAAATTAAAATTCAAAACTAAAAAAATTAAACCCTCTTATTTCATTTGGTTGATGTGTAAATTAATGGGAAAAGACAATGTATATATCTCTTACTGCTTTTGTCCTGGATCCCAAATCAAATAACCCTTTTAGTTGAAGCAGTCATTTATAAAAACCACATTGTGTGTTGTCCATGATACAGAGACAAAATAGAAGCTCCTGGTAGCTTGAAAAAAATTTTTTTTAAGATTTAATTTTTGATTTATACTTGTTTTCCTATCTGATCATTTATTTTATGCTTGAAATCTCATTGGGACAGATTTTTCACTTTAATTCTTTCAGAATCCCTTCTGGGATTTCACACATGCTGTTATAAATAAGACTTGCCTTGTTCTGATGTCAAAACGGCGAGTGGTAGGAGAATCTAATAAAAGTTCAGTCAGGGGTCACATTTTTTTCTAAACCTGCTTGGAATATGTGTTTCTCTGAGCCTTTTCCTTGTGCCTTTGCAGTATGTTACAAGAAGGAACCAAAAGAAAGAAAATATGGCCACCAAGTCTATAGATGTCATTTTCTTTCTAATCGAAGCCATGCCATTGTTTTGGACCTCCCAACACTACTTAGCATATGTGCTCTACAACATAATGGAGCATTTGTTGGTCACTGGGCCATTGGCCAGCTTCCCTTCTTGTCCTTCCACCCATGCTAGACGTTCTGTGAGGTCCTGAGGGCTAAATCAAGATTGGGAGTTTGAATTTCTGTGTTATTCGTCAGGATTTGTCTGGTCCCTGATAATACTTTCATAAAAGCATCAAAATCCAAGGGCCCTCAGAAATCCTTCTCAACCATGGTGATGTTTCCAAGGTGCCAGGCACATCCTAGGCACTCAAGAGATACTTATTGAGATGAGCTGGCAAAATAGACTCTGCTCAGATAAAGTTCTGGAATTACAATTTCCTGATCTTTTAGCAGTATCTGGCACGTAGTAATCTCTTGATAAATGTTTGATGACTGATAGATTGATCTAGGCACTCAAAGCCCTCCACACTTCTGACTGCAATCAACCTGTGCAATCTTCTGTGATACTGGGACACCCCCCCCCCATGTATTTTCCATTCCTGTCAGACTTTTAACTACTTGCCATCCTTGTCTAGCCCTCTTCCGTTTCTGTTTCTTTGCTTTATACTGGCTCTTAACCGGGGTCTATGGACTTTTTTTGGAGTAACATTTCAATATAATTGATTACTTTGGTAATCCTATCTATTTTATCTTATGCATTTAAAAACACAGTTTCAAGCAGGCATCGATTGCCATCCAAAGGGGTCCCAAGTCCTTTGCTTTAATGACTCCAATGAGGGACAACCCTCTACTTACCAAGGCAGCTCATTCCACTTTGGGGCAGTACTAATTGTGAGGAAGTTATCCCACACATTAAGCTGGAATTTTCTTTTTTGCAACTTGCACTTATTGCTCCTAGTCCCGTTTCCCGGGGCCAAGCAGCATACTCCCTCTTTGGAACTGTGGAAATATTTTTGATGATTGGGCCTGATTTTGGGGTCTAAACTGACTGGAGGACTAATCTGGGGACTGTTGACTAACTGGCTATCTGACTGCGTTTAATTTAATATGGGCCATTTATAAAGTTCCACCACACTGCTCCACTCCCAAATTGATATGCAAAATATTAAGAAGCCTCTTGGGGAGGCTAGGTGGTACAGTGGATAAAGCACCGGCCCTGAAGTCAGGAGTACCTGAGTTCAAATCTGGCCTCAGACACTTAACACTTACTAGCTGTGTGACCCTGGGCAAGTCACTTAACCCCAATTGCCTCACTAAAAAAAAAAACAACAAAGAAGCCTCTTAACTAAATAATCAAAGCAGAGTTTATTTATGAGATATTATTTAAAATTAAGAATTCAGGGAAATAAAATGTACGACCTGACTGCATTGCGGCTTCTTTCCACTGTGTCTCTTTCCCACCTGCTGGCTTCGAACTTTTTTAATACAATAAGGGCCTGAACCTTCTCTTGCCTCAGGGCGCTCACTTGCTCAGCTACTTTCACTAACTCTGCCTGTACCCTTTCACTTTGTAAATCCCCTGCTTCTAACTTTTCTCTCCTCCTTACTGCCACTGCTGAACCCCTGTGTTTCTCTCTCACCGACCTTCTGTCTGTCTGCTCCGTCAGTCTGCTCTTCCGCCTCTCTTTTCCCTGCTCCTAGTCCTTCTCGTCTTCTCCTGCGTCCTTGTAGCCCCGTCTCTAGTCTGCCCTGCTCCAACCTTTCTAATCTTGTCAGCTGCCGCTTGACCTCTTCTCTGCCCTCCGTCAGCAGCCCCCGTTCCTTCTCAGTCCCGTCTCTCCTTTTCCGAACCTAACTCCTTCTCAGCCTCTCTCCTCCGTCGTTCTCCAACCGAACCCCTTCGTCCTTGTACCTCCTCTTTGCCGTCTAACTCCCTGGTCTATATATACCTTTTTTATCTCCACTCAAATCTCGGGGATTTCTGTGCCCCCACAGACCAAGTTAATCTGCTAGCCAGGACTGCGGCTGGTTGGGGTGGGGTGGGGGGAGGTGCTGGAGCAGCTCGTGCCTCAGCACAGGCCATCCGGGATCTCCCGGACAGCTCCACTCAGGTTGGAGGGGGCTGGGGGCTTCCCCCCCCCCAACTGTCTGACCTGGCATCTTGTACAGCCCACGGGGCTCTTTGGCTCAGCTGAAGCTGAGGAGGATGGGAAGAGACCCTGAGGGCCTAAGGCTTTCTAATCTCAGTCTAAAGGTAGGGTCCCCAAATCAAAATAAATTTCCACAGAACAATGATAGCCCTTTAACAATTTAGAGGCAGTTACTGTGTTCCTCTGAGTTTCTCTTCCTAAGGCTAAGTACACTCAGTTTTTTAAACTTTCTTCTGCCACATGCTGGCTATGTGACCTTGGACAAGTCACTCATACTCTCCATGCTTCAGTTAACTCTCCAAGATTATAAATTTCAGATGAGTTGTTGGTCTATGTTGGTGGAAGGAGTTCCACACTGGGAGTTCTTTAACACCCTCTCCTCCCATGGTAGATCTCTCCCCCCCAAAAGATCCATAAAGCTTTAGGTATAAATTATTATTTCTTAGTCAGATTTCTTATTTCTAAACATACCACCAACCCACAGTCATCATTTCATCTTCCCCACACTCATTTCCAAATACTCCTAATGCTGGACATTCTCCATCTCCCATCTAATCTCTATTTATTACTTTCCTCCCTTGCTCCAAGTCTCCTCTCAAATTGCACCTTTTAACACCACCTCTAGATGCCAGATGATGCATTGAGCACCAGTCCAGGGGAAAGGGTCTTCTTTCTTCCCAAGGAGGAAGTCTTCTCATTTTCCTCTCTAGATTTATGGCTATTTCTGCTGGGAACCGCACAGGGTAAGGGTGTTTCTGCCAGTTGAAAAGCACATGCAAGTGTTTGTCTTGGTAAATGATTCTTGATGAAGAGATAGAAGGTAAATACTGCTCACCCCGTGCCTGTTAAACCAAGCTGGCAAAGGCCAACTGTGCCTACGAGACCACTTCCAATCTGTGGTATTTACTCATTGACTGAGTGATAACTTGTTTGGGAGCCAAATATTTTACTCCCTTAGAAACACATGGGCCAAAGGGCAAGCCCCATTAAGAGATGATTAGTGGTAAGAGGCTTTTGGTTGCATTAAATATTAAAGGGGCTCTTAGACCTGCTCATCACACTACCCAGAATTGCTTCGTTTCAGCAATTCTTCCTGACCTGTTCTTAAAAATTCATGACAGCTGTAAACTCAAAGAAATTGCTAAATCTTGTTTACTTATTTATCATGTGTCACATCTGTAACATGAGGTTTTTAAAAAAATAACAATTGACCCCACAAACACTCCCTTTGCTCATCTGGAGCTATTGCGGTTAGATTGTGGGAGGCCTCTTGACAGCACCCAGGAAGATAAATCCATAATATTTGACTATATAAAAGGATGGAGAGGCAGTATGGCAGAGTGGAGAGAGAGAGGCAGCCTTGAAACCAAGATGAACTTGGTCCAAGTCTGGGTCCTCACACATCACTAGCATTTATATAGAGCTTTAAGGTTAGCAAAGTGCTTTACAAATTTTGTCTCATTTTACTCTAATAACAATCCTGGGAGGGATGTGCTATTTATTATTAGTCTCATTTTACCAATGAGAAAACTGATGCAGACAGAGAGATTGAATGAATTGTCCTGAGCTACATAGCTAGGAAGTATCTGAGGCAAGATTTGAATTCAGGTCTCCTGCTCTAGTCATGGCGCCAGCAGCTCCTTGTCTCTAAGGCTATATGTGGCAGAGAAGGTGCCGACCTGCATTAGTTTCCTCACTTGAGAGTTTCCTAGACTAATGAGATCACAGGTGTAGTCCCTATTCCTATAAGGAAATGGTTTATTGCCCAAGAATGGCTCATTTTAACATAAGGAGGTTCTCCAGGAAGTACAGTCGGGTGATAAAAGCACTGACTAGAGTCTGGGGACCTAGGTTCATATCCTATCTCTGGCATTTGCTACCTATGTGTCTTTAGGAAGGCCTGGGCCTTAGTTTCCTCCTGTGTAAAACAACAGGGTTGGTGTAGATGGCCTTTGAGTTCTCTTTTGGCTCTAGACCAATGATCTGCTATCATTTGCTCTCTCAGATTAGGAGGAGATTATCAGGTCAGAATGGAGTGACTGTGGAGCGCTAGTAACAGGTCCATAAGGGTTCAGTTTCTGAACCAGTCATAGATGGCATTATGTGGTTCTAGCGGAAGCTTCCAGCTTTGTTGCTCTTAATTTATAGGAGGCAGAGACAATTTCGCAGAGCTTCCTCTTTGTTTTGTTTTGTTTTGTTTTTGTTTTTTTCTTGGGGGATGGGATCAAAATCATCAATAAAGGTGAATGACAGTCACTAAAAGAAGCATTGTGACAATAAAGAGATTTGATTGCCTTTTTCCTAGAGCTCTCACTAGGCACTAGGGACAGTGGAACAGGTTCTGAGGAACCATCCTCCGAGATAGGGGTCTGAAGCCAGAATCTCAGGCACTAGATTAGCCTGAGACAAGTTTTCGTCAGAGGCTGCAGCCCCAACAATTTAGACCAGCCACCATGGATTCCCCATACAAAAGGCAATATTGATCTGACTGCCAGATGCTATAGGAGTGGAATTTTTCAAGGTTCCCCCCCCCCCACACACCATGCTCTTCATAAGCTCGCTAGCTCTTTCCATTTGCAAGAGACACCTCTTCACAACAGCTTTTAAAGGGACATTGCCACCCGGATGTACCACCAATGTACTCCAACTCAACATGTCTAAAACTGATCTGGGAATCATTCCTCCCAAATGTGCTCCTTCATGCTGATTTCACCATCTCTGTCAGTGGCATCACTAATATCTGCAACCACAGGCTTTATCTCTGACTCTTCCTACTTGCTCATATCTAATATCCAATCAGTTGCCAAGTTCTAGTTATTCTAAAGCCAAAATATGTCTTCCACCTACCTGTCCTCACCACCTTGGTTAAGGCATTCATTAAAACTCACCTTGACAATGGAAGTTATCTCTGTATATATCACACTGCCTCTATTTCTCCCTCTATCCCCTTGTAATTTATTCTTCATATTGATACTCAACCATTCTCCATACCTCATGCAGAGTTCTAATGATACAATTCCTACTTAAAACGCCACTAGTATCTCTCTATCATCTACCAAGTAAAATGCCAACTCCTTAACTTAACTTGTCATTTATAACCTTTAAAGAGCTGGTTATTCTCAGCCACATTTGCATATCCTTTCTGCCTGCCATCTACTACATCCTCACTATTCTCTTAAGTCCAGTTTGAATGACATCTCTTGGGCAGCTAGGTGGTGCAGTGGATAAAGCACCAGCCCTGGATTCAGGAGTATCTGAGTTCAAATCTGGCCTCAGACACTTGACACTTACTAGCTGTGTGACCCTTGGCAAGTCACTTAACCCCCATTGCCCCCCCCCACACACACACAAATTGAATGACATCTCTTCCATGAAGTCAGACTTGATCCTCTCTAATTGCAATGACCTTTTTTTCTCATTAGATATCACTTAGCATTTTGCTTCTACTTGTCTCATCACATGGTGTTTGTACTGTAATTGTTTAAATTCAATGAAAGTTTGCTAAGTGCTTATTTTTACAGGGAAGGCACTGCGATAGCACTGATGATACAAAGACAAGCAACAACAGCATATCCCTGCCCCTCATATTAGACTATGAGCTCTATGAAGGCCACAATAGTAATTTATTTAAACTTTATACATCCACCAGCAGCTGCATAGTATTAGCCAGGTAGGGTAGGAGATAGAATGTTGAATTTGCAATCAGGAAGACCTGAGTTTGAATAATGCTTATTGTTACTACCACTACTACTATTCCTACTGCTGGTACTGCTGCTACTATTACTACTGCCACTATTGCTACTACTGCTACTACTGCTACTACTGCTGCTACTGCTGCTACTGCTGCTACTGCTACCTAATACAGATGCTTTAAACACAGTAGACATCTAATAAATATTGGCTGGATTGAATTGAATAAATCTCCAACATCATTGCTGGCAGCATACAATAAGAAAGTTGATTTGAGAATCAGGAGATCCATTTCTTTTCCAGTTCTACCACTAGATGGCTGTGACCTCTCCCTCCCACCCCCATCACATATCCTTTTATTTCTTTGAGCCTCAGTTTCCTTAACTGTAAAAAAGGGGGTTAGGCTGTAAAACCTCTCAGGGCCCTTCTATTGCTAAGTCTCTGGTCCATGATATGGGGAGGCAGTGTCACTAGGCAGATGGAGTGTTAAATACGGAGTCAGGGGACCTGGATCTCAATATTGGTTCTGTCATTTTCTATCTATTGGCAAATCATTTGGCACTTCTGCACCTCAGTTTTCTCATCTATAGAATGAAGATATTGGATTTAATGACCTCTAAAGTCTCTCTAATCTAAGCAATAATCTGAAAGTCTAAACCACCATGTTTTAAATTTCCCGAATCTATGGGAAATTCACTCCAACTTTCTCCCCAACCCACACATATACTTAGATTTTTAACAACAGTCTGATGATTTGGACCAGAGGCAAAAGCTCATGTGTATGTATAAGTATGCTATCATTAGGGTGAGAGGTCATTTAGAATCTTCCCTATAAAGGCACTGAAGACATGTCTATCAAATTTGCAATTAGGCCAAGGCAGGAGGCTTAACCAATACAATGTATGATACAGTAAGGTCTCAAAAAAACCCAAACCAACCCTTGGATTAGAGCATAGGGTAAAATTTAATAAGATGAAATTTACCAGGAATAAATGCATAAGTCCCATACTTGAATTTCTTTAAAAAATCAACTTTACACGTACAAGAATAGGGAGGTGAGACAGGATGGAAGTTTATCTGGAAAAAATCTCGGGATTTCAGTGGACTATAATCTCAACATGAGTCAACAGTATGATACAACAGCCATAAAAAGGCTAATGCACCCCTTAGACTGAATTAAGAGACATATAAAAATCAGGACTAGGGAAGTGTTAGTCTCGCCATACTCTGCCCTGCTCATACCATATTTGAAGAGTCTATTTTTTGCTTTTGTCATTTTCCCCAGGGCTCAGCACAGTGCTGTGCTCATAGCAGGTACTTAAGAAATGCTAGTTGACTGACTGATTATTATTATTTTTTTGGTCGGGGCAATGAGGGTTAAGTGATTAGACCAGGGTCACACAGCTAGTAAGTGTCAAGTGTCTGAGGCTAGATTTGAACCCAGGTCCTCCTGAATCCAGGGCTGTTGCTTTATCCACTGAGCTACCTAGCTGCCCCCTGACTGACTGACTATTGTATTTGATTCAGGGCACTATGTTTTAGGAAGAATGTTGGTCAGTTGTAGAAGGTCTAGAGGAGGGCAACTAGGATGGCTAATCAGGTTCTGAATCAATGCCATGTAAGAATTGGTGAAAGAGCGGGCAGCTAGGTGGTAAAGTGGATAAATTGGTGGAAGAAACTGTTTATGCTTATACTGGAAGAAAGACTGTGGGTAGGGAATATAGGGGAAAGGGGAGGGAAACGGAACGGTTGGTCATGAGGAAAAGGAATTAGACTTATTATGTTTGGCCCTACAGGGCAGAACTAGGATCCATGGATGCAAGTTTCAGAGAGAGAACTTTAGGAAAACCTTCTTAACAATTAGGGTTATCCATAAGTTAATGGGTTGAATTGGGATATAGTGACATATAGATTCCCTCATTGACCACTGTCAAGCAGAGACCTGAATCACAATCCTTTGTAGGGTACACAGGAATGGAAATTACTTTTGGGCTATGTATTGAGCTAGAAGGCTATTAAGGTCCCTCCAAACTCTGATATTCTGTGGTTCCAAAGTTGTATCCTGGAGCCGCAGAGTTAGAGAGCTGAGATCACTCTGCCAGATCTTATAGTCATTTGGTGGATGTGAAGGCTTCCCATCACTCAATTTGGTTCTAGTTCTTGCCATTTTTACTATTCTAATTTCCATCATAGTTTTGTGGATCTCAGGAGAATAATGGCTTTGCTCATCCCACTCCCATTATGCAAGTCAAAGATATCATGGAAAAAGTCTTTTTTTTTTTCTTCAGGGCAATGAGGGTTAAGTGACTTGCCCAGGGTCACACAGCTAGTATGTGTGAAGTGTCTGAGGCCGGATTTGAACTCAGGTCTTCCTGAATCCAGGGCCAGTGCTTTATGCACTGTGCCGCCTAGATGCCCCCTGAAAAAGTCTTTTTCTAATGGTTCTTCCACCCTCCTTTTTAAGGGAGATGCTGATAGCAATTACATAGAACTTTATATTCTTATTCTTAAGACAGGGCACCTCAGCATCCAACTACTATAAAGAATGCTTTATTTCTCCTCCAACTCCTTCAATATCTACTTGATTATCTCTTTATTATAAAAAATTACCTGATAAGGGAGGCAGGATGGCTTCCACAATACCCATTTTGCAGAAGGATAAACCTAGTCCCAGAAAAGTGATGGGGTTTCATCAAGGTCCCCCAAGGGTACAGTGAGAACTAGAACCCAAGTCTTTTGATGACTGGTTTAGTGGTTTTATTTTCATCTACCCATAAATCTCACATGGAGCAGGGTTTAGAGAGGGAGAACGGCAATTCTATCCAGTACCCTTTCCTTCTTTCCTCCCTCTGGAGACCAATTGAGTTCCAAATCTACGCACTGTGGTCTATGTCTAGATTTGTCCAATATTGCTCTGAAAGGGATGATGGCATCTGGTTCTGTGTCACAATGCCCCACCTTCCCAAGGTATGACCTAAATGACCCCTGTTACCTTTCCTTCCCTTTTCATCTTTTTTGTGCCTCTCCTATCAGTCATTTTTAGGTCCTTGGGACCATTATGAACCCAAATCATGACTTATGACCCAAGCTCTAAAGAAACTGCAGGGGCTGCTAACATCATAAGCTACCTGTGGGTAGCTGTGGGGAAGCTCAGGGGCTCTGGGACTCTCTAGGGATGACAGAATGGGAGAAGAGGGGAAGGGAGAATAACTTACTGGCACAGAATCTTTGAAAGATCCCTCATGTCAGCCTGTGCTACCCTTCTCAAGTTTCTCATCCTAGCTGTAATGTAGTGTAATGCGGTTATTTATGGTATTCAATTTCAGGAGGTGATGATCTTTGACCTCTGACATGACTATTTTTCACCCTATTTTGCATTTTGTTCTAGTCATAGACAAAGAACTTCTCGATAAAATACAAAACTCTAACTGCACATTTAAAAATCGCATTTATCCTCCCCCCACAACTAAGAATTCTTTATTCTGAGAATGAAATAGAATTAAATGTTTAAGGACCCACCAAACCCTTTCCACCCCTCAGACCTCAAGTAACTCTTAACCACATTAATGGGCAGTATCCTGAATGGATCAATAGAAAGATGGAGCCTTTAGAAGGTCCTAATACAATATACTGCCTGGGGTGTAAGTGCTGTGTTATACCCATCACTTAGCAATGTTAGGTTGTAAATTTTGAGGCTATACATTTCATCAAGGTGCCCCCTTTTAGTGCCCACTATTGGGAAGGTTATGGTAGAGAGTCACATAATAAGGTTTTTACACAGGAAACCCAATTGCATGGACTTTCTGTCACCGAATCCCTTATGACTGAAGCCTTGTATCATGTCATGGTGAAAAGCCACAGTATAGTCACAATGCCAGAAAAGAGAAAGGTTCAAAGAATGGACAATAAAAAACTCCACTGAACCGTTTAACTGGGGCTGAATGGCTGGTGATCACATTCTAGTCTGGCTCTGCTAAATGGCACAACTTCAATGAGCAATTGTTCTTTTGGAGGATGATGCTTCCATTTGTTTTTAGAAGATAAAGAACAGAACATCGCTTTGCCATAGAAGGGAAAATCTCTGCTGTGGAATAGTACTAGAGCTCTCTCCACTTAACAGTTTTCTGGGCAGCTATCATTACTAACACCCCAGTGTTCCTTGTGGCCAATAAAGTCAGAGATCGGGTTTCCTGTTGGGTTCCATGTATCTATATTCCGTTACTAACCCCAGCTTGGTAGTTAACACTGCAGATCCTGTTAGTATCTATATTCTGTTATTAAGCTCAGCCTGGCAGTTAACGCCACAGACTGTTAAAAACTCACCAGGAACCTCTCTTCTCCAAGCTGCGGAAGATTATTCTGCCATGGCAATGAATTCCTTTGGTCTGGGCGATTGCAAGGATAAAGGCAATGTATTGAAGTACCATTTTTTTTCTTTCCCCGGGGAGCATCAAATGCTTCGCTGGTATTATTAAGTTCCTGCTTTAAGCAGGTGCCCTTATAAGTATACAGATGAAGAAACTGAGGCACAGTGGACCCGTATGACTTAATTGGGGTCACTCACTGTACTACCAGCAAAGAAGTAAAAAAAAAAAAAGTATGTAAAAAAAAATCAGAATAGCAAAACAAAAATAAATAAATATTCCAAAAAGGATTGGACCTATGATTTTATTGATCTATAGATCCTAGAGAAGAAATTCCTTTTTCCAGTGCACGTCAGCAGCTTTTCTGCCACTCATAGTTTTAGGGAGCACAGAGTGACTCTATGACTTGATCAAAGTCATGCAGCCATTATGTTTCAGAGGCTGGACTTGAATCTAGGTCTTCCTGGCTTCAATGCCAATTATCTATGTGGCTAGCCACTAGATAAGAACTGGCCCTTGCATAAAAATAAGATGAGAGAGATAAAAACACAAAAACTTTGCAAAGTGTCTTGGCTTGGAAATATCTGCAACAAAAATCCATTTGCCTGCTGCCTCTAAGACACCTGCAGCCATTCCAGTGCTGGCCTGAAGCCTGCAGTTGACTTGTCTCACTCACCACAAGATCTCCCCAAGCCTAGGACTGATGGTAATCAATGTAAGGTGCAGGGGTTTCTTTGAGCACCTGCCTTGTCAGTCTGTTCTCATCCTCTTCCTCAAGAACTAGTTGTCATGATTTTCCACAGTGCGGACATTTGAGATCCAGACCCTTTCAATGTATAAGCCCTTGGGC
Organism: Dromiciops gliroides; assembly: GCF_019393635.1. NCBI lineage: Eukaryota > Metazoa > Chordata > Mammalia > Microbiotheria > Microbiotheriidae > Dromiciops > Dromiciops gliroides. The sequence goes on from NC_057861.1 coordinate 603,454,392, forward strand.
AAAGGTTGCTACCTATAGGTAATGTACAAAGCCTGAAGCATCACTGTATTCTAGTGTGACATGGCTAGTTTTGATGGTTTTTAACATGGCATTAGCATAGAGGTGTCTTTTTGCCCCCAGGACTATTTTCAGTGGGCTCTTTCAGTTGGCCGCCACTCCCAACATTTAACTTTCTCAGATGCCAGCCCACCATAAGAAAGGATGGACATCTGGCCATTGTCCTATATGATAAACTACTCTTGATGAACTTTTCCAGGCATCAAGGGGCTTGATATTCCTGGACATTGTCTCTAATAGCCTAGCATCTTATGAACTTGTCTGGCCAGCTCTTGAAATAATCCAGTCTAGTTCAGCAAAATTCTATGGTCAAATTCTCACTGTGTTCCTCTGTCCTGAGTGAACAAACTGATTCACATTAGTAATGAGATCTTCAATAATAACATAAAAAAGGTAAATGCTTATAATAGATTATTATTCTATATTTGAAAACGTCCATTTGAGCAGATACATTGTGAATTTGGGCCTGGCTAAAACTCTTATACAAACTTAAGTTGCTACTATTTTTCCAGGGCGACACAGATAAGGCACTATTTCACAAATGGGTTCATTATCAATTACATGTTATATCACTGACTGAAAGACTGATTTTTGAGCTCAACTGTGCCTTCTATGCTTGCTTCACTATGGGGTAGAAGGCACATCCTCCTAGGATGCTGCATTGCCTGTCATCACTCAATAAAGGAAAGGTAATTTTAGGATCAGGGATCAATTTGGAACAGGGAAGGCTGCTGGCAGAAATGAGACTGAAAGGGGCTATTTAGGTCTTAGTGTTTTTACTCATTAGTTCATAGCATGTGCTATTAGCTTAAAGGCTTCTCTCTTATGTTGCCATTACAAACAGTGATTCTGTTAGTGGGTGCTTTGGAAGGGGAAGGGGGAAGGGTCAATTCCTTTAGCGATGTACTGACTTGTGAGGGTTTAGGCCACCTAGAAAAAAAGATAATTTTTATGCAACCCCCCCACCCCCACAACAAACCATTAAAAGAGATTTGGACAGTTAATCAGCTGCTTTGTTAGTCTTTCTAATGGATACTCTTGTTACTGGTTTGACCAAATGGTCGAATTATCAAACTGGTTTGACTGATCATTCGGGGGTTGCATAGGTATATTCCAATCAAGGATGCCCGAACCTGGTACATAAACAAAAAATCAGTAGACAATGTATGAAGGACCTCAGATTTCCTCTGTGTGGGAATTTTTTTTCCACCAATACAGATGGCAGCCCATCTTTCGGAAAATTGCCCGAGGCTCAGAGAAGTCAGTTGTCCATTGTCACATAGCTAGTAAATTTTTTTGTGTGTCAGTATAAGTTTCTTTTTATTTTAAAATGGAAACAGTGGAGTGAAATAGCTTATGGCTAAAACAATTTTCACTTGAAAGAAAACTGGAGCCCATATAAATCAAAAGAACAAAGTCAGAAAGTCAGAACCAGCTGCCCCACCTCCCCAAAGGACAGAGTAAAGGACAGGGTTAAAGCAGAGGGTCTAGGGTACAGAGAGTATGATCAGAATGTCAATCTAGATAGATTAATTTTTTTTGTGGGGCAACGAGGATTAAGTGACTTGCCCAGGGTCACACAGCTAGTGTCAAGTGTCCAAGGTCAGATTTGAACTCAGGTCCTCCTGAATCCAGGGCCAGTGCTTTATCCACTGTGCCACCTAGCTGCCCCTAGACTAATTTTTGAGCCCCTGCTTCTTCCTTTGTAATTTAGGGAGGTTAAACAAGATGCTCCCCAAGATCCCTTTTAGATCCAAAATGGCATGCTCTATGTGACATAATGTCACAGAAGTTGTGAGAGGCAAAAGGGGGTCAATATAGGATGGAAGAGGTGGGAGGGACTTCATCTGGCCCTGGCAGCACAGGTAATATTTAGGTAGGAATGGTAAGGAAGGGATTTCAGGTAACAGGGAACCGTCCAACAGCATGGAGATTGAAATGAGCATGGCTTGTAATGTGGGATGAATTGACTTAAAATGTCTAAATCTAGAACAAAGACGCTATGTGATCTGGAACAAGTAACTTTGCTATCGTTCAGAGCCTTAACTAGGGTGGGGCAACTGGGGTTTTGTTGACATTTAGAGGAAATAAAATTTTCTATTAGTTGAGTTCCTACCTTAACCTGTTTCTCCGCCTCATTCCCCAACAGGCTTTTCAGTGGAAGCCTGGGGTTCTGTCTCCACCACACAACAGTATTGAAGAATCTCCCTATGGTTGGTTTGAGAACACATTTTGTGCTGTTTGCCACAGGAATTATTTTGAGCTTTCCCCCCCAAGGTGCCAAATTAGTACTATGCTTTTTACTTTCTATGTCTGTAAAGTGGTTTGAGGGTCTTCTTTGACTTCTAGTCTCTCCTTTCCTCCTATTCACAAAGGAAAGTAAAAAGTTGGTGTGGCATGCTTCAGAAGCAGTATGGAGAAGTTGAAAGTGTATACTCTAGCATCTGAAACAAAAAGAGAGACACTAAGGGTGTTAACCAAAAAGGCAGCCCCAAGAAAGGACCAGAGTATAGTTAAAAAAAAAAAATTGTCAGCACTCAGTTCCCTTAGGGCTTGGGGAGGGTCAGGGGTGGGGGATGGAAAACAACAGCCAGTAGCCAATTTATTGTTTTAGTGACACCCGTTTCTAATTTAAACTGTAAATAAAGGAATGGAGACAGATGTATGTTGCACATGGGGTAATGAACATATGGGATAGCTTACAGAAGAAAGCCACTGAAGGATTAAGGAGCTAAAGTGACACCTCAGTGGAGAAGAGAGTTTTGGGGTGTGGGTAAAAGGTAGCATATAGAGAGGAGTGGGGAAAAAGGAAGGCAAATGGCCAGATTCCTTTGCTTTATTCTTCCTGTGATTCCTATCCCCTGGCCATCTCCACCATCACAATTACCAGTTGGTCAGCTAGTCGGTCAACAAGCATTCATTAAGTGCCTACCATGTGCCTGGCATCGTGCTAAGCACTGAGCATACAAAAAGAGGTAAAAAAAGAACCCTGCCTTCAAAGGACTCAGCATCCTTCATTAATCTCCCTATGACCATCACCTTCCACTGAGAAGTTGGGGACCCTAGCTAGATGGTCTATTAAGGCAACAAAGCTTGGTGGAATTCGACCAAGGGCAAGAAATGTGTTTCAAAAGAATCATCTAGGGGCAGCTAGATGTCGTAGTAGATAAAGCACCAGCCTTGGAATCAGTAGGACCTGAGTTCAAATCTGACCTCAGACACTTGACACTTACTAACTGTGTGACCCTGGACAAGTCACTTAACCCTCATTGCCCCACCAAAAAAAAAGATCATCTAATACCATCCCCATGGGTTACAAATGTAAATATTAATTCCATTGGTGAGACCCTTGCAACTTGTTTGCATCTAGACTATATTTAAGGACAAACGGCCCTGGAAACATACACATTCAGCTAATTAAATATTTTGTCGTTCATTCTAATAAATAATTTTGTCACTGGTTTGACAATTTACTGCTAATATGAGGTTTGTGTAGGTATACTCTACTGATACCCAAGCCCATTACTCTTAGAGTATAAATTCATTCCTCATCACTGTTAAGGAAAGTATCCAATACAGAGTCTAATTAGAAGTACTACTTATAGATGGTGAGTCTCCAGCTGCTTCTTTTTGTGGATGGAATTAAATCATTTGTAAAAAATCCCAGAGCACTACATACCATCCTCAATGAGAATAATGGCTACCTAAGTGATATAAGTTTAACAGTTTACACTGAACAAACCAAGTGGAAAACAAATTGATAGTGCCTAGAATGTGAAATACAATTAGTTAGTAGCCCTTGAGTTAGTCCATTAGAAGATAAATCTTGGACAGGAGGTGCAGATAGACAAATGACCTGGATCCTAAATGCAATAGGAAGAGATTGGGCTTCATCACATTTGGGAAACTGCCACATTTTCATGAATTCCAAGCTGTTCAGTGGCCCTGAAACCCACATTTTATCAATACTCTGCTGGTGATACTGTCATAGCAGCAAATCATGAACCATTTTAATTTCAGAAGAATAAAAAATGAAAGTGACCCAAAGATCAATGGGGAAACTCATGATAGGTATAAGAAAAATAAAACACATTACCACAATGACTAATCATATTTTGTGGGGCAATGAGGGTTAAGTGATTTGCCCAGGGTCACACATATAGTGAGTGTCATGTGTCTGAATCTGAATTTGAACTCAGGTTCAGGGCCAGTGCTTTATCTACTATGCCACCTAACTTCCTCTCCACCCTTTAAAAATTTATTATCTTTTTTTAAATTTATTTTTTGCTGGCTCAGGGTCACACAGCTAAGTGTCAAGTGTCTGAGGTCGAATTTGAACTCAGGTCCTCCTGAATCCAAGGCCGGTGCTTTATCTACTGTGCCACCTAGCTGCCCCACTACAATGACTTATCAATAAGAAGTGACACAAAACACATCAAAAAGATTCAGATCACTGGAAAACAAGGATAGCAGATAGATGGACTACATGCTGCACTACTATCCCCAAAATATTAAAAGAACAAAAGAAAGTCCCCTGGCACATTGGGTCATGCTGTGGGCTAGGACTTGTGGAACTGGGGAGATAGAATTCCCCTCCCAAACACTCTCATAACACCAGCCAGGTGAGCAAGGAGGTTGTGATGCAGATCAGGGGCAGTTTGAGTTAATTTTACCCCGAGCTGTGCTGATTAGAGACCTAGCTCTGGGCCCCCTGGGCAGGGAAAGCATAACATTAACTCAAACCTTCTGGAAAGTGAGCTCCCAGAACCCTAGGGAATCCCTATTTGCTAAATTCTTATAATTTCTTTGCTGGATGCTTCTACTTTTTTGGAATGTCTTTTGTGATCCCGATGGTTACTTTTTACTTGGAAGTTGCCAGAAATTTTTATTAAGAGGAATGAATACTTGACCCCTCGGGTTCTGAGTGATCTATTGCATCTGTTACGGAAACACAACCAGGACAGGAAGATTCTTTGGGGAAGCTTTTTGGAAAGACACAGGCAAAAATTGTGTTGGATCAGAGCAGTATGGAGAAGTTGAAAGTCAGTCAACAAGTACTTCTTAGGCACTTACTATATACCAGGCACTGTGCTAAGCACTAGAGATGCAAAGAAAGGCATAAACAAAACAGTTCCTGCCCTCAAGAAGTTTACATTCTAGTGAAGGTAACAACATGTAAATAACTAGGTATGTATAAGATAGAGCCAGAGTATATGGGAGGGAAGGCATTAACAACTGGGGTTGGAGGGGTAGGGGGAAGAAAACCAGAAAAGGCCTCTTCCAGAAGTGGGGGATTTAATCTGTCGTGAAAGAAGCCAGGGAAACCAAGAGGTGAAGGTGAGTGGGCAGAGTGTCCTGGGTGTGGGGGTCTGCCAGTGTAAAGGCCCAGAGATGGCAGATGGGTCAGGATTTGAGAAACTGCAAGTAGGCCAGTGTTGATGGACCATAAAGTGAAGGGACAAAGGGCAAGATTCATAGATCTGGTTTTAAATCCTGACCCTGCTATTTATTACTTGTGTTACTCCAAGTGAGCCACTTGCCATCTGTGAGCATCATTTCCATATTTACATAATGACAGCTGGACTAGATGACTTCCCAGGTCCCATATACATAGGGTTTCCTAGAGAAAAGAAAGGCTGATTTGACCAGTGGCGGGAGTGTCCACATTGATGATGTTAAGGAGGGACCTGGAAGAGATGTCTAAATGGCTTCAGATAGTTAATCACGCCAATACACCAGAAGTTTTCATCTCTCAGTGGTTTTGCCAACATTTCATTTCTCCTATAAGATCTGAGTCGCTTCTGCTGGGGAAACTCACACTCACCAGGATCACCCTTTTCTTATTCTGGTCTAACCAATTACTTCCACCATATCCCTTATCACTAGGCTAAAAAGAAAGCATCTCTGTTAAAATAGAGCATTTCCCCACAAAGACTTTTAGAAGATTAAAGGAAATAGAAAAGAGAAATAGTTTATACTGATTTTTCCCAATTCTGCAAGCCAGTTTCTTTGAAGTCTGTATTAAATTCTATGCTCAAGTTTGTGATTGTTCAAAAGCAAATTATTTTTTTTAGTGGAGCTTTTTTTATCTAATGCTCTATCCCCTATCTTCTTCACTAAAGTATATATATATATATATTAAAATACTAATACTGTATGTGACATCCAAAGAATATTTTCATTTGAGTTATTTAATGTTATCATCCTCCAAATAATGAAAGATATAAGACATCTATTATTATCATTTAATGGGTGGGAAATCTGAGGTCTAAATGGATAAGGCAGTTTATCAAAATGCCACAATTAAAGTCCATGGTTGAAGCTGGAAAAGAACCAGATTTTCTTTTGTTTGGTTGGTTTTTTGGCAGGGCAATGGCAGGGTTTTTTGCCCACAGTCACACAGCTAGTGAGTATCAAGTGTCTGAGGTCAGATTTGAACTCAGGTCCTCCTGAATCCAGGGCTAGTGCTTTATCTACTGTGCCACCTAGCTGCTCCCTAGAACCAGATTTTCCCAGTTCATTCTCTCTGTTTCTCTGTTTCTCTGTCTCTCTGTCTCTGTCACACACACACACACACACACACACACACACACACACACACACACACACACCTATTCTCCCTAAACTAACCAATCACAGTTGACACTGACTTTAGTGTAACCAAGTGATCCATTATGCAATTTCCACTGGCCCAGTTCAGAAAATCTCTACTTCCTGCCTCCAGAGGGATTGATAAGGACAGTCCAGCCTTTATTTCACAGGAAATCATGCTTTAGCAACTGTATTAGAGGTTAACCAAGGACATCCGGCTGTATCAGTCATGTACTGCTACATGATGGAGAGGACAAAGGAGACAAAGGTTGTCTCATACTGTGTATATTCCCCTAAAAGCCACAGATGAATTTCCTTACTCCATGATGTTTAGTTACAACCCCCTCGGTACTTTATGCTGTAGAATTTATGCTGATGGCTTCTTCCTGCTTTTCTATGTTGGAAATGGGTTGGGGCCTCCCATCACCTGTTTCCCCTCCCCTCCCATTCCCCAATCTTTTCCTGTCTATGTGATCAGATTGTTGTTGAGGTCATCCTTAGATTTGGTGACTCTTATAACACATTGAGCAGATCTTGTATCAGAAAGAAAGCTCCCATTGTGAAAATCCATGTAGAAGAAAGAGGATTTTACACTCCTGTGAGTTTTCAATCTCCAAAAAAATCATCCATTTCCCTTTTTCTATTTTTCTCTTCCTCATTGCTCGACACACCTTCTTTCCAATTCTTCAATGTCTATGTACATTTTCCTTCTGTCTCCTTTTCTAGTCCCATTGTGAAAGGAGATAAATGTCCATCGTGTGCATGGGTACATGTGCATGTGTATGTATAATTAGTATTTATGATACTATATGTGCTTGTTATAAGTTCATCTCATTTAGAAAAAACAACAATAATGGCATTTTTATAGTGCTTTAAGGTTTACAGAATGCTTTACAAACATTATCTCATTTTATCCTCACAATAACTCTGGAAGGGAGGTACTATTTTACAAATTAGGAAACTGAAGCAGACAAAGATAGTGTGACACACAATTAGTACATATCTGAGGCTGGATTTGAACTCAGAACTTCCTCACTTCCATGTGTTCAATTAAGAATTCTATTCAGATCTATGTATCCAATACTAACCTCCCTCTTCACCTCCAGTCTCATTTCATCCTGAACTGGACTCCTGTAGACAGCTCAAACTCAACATGTCCAAAATCGAAACATTATCTTCCCTCCCTTCCAAGTCTTCCCTCTCCTGGATTTTCCTGTTATTGACAAGAGCCTCACCAATCTCCTGGTCTCCCAGCCTTTCAACCTCAGTGCCATGCTCTATTCCTCACCCCATGGACAAGTTTTGTTGTTTCAACCTGTACACCATCTTTTATATACATCCCCTTCTCACTACTTATATAATTACTACCCTGATCCGCATCGCTGGATTACTGCAATGGCCTGCTCACTGGAATCCCTTCACTAAGTCTCTTCCCACTCTAGTCCAACCTCCACTTAGCTGTCAAAGTGATCTTCCTCAAGTTCAAGGGAAGCCAGGCCCCTATTATTGGTTTTTACTGAGCACTCACAGAACCACTTTCCTAAATCCCCGTCTGCACCACTCTAACCTTTAATTCTAAAATGGTATTGTGGGATGGCTATTAAAAAAATATATTTTTAAATTTTGGAATGAAACAAGCATTTCCAAAACATAATATAATTTTAAAAAAGATGATCGCTCATGAAACTTCAAATCTATTATGTACAACTTGCTATTCCTTTCAAACATATAATAAAGTTATCAAGTAAATTTTTTCCCCTTCCGCTCACCTCCACCTTAGAGATTGCTACCATTAAACACAAATATGTCTATGTCTGTAAAATCATTGCAGACATACTTCTATTTTTCAGTTCTTTCTCTGGAATCAGATAACATCTTCTTTCATGAGTCCTTTGTAGTTTATTTGGGTATTTATAACAGTCAAAATGACTTATTCATTCAAAGTTATTCTTAAAACAATCTTGCTATTACTGTATACAATGTTCTCTTTGTTCTGCTCATTTCCCTCTTGATTATTTGTGCAAGTCTTTTCATGTTTTTTCTAAAATCATTGAGCTCATCATTTCTTATAGCACAGTAGTATTCTATCACAATCATATACCACAACTTGTTTAGCCATTCTCTAATTGATGGGTATCCCCCAAATTTCCAGTTCTTTACTACCACAAAGAGACCTGCTATAAATATTTTAGAACATACAGATTCATTTTCTTTTTCTGTAATCATCTTTGGAAATATACCTAGTACTGGTATTGCTAGATCAAAGGGTATAGGCAGTTTAATAATTCTTTGGGCATGATTCCAGATTGGTCTCCAAAATGGTTGGAATTAGTGTCCCAATATTTCTACATCCCTTCCAATATTTATCACTTTCCCCTTCAAGCATTTTAGCCAATCTGGTTGGTGTAAAATGATATATCAAGGTTGTTTCAATTTGTTTTAATCAATAATGATTTAGAGCATTTTTCATGATTATAAATTGTTTTTATTTCTTTATCTAAAAACTGCCTGTTCACATCCTCTGACAATTTATCAATTGGGGAGACTTGTAAGACTTTACAAAGTTCTTTATACATTTCAGATATGAGACCTTTATTTGAGAAACTGTCTATAAAATTAACCCCCAATTTTCTGCTTTCCTTCTGATCTTGGCTACATTTGTTTTATTTGTGCAAAACCTTTTGAATTTAATGTAATCTAAATTATTTTATAACTCTGCTCTCTGTCTCTTGTTTTTTCATAAATTGTTCACTTATTTTACCTATCCATAAGTCTGATAAGTAATATGCTCCGCGTTTTTCATATTTTTTTTAACATCTCTTTCTATATCCAGGTCACATATCCATTGTGACTGTATATTGGTAAATAGGTTAAGATTTTAGTCTATGCCCCAAAAAAGGAAAATAATAAATGTTGGAGAAGCTGTGGGAAAATTGGAACACTAATCCATTGTTGGCGGAGCTGTGAACTGATCCAACCATTCTGGAGAGCAATTTGGAATTATGCCCAAAGGGCGATAAAGCTGTGCATACCCTTTGACCCAGCAATACCACTTTTGGGTCTTTTCCCCAAAGAGATCATGGAAGGGGGAAAGGGACCCGCATGTACAAAAATATTTATAGCTGCTCTTTACGTGATGGCAAAGAATTGGAAGTTGAGGGGGTGCCCATCAATTGGGGAATGGCTGGACAAGTTGTGGTATATGAATACAATGGAATACTATTGTGCTATAAGAAACGATGAGCAGGAGGAGTTCAGAGAAACCTGGAGGGTCTTGCGTGGGCTGATGATGAGTGAGATGAGCAGAACTAGAAGAACATTGTACACAGTAACATCAACATTGAGTGTTGATCTACTGTGATGTACTATATTCTTCTCACCAATGCAATGGCACAGAAGAGTTCCAGGGAACTCGTGATGGAAGAGGATCTCCAAATCCAGGAAAAAAAAAAAAAAGAACTGCAGAGTATGCTAAATGAACCATACTATTTCTTTTGTTTTTGATGCTGTTGTTTTTTTTCTATTTTGAGGTTTTCCATCATTGCTCTGATTTTTTCTTTTATAACATGACTAATGCAGAAATAGGATTAATGTTATTATGTGTGTGTGTGTGTATATATATATATATATATATATATATATATATATATATATATATATATATATATATATATATATATATAACCTATATCAGATTACCTGATGTCTAGGGGAGGGGGGGAGGGAGGGGAGGGAGGGAGAAAAATCTGAAATTGTAAAGCTTGTATAAACAAAGGTTGAGAACTATCTTTACATGTAACGGAAAAAAAATAAAATACTTTATTAATTAAGAAAAAAAAGATTTTAGTCAATGCCCAATTTCTGCCATACTGCTTTCCAGTTTTCCCAACAATTTTTTTTTTTTGCAGGGCACTAAGAGTTGTGACTTTCCCTGGGTCACACAGATAGTAAGTGTCAAGTGTCTGAGGCCAGATTTGAACTCAGGTCCTTCTGAATCCAGGGCTGGTGCTTTATCCACTATGCCACCTAGCTGTCCTTTTCCCAACAACTTTTACCAAATAATGAATTCTTATCTCAAAATCTTGTCTTTACACTTGTCAAATACATGGTTATTATATTTATTTGTCACTGTAAATTGTGTCTACTGTATCCCATTGATCTACCTTTCTATTTCTTAGCCAGTACCAGACAGTTTTGATAATTACTGCCTTACAATGTAGTTAAGATCTGTACTAGTAAACCTCTTTCCTTTACATTTTTTCTTAGGTCCTTTGATATTCTTGACTTTTTGTTCTTCAAATGAATTTTGTTATTATAAGATGGCTATTTTTTTATATAAGTAAAACCTTTTGTGTTTTGTGGTGCACAAAATGAGGCAAACTTTTTTGAAATGATCATAGAGGCTTATAAAACATTTTTCCCCATAAATGTTACAATTCAGGTCACAGGCTAACCCAGTTGCAGTGGTAGTTGTTGAGTTGCTAGAGTGAAGATTCCTAATTTGTGAATACATCAGTGTTCCTACCCTCTATCATTTTAAAGGTCATAGGGACCTGCTAGCTCTCTGCTGGCATTTGTTGTATCATCAAAACATCATAGAACTACGTGGTCAGTCCTGTCCTTCAGGAATGAAGGGTTCTAGAAACAAAAGCAAGAAAGTCCTTAGATGAAGGAGATAAATAAAAGGGAGGAAGTGAATGCCAGATGGCTCGGCAGTATACACTATTACTATAATGACAGACGGTAGATACTGTCAACAGAATAAAAGCCAGCATAGCATAATACTCCAAATAAGAGAAGAAAATAACTTTGGGCTGGGGCTAAGGGTCTTAGGAAGTGGGGATTGACAGAGGGGGTGGGATAGAAGCAATCCTGCAACAATGAAATTAATTTTCACCTTGGAAAGAACACACGCTACCCTCCCAACAGATTTTTTTTTCTAGTTTGAATCCCAACGACCAGAAAGTTAAACTTGCTGAAGGTCTCTGGGGAAAAAAGATAATACTACTGACCAGACTGAACTAAATACAAAATATTAGATGTGGCTACAGTGGAGAATTCAAGTGAGAATTTTTTTTCTCTAATTACAACAGCCCATGTGTTTTAATGTTCAAGTGTTATTCCCATCACAGTTAAGCATATTTGAATATCATTTTCATCGTGACAAGCTTCTCTAATAATATAACAAAAGGCTTCTAATCATCATTGCAGAGGAAAACATCTTTTAATAAATTACTGTAAAGCAAATAATGTTACATAATGTCATTTTATGAGCCGGAATTTTAGTATTTGGGTGTCAAGGTGATTTTAGGAGGAACTGAAATTTCAGTCCTCATATCTGAGTGGAGGCAGAGCTGCATAGTGGATAGAACATTAGACTTGCACTCAGGAACACCTCGGTTCAAATACTGCCTCAGACATTTTAGGTTGAAGTCCCATCTCTGACACACTTTGCTTGTGCCATCCTAGGCAAGTCATTTTACTTCACAATGCGCCAGGCAGCTCTCTTGAGGCCATAAGCTACAGTTGCTGATCTGCATTGATTAGAAAAAGTCTCCTCATGGGGAATTCACCACACTGATCAAATTAGAGGTATGGCTGAGGGAACTGCCTCTGAAATAGTCCCTTCCCTTTGACAGAACTCACTGAGGTTTCACTCATGTGTCCCCTGAATTTGCTGCCATGGAAAAAGGTGATAGAGGAAAAGTGCTGTGAGCACAAGGGCATCATCACCACTTACTCTGACAAGGATTCTGTACCAACCCCAGTATGTACCTCAGGTAGGCACAGGTGATGTTCCTGTGTACAACAGGAAACTCTACCGCACCGACACTGAGGAAGGATTAGTTGATGGTAGGGGTGGGTGACAGTGTACAGTGGGATCTACCTGCTGATAGGCTGGCCAAGTTTTGGCATGTACCTAAAGAGGAGAAGATATTACCATAACACCTGGCATTTGCACATTATGCAATAAATCCCTCCCAAATGCTTTCATATGCCTTATTTCATTGGTTCCTTGCAATAATTCTGGAAGTTGTTTAGAGTGAGTTTTATGATTATCATTCCTGTCTTATTCATGGTATAATTGAGGCTCAGAGAGGCTTTTCCAGTGTCACACAACCAGTTCGTGATATAGCGGGAGCTAGATGCCAGTTCTCCCAACTCTTTCCACTACTATCTCATTGTCTTCTCATGCCCTAATTGATCTGGATATAGCTATTTCTTCTCTAGAAGTCATCCAATGGGGGGCAGCTAGGTGGCGCAGTGGATAAAGCACTGGCCCTGGATTCAGGTGGACCTGAGTTCAAATCCAACCTCAGACACTTGACACTTATTAGCTGTGTGACCCTGGACAAGTCACTTAACCCTCATTGCCCTTCGAAGAAACAAACAAACAAAATAAATAAATAGAAGTCATCCAATGGCTTGAGAACAAACCTTGTGTTGTAGCTATCTTTGTATTCCCAGTACCTAATCGTGCTTGGCATGCAGCAGGCACAACGTCAGTCTTTTGGGGTTTATTTCTCACCACTACCTTTCACGCACTTTACATTTCACTAGGTCTATTTGTTCTCTGAACACAGCACCCCATCTCCTGCCTCCGTGACTTTGTCCAGGCTGTTCCCAATGCCTGTCCTATCTCATCTCTCCTCTTAGCTTCCTTCAAGGCTCAGCTCTGTTGTCTCCTCTTAGTGAAATCCTTACTGACTCCCTTTCTCAAATTATCATGTATATACCTCTCTGTTTACATGTTATATCACTTCCAAAAGAATGTAATCTCATTGAAGGCAAGAAATGTTTTTCATTTTGTATTTGTATCCTCAGTAGTTTCCATGTGCATAGTGGACTGAATGAAGTTTTGTTGATTTGAACCACAAACCAGATAAGGAATATGTTGGGATTCAGCATTAGACCTTACTATCTGATCCTTTCTTGGTGAAGAACTTTGAACGTCATCCTAGATTCTGGTACAGATCACCATTTGCTACAATCTTATTCATCTCTTGGCGACAATACCCATCAAAATCCCCTCTTTGCTCCTCCCTTCCCTGACTTTCATGACTATTTTCAGCCTTCTTTTAATGTAATGATTATAGAAGTCACTTAATCCAACCCCTGCACAAAACATGAATATGATCTACAATGGTTCAGATGAGTTATCAAGCTTTACCCTGAATAGCTTGGGCGACTGTTGTTATAAATAAGAAACATCCACCTGAGGCAAAATTCTAAAGTCTTCCCCATAAAAATATCATAAAATAAGGTTACCCAAGCTGACAGCCAACATGATATCTAATGGATCCACAGTTCAATTCAATAAAAGTTTATACCACAAACATGTATTAAGCACTTACTCCATGCATGACAATGTTTGGCAAAGACAACAACCAAGAGGTGTTTCTTACTGCTAACACTGTAGGCATTTGGGCACCTGTAGAACTGAGTCATCCTTTTAATATGAATTGTACTAGACTATTTACAAGGTCCTCTCTATCTTTAAGACCCTATGATTTCCAAGCATTAGGAACTTTTGATGGCCTTTGATAACATACCCCTCAATGCTTCCACTCGAGTTAGATACTGCTTAGAGTCACAGCCTCCAGTGGTAAGGAAGTGATTGCAATTTATAAAGAGAAAGCCAAAGGTACAGAATTACATCCTCAAGATCACACAATTATTGACATAGAACCAGCGATTCTTTAGACTGAACTGCATTAAAATGTTCAGGATAGAATATCCATCTTTTTCTTATTTGCAATTCAATGAGAAAGCTAATAAACTGAGATTTCTCTGAAGTGTTTTTTTAATAAAATGTGCCAAAGGAAAATATCAAGAAATAACAATGAAGACAAAATTCTGCCATATTATAAAATGCTCAGAAGAACAACCAGGGAGTTGAGTAGAGTAAAAAAAATCATAGTAACTAAAGAATATTTCAAGGAAGGGGAAATTTTTTTATCTGGAGAATAGAAGACTTACAGGTGGTAGTAATGATATATTTTGGGAGGAGAGTGATAATTAGCTGTCTTCAAATAAATGGAAGGTTGTAATGTGGAATAACATTTACAAAACATTTTACATGTTATCTCATTTGATACTCATAACAACCCTGGAAGATAGTGCTATGATGATCCCCATTTTACAGATGAGGAAGTTGTGGTTGAGGTAGGTTAATTGACTAGCCCAAAGTTACACAGCTCTCTGATGCAGGATTTGAACTCAGGTCTTCCTGACTACAAATTGCACACTATAGCTACTATATCACCTAGCTGCCTTGATGATCAAATGTACATTCCTCCTTTTTGTGGAGAGGTAGGAAACTACTCAGTGTGGACTGTTATATATGATATCAGATGCAGTCATTGTATCGATTTGTTTTGCTTCACTTTTTTCTTTGTTATAAGGGACAGCTCTAAGGTAGTAGAGAATAGTGGTCATGCATGTTTAAAACCATCTTTCCTTATTTCCCCACAATTGCATTTCTGGGACAAACTGAAATAAAGCTGTTAGGTTATCTGAAAATTTAAATTATCCATGCTATTTCTGTCCCCTACTACAAAATAATTATTTTTCTGCATGTGAAAATGATTTAGTTTAGAAAGAACTCTTAAAAGTTTCCTGGATTATATCATTATGTTTGGATCTAACTTAGATCTTTCTCGTCACATCTTTATTTTTTAAGTGATTAATTTCTCTATCGACATAAGAATTTTGATATCACAGTTAATGGAAGATTTACCAAATCATAGAGAAGTGAATGAAATACCAAAGAAAACTCTCTATAAAAAAGATATAAAAATGAAAAGTCCGAGATTCTGACAAGATGGATAAGTAGATGGTCATGTCTAAGCCCAGATGCCATCATCTCAAAAAAGTCAAGGAACTAAAGGGCAGGGGGGAATGCAGGGAAACATCCCAGAAAAATCAGCCAAAAAAGACTGAAGAAATGAATAAACAACAATAATACTCTAATATAATAAATAAAACATTTGGGGATTAAAAAAAAGTGAGAAATAAATCTCCAGAAGAAAACTAACTAACTAAACCCCTATACATGAGAATAGAACAACCACAAAAACCTGCAAAAAAAAAAGTTTAGAGGCTTAACACTCCTTAGATCCTGCTGGATCTTCCTCCAGGTCACGCCCCTTAACCATGAGTGGCCCTCTAAGGCTCTGTCCTGGGGTCCCCTCTTTCATTCTCCCTATGTATCCGGGGTTCTTAAGCTGTGGTCACCTGTAAGGTGTATGTGGATAGATTTCAGGGGATCCATGAACCAATGGCATCTTTATTTTCACTAACCTCTAAATTATAGTATTTCATTCAATTATTTTAAATTATTCCGAGAAGGGGTCCATGGACTTCACTGGGATTCCAAAACAGTCCATCATATAAAAAAGGCCAAGAACATGTGCTGTCTTACCTCATTTAGTGATCTCATCGACTCCCATGGGTTCAATTACCAGCTTTATGCACGTGAATCTCAGATCAATTTATCCCATCCTAACCTCTCTCCTGACCTCCAGGCTCACATTATGAACTTCCTTTTGGACATCTCAAACTCATCCTGTCCCAAACAGAACTCATCCTCTTCCCCCATCAGACCTTCCTCTCTCTCCAACTTTACTATTCCTGTTTGGGGCACTTGCCACACTTCTGGTCACCCAGGCTTGCAAATTCAGTGTCACACTTGACTCCTCCCATACATCCAATCTGTGGTCAAGTCTTGTTGTTTCTACCTTCACAAAATCCCTCATCTACATCCCCTTCTCTCCACCCATAGAGCCACCATCTTGGTGTGGGTCCTCATCAACTCATGCCTATACTCCCTCTCTTAACTCCATGGCTTTTCACTGGTTATCTCCCACAGCTGCAATGCTCTGCCTCCTCACCTATGTCTCTTCATTTTCCTGTCTTCCTTCAAGATAGTTTAAATTTCACCTTCTGAAGAAAGCCTTTCCTATCCTCAAGTCCCAGTTCCTCTCTTTCCACCCCCAACCACAAATACACCATACTAGTGCTTTCTCTCTGAGTTCACCCTCCATTTATAACATATATAGCTTTTATGAACGATTGTTTACATGTTGCCTCCCCGATAAGTATGTGAATGCTTTGAGGGACAAGACTGTTTTTGCCTTTCTTTGTATCCTTAGTATGTAAAGACAGTGTTTGGAATATCTTTTGACATATTCGGAGAGTAATACTAAGTTAAATTTACCTGAAAATGTAGTTGCCAAAAGCAAAAAAAAATCACATGATTCTACAAGTCAATGGAGGAAAAAGAAACTTTAACTATATAGTAAAAAACATATTAAAGGGCCTTTCCTTAATGTAACAAAAATAATTTATTTAAAACCAAGAGTAAACATTATCTATAATGGAGAAATTCTAGAAATTTTGTTATTAAGATCAGAGTAAATTAAAAGTGTCCATTATCTTTTAAGAAATTATTTGACATAATACCAGAAACACCTGTTATAACAATGAAACAAGAAAAAGGAAATTTAAAAAATAAGCATAGGCATGGAGGAAGAAAACAACTCTGTTTGTAGAAAATATGTTCTACTTAGAAAATAAAATGTAAAAAAATTAGCACAATATCTCAAATTAATATGCATAATTCAAAATATGTCCCAAATCACCTGCATTTGCATATTACAAAAAAGACAGAAGAATGAGATGGAAAGTGAAACTTCATTTTTTAAAAGGCATAAAATATACTGAAGCATGTCAAACAAGAACATATAGTATTCTTTTCTTGTTGTTCAGTTGTTTCAGTCATGTCCAACTCTTCATGACCTTATTTGGAGTTTCTTTGGTAAAAATACTGGAGTGGTTTGCCATTTCCTTCTCTGGGTCATTTTCCAGATGAGAACTGGGCAAATAGGCTTAAGTGACTTGCCCAGAGTCACACAGCTAGTAAGTGTCTGAGGCCAGATTTGAACTCAGGAAAATGAGTCTAGTATTCTTTACAATACTACTAAAAATAATGTTTATAGAAATAAAGACCGATTCATTATTCAAAGTTAGGTTATGTCAATATAGCAAAAAATATAATATTGACCAAAATTAATAGATTTAGTGATATATCAAATTATTTAGTGGATACTTTAAAAACTAGACAAAATAATAACATTCAGATGGTATAACAAAAGGCCAAAATATAAAGGCAAAGAGTAAAAATAGTATGAATATAGAAAATCAGTAACTATTGAAACAATTTGTTAATTGAAAAAAAATAGAAAATGACCTTAGCAAAATAGATTAGATAATGAGACCTAGAAACAAGTATATAGCTGTCTTGTGAGCAGTAAACCTAATAACATAAACTACTTGTTAAAGAATTAATTATTTAAAAGAAAAAAACTGCTGGGAAAACTGAAAATCGGTTTGGTGGAAATTAGGTTTAGAACAACACTTCATACCATATATGACAATAAATCCCATATGTATGATCTAAGTATAAAAAGACATAAAATAATTAGAAGAAAATGGAAGGCTATATCTTTCATATCTGTGGTTAAGGAAAGAATTTGTAACCAGCCATTTTTGAAAACCATTTCATGAAGAAGAATGATGCCAGACAGCCTGCAATATGCTAAGGGATTTTTTGGTGTGCTCTTTGCATCTTGTATAGGACAGCGTGAAGTTAGGTGGAACCGGAGGATTCCAGAGATTGGACTTCCAGTACAAGCCCTAAGGAGGAATCCTAAGGAGTTGGGATGGAAGGAGAGGCTTGGCTTTAACCTTGGACTTTCCATTTTTCATCTGTATTCTAGTATCATCCTCTGTAATAACAATGTCTGTATTGATAGACCAGGACATACCGGATAAAGATTCACCATACTTAAGGGGAGCTCCTTGAATGCCCCTTGAGTAGGAGAAAAGGCATTCTAGAAGCCAGAAATGAAGAGCAACAGACCTTTGCCACACATGTCCTCCGAAACTGAGCTCAGCTTCCCCTGGACTCTGTAAGTATTTGTGGGAAAGGGTGTTCTAAATTGGAAGGAAAGATGTTTGTGTCAACTGTTCTTACTGAGCAACTTTATTAAATATTCATCTCTAAAAGCTTAAGTTTTGCTAATTAAATGACTCTTTACTGATAAATACATATGGAAGCATACCAGAGGAGCCTTGAGCTGATAACATTAGAGAATCACCCCTGATTCCTCAGCAGCATCTCTACAACGTTGAGTGAAGCCTTGTTCTGGGATTCAAGACTCATCTGTGAGAGTAGGAGTTGGACTAAAGATACTTGGAATTTACATGAGTAAAATGGATATTTTCAATAAAGTTTTGCATAAACAAAATTAATGCAGCTAGAATTATAAAAATATACAGGGGGAAATTGTATATTAAATATTTCTGATAAAATATGATATCTGAAATCTATGGGAAATTTAAATAAATCTAGAAGATTAAGGTCTTTATGAAGTTTCCATAAAAAGAAATGTAAGCTAGGGGTTCTTAACTCCTAAAGGTTTCATAGAGAGATTTCACAGGGTCTATGAACTTGGATAGTTCCTAAAGAAAATTTAGCATTTTTTTCAGGTATGAATTAAAAAAAAAAAACATTCTGAGAAAGGGTTCATAGACTTCACCAGTTTGCCGATGGAATCTATAACTCTCCAAATTTAAGAATACCAGGAGTGGATGGTGTCTAAGTGCCCTTCCAACTCTAACAACAGAACAAAACAGTCCCTTCCCCCAACTCATCATGAATTGATGGCCACAAGTCTTCCTTTTCTCATTGTATATTGATCTCCATCAGTCTCTCCATGTTTTACATATTGAGATTTTGACTAGCTGCAGGCTCATCCTTTCCACATATTCATGACTCGTCTGTGTCTAATTTAGACCATGGAATGTATTGGGCAGAGATTCTTTAATTCTATGTTCTGTACAATGCTCAGCAGATTTTGTTCACTCAACAAATGTTAACTGCCAGTAATAACTAACACTTCTTTCTAAATAAAGCACTATTTTGAGATGGTGTATACATAACTGTTCTCTTTTCATCTTTTATTTTAACAAAGCATACACAGATTCTGTCAGCAATGCCTGGATTTCAAAGTCTCAAACTGGGTCATGATGACAGCATAGAACCTAGTGATGAAGAGGGACTAAAGCATTCAGAAATACCAAAAAAAAACATTCCAGTATCCTGAGATGGGAATATTTAAAGTACTCTAATAAGTCCAAATAATTCAGGAAGTAATAGAGTATATTAGAAAGAGCACTTGATTGATAGTAAATAGACCTGGGCTTTAATTCCAGTTGTTCCGGTTGTTGAAACCTTGGACAAGTCATACCCTCTTGAGGTTTCAGTTTCTTAATATGTGAAGAGAAAAGCATGGACTACATGAACTCTAAGGTCTGTGTTGTTGTTCAGTCATTTCAGGTGTATCTGACTCTTTGTGATCCCATTTGGGTAGGGGAGAATTTGGGCAAAGATACTGGAATCATTTGCCATTTCCTTCTCCAATTTATTTTACAGATGAGGAAACTGAGGCAAACAAGGATAAGTGACTTACCCATGGTCACATAGCCACTAAGTGACTGAGACTAGATTTGAACTCAGGTCTTCCTGACTACAGGCCTGGAACTCTATGCCCTGTACCATTTAGCTGCCCTCTAAGGTTTTTACCAGCCTGAAAATTCTCTTAGTCGATAAGAAATAAGCCAACATTAAAAATAGGTTTTAAAAATATAGCATCATGTACATTGGGCTACCCTGTATTTTCCGTTCCTTGCTCCTCCCCCACTTAACAGTGATATGTGAGGCTGCCTCTCCAGCCACCCCACTTTCCCATGTGTTCAGTCCTCCAAGCTCATCTATCCATTTTATTTCCCAAATGGGTACTTCCTAGAGTTTGGATAGAGTCCGGAACAGGGCAATGGTTGCTGATAGCAAGAGACTCAGATTGAAAGCTGGCCTGGAATTTAGGCACAGACCTTTAGCTGCATGTAGTCTAGATAAAGAAACCAAGGAAACTCATTCGTTAAGACACATGCAGGGAGCATCAATTGCCTAAGAAGAAGTAGTATCAGTGTGGAAGATGCATTTTCAATTTAATTTTAAAATATCTGTTTCAAGGCTAACTTTTGTTAAGCCTTGGGTTTTTATGTTCTTGCAGATCTATGTGACTAGATGAAGACATGAAAACATAACCTAAATCCTATCTTCTTTTTTTTTAAATTAATAATAGACATTTTATTTAAAGTTTTGAGTTCTAAATTGTCTCCCTTCTTCTGTCTGTCCCCATCCCCCTCCCTGAGGCAGTAAGCAACCAGATATAGGTTGTACATGTGCAATTATGTAAAACATTACAATAGTAATTTTGTATAAGAAAACTTAAATAAAAGAAAATACCAAAGAAAGTGAAAAATAGCATGCTTCAGTCTGTGTTCAACCAATATCAGTTCTTTCTTTGGAGGTGGATAGTATGCTTCATCATTAATCCTTTGGGATTGTTTTGGATCATTGTATTGCTGAGAATAATTAAGTCATTCACAGTTCTTCATCAAACATTTTGCTGTTCGGGGCAGTTAGGTGGCGTAGTACATAAAGTGCCAGCCCTGGATTTAGGAGGACGTGAGATCAAATCTGGTCTCAGACACTTGACACTTACTAGCTGTGTCACCCTGGACAAGTCACTTAACCCTCATTGCCCTGATATATATAAATATAGATATAGATATAGATATAGATACAGATACAGATACAAATACAGATACAGATACAGATATAGATACAGATTACTGTCACTGTGCACGATGTTCTCCTGGTTCTGCTCACTTCACTATACATCAGTTCATACAAGTCTTTCCAGGCCATTCTGAAATCATCTTCTGTGTCATTTCTTATAGCACAACAATATTCCATCACAATCATATACCACAGCTTATTTAGCCATTCTCCAATTGATGGGCTTTCCTTTGATTTCTAATTCTTAGCTGCCACAGAAAAAGAGTTGCTAGAAATATTTTTGTACAAATAGGTCTTTTTCTATTTTGGGGGGGATGCCTTTGGGATAGAAACCCAGCATTGGTATTGCTGGATCAAAAGATATGCACAGTTTTATAGCCCTTTGAAACCTAATTCCAAATTGCTCTCCAGAATGGTTGGATCCATTCACAACTCCACCAATAGTGGATTAGCATCCCAGTTTTCCCACATCCACACAATGTCCCAAGTTTTCCTTTTTGGTTATATTTGCCACTCTGATAGGTGTGAGGTGGTACCTCAGAGTTATTTTAATTTTCATTTCTCTGATCAATAGTGATGTAGAGCATTTTTTCATATGACTATAGATAGTTTTGACTTCTTTGTCAGAAAACTGCCTGGTCCCATCCTTTGACCATTTATTAATTGGGAAATGACTTGAATTTTTGTAAATTTGACTCAGTTCTCTATATGTTTGAGAAATGAGGCCTTTAGCAGAGATACTTTTTCAAAAATTCTTTCCCAGTTTTCTTCCTTCCTTATAATCTTGGTTATATTAGTTTTGTTTGTGCAAAAGCTTTTTAAATTTATATAATCAAAGTTATCTATTTTATATTTGTATTGTTCTCTTTATCTTCTTTGGTTTTAAATTCTTCCTCTGTCCATAAATCTGACAGATAAACTATTTCATGTTCTATTAATTTGCTTATGGTATCACCCTTTATGTGTAAATCATATAGCATTTTGACCTTATTTTAGTATAAGGTGTGAGATGTTGGTTTATCCCTAGTTTCTGCCATACTGTTTTCCAGTTTTCCCAGTAGTTTTTGTCAAATGATGAGTTTTTGTTCCAAAAGCTTGGATCTTTGGGTTTATGACACACTAGATTACTGTAATCATTTACTATAGTGTAATTTGTACATATTCTATTCCACTGATCCACCACTCTATTTCTTAGCCAGTACCAGATTGTTTTGATAATCACCACTTTATAATACAGTTTGAGATCTGGTACTGCTTAAATCCTACCTTCTTAAACTGTGGGTCCCATAACCAAATGTGAGGGTTGTGAAAAATTTGGAAATAGTAAAAGGTTATATATACTTATTTTATATACCTATATACACAGGGTTGTGTAAAAATTTCTCAGGCGAAAAGGGGTTGTGGATGGAAAAAGTTTAAGAAGCCCTGCCTCAAATTACATGTGGTATATGCAACAAACTTCCCTCTCCTACCCCTATATTCTACACACCATTCTCCCAAGTTAATTATATATGAGGTAAAACTTCTGGATGGGCTCTGAATAATTAAAATGTAATTGAGTTGTAGATGTCATAAGTTGATGTTTGTCTAAAAAGAGACAATGACCAAGAACTGAAAGGTAGGTCTGAGTAGGAATTAATGACCCATGATAAGAGGCTAGAAGCTCTTGGTAGAGTGAAGGGGAAATAACTTAGTTTTTGAGAAGTACTGTGGTGTAGAAAAGAATGAAGCAGCTTGGAGAATAGGCAGAGATCTGGGGAACTGAGCAGGCTCTGAGTGCCCAGAACTTAGTTCTGGAGAATTCTATGAGCATAACCCAGGCATGGCATTGAGACATGCTTCAGGAGGGTTTGAAAATGTTCAAAGGAGACCAGATATGTGGCTCTCTGGGACCAAAGAAACTGACCAATGCAACCCAAAGATTGAACCGGGGAGGTAGAAATAGAGGAAATTAACAAGTGAGGAACCTATGACAAAAAGGACTGGGCAATAAGAGGAGCTATCAGATGAGAATGAAAGAAGGACATGGACAAGATTGTAAAATGCTTTAAGGGGAGCAATGCTCAGCTTAAAGTACTGTGTACTTAAGTACTGTGATAACTAACCTATGAAATGATGTGATTCCCCCATTCTATAGTGAAAGAGGTCTGCGCAGTCTTAAGTTGCCATTTTCAGGCTAGAATGCAGTGGACATTGTCCAAAGGAGGTGTCAAAGGAAGAACACAAGAAGATAGTTCATTAGAATATGGAGTCCTTTGAAGGCAGGGCTCTTCATTGTTTTCTCTTTGTATTACTAACCCTTATCCCTTAATAAATTCTTGTTTCATTGCATTAAATGCCAAGGGTGGAAAGAGGAGTAGAAATCATCCCTAAGCACCTAGTTGATAGCAATAAAAATGTACATGAATATTGCCAAAATTAAAGATCCCTTGTGGGGTAGGTTGGACTAATAAGGCCTCACTTTATTATAGTGCATCCCAAAGTTTAAAGGACTTTCAGGCATTATTTAGGCACAATATATGCCCTTCAATGTAGTATTACATTTTTATAGGTACTGGTTTTTGTTGTTGTTGTTGTTTTTTGCAGGGCAATGAGGGTTAAGTGACTTGCCTAGGGTCACACAGCTAGTAAGTGTCAAGTGTCTGAGGCTGAATTTGAACTCAGGTCCTCCTGAATCCAGGGCCAGTGCTTTATCCACTGCGCCATCTAGCTGCCCTACTACTGTGTGTTTTTAAAACCAAGTTTATCAGGCTTGTAACAAGAAAGTAAGTTTTACAAACTAGCAATCTGAAACTCAGTGAATCTAAATTTAGGAATAATACCCATATGCCCTGTTTTCAAGTATAACTTTAAAGACTGGACTGTTATAGACTCTACTTAGAACTGTATTCCTCCACAAAATAGGATTCTATTTACACACACACACACACACACACACACATACACATACACACATATGTGTGCATGTATGTATGTATGTATAAATAAATAATATACTTGCTTGATAATTTCACTCCATTTCTATCACTAGGATAGGATGCCCCTGATGATCAGTCAAAAAGTCAACATCTTGGAACAACTTTCACATTTTCCCTTTATTTCTGACAAATGAACAGCCAGATGATGATGTTGTTAGGGAAAGAGAGACAAAGGAGACAGAGAGACAGAGACAGAGACAGAAAGAGTCTCACACACAGAGAGAAAGAGACAGAGAGACAGAGAAAGAGAAAGACAAGAAAGAAAGAGACACAAAGAGAGACGGAGGGACAGAGAGACAAAAAGACCCACACACAAAGAGAGACAGAAGAGATACAGAGAGAGACAGATTTTTTTTCTGAAAAAGAGATTTCACCTGCCCTCTCTACCCTAGCCATTCCCTGAGGTTTTGATTTAAAGATGGAGGAAGGTAAAAGGGACAGAAAGGGAAGAGGTGGAGAGGTGGACATGGAAGAAGTTGTCAGTTAAGTGCTGAACAATTCTTATTCTGTGTTGCTCAGAATAAAAATAGTGAGGTGGGTAGCTGCAGTTTGGCCAGCTTCAAATAAAATAAGCAAGGGAGCCTATCTTTCCTGCCCATTCCAGCTCCTTGGAGCCGGGGAGTTACAGAGCACTGACTGCTCTTGGAAAAGCAACTCTGGTGTGGCATACTAATTGACAGACTTTAATGACTTTTCATCCTCTCCTTCTCCCTCCCCCTCTTTCCACCACAATCCCCTCTTCCGAAATCGCCTGCTCCTGGCAGAGGAGGCTCGCTGCCATGGAAACTGAGGCTCTGTCTGAATGCGCAAACCCCACCATACAGACGTGGAGAGAGAAAATTCCACTGGTGAATTTTAAAAGGATCTGGTTGTTTGGAGAAAGGGCACAAGGGGTAGGGGGGTGGGGGCTGGGAAGGAGAAGGAGTTGGTTTGGGCAGTGATGTGGTTGGAGAATGGCCAGTAACAGGCTCTGTTTTTCAGCTTATTCAAGAGCTAAAATATTTTTAAAAGCACACACACATACACACACAGATACAAGAAGAGCAGAAATGAAACATCAGATTCTTGCGGGGTACTGCTTCATTTAAATAAGCTAAAGTAATTTATTTCTGTATACCTGGAGTCCAGCATGCTACAGAACGATGGGGCGATTGAAGACTACAGGTCTATGACCTCTTCCTAAGTTGAATGTTTTCACTTTATCCAGTAAATGAAAATTTTAGAGAGGCTGGACGCTTTAGGCACTAACACTTCTACCCACCAAGGAGCAGATGTTCTGGTTAGAATTTCATCTTTTCACACTCATTTCTTCTGCCATTACTTGATTGCTCTAGAAAGAAAAATCATAAGCAAATACATTGGACTCTCTCTCTCTCTCTCTCTGTGTCTTTCTCTCTGTCTCTCTCTGTCTCTCTCTGTCTCTGTCTCTCTGTCTCTATCTCTGTCTGTCTGTCTGTCTCTCTCTCTCTCTCTCACACATACACACACACACACACAAATAAATTTAGGATCTTTATTCAGAATAATTGTAAGTCTACCTTCCTCGGGGTGTCAGCGCAAGTAACAGTGGAAACAGCATTGGGATTTGAGGTAAAAGACCTGTGTTCTCTCTATACCTCAAACACTATGAGTGTGACCTTGAGCAAGTCACTTAACCTATCTAGGCATCAGTTCTTCATCTGTAAAATGAGGTTAGACTAAATTAATTACCTCTGGAGCCCCTTCCACCTCTAAATCTACAAGCCTACTCAAGAAGGCTATCTGGTCTTTGGTTACAGCAGATTGGGAGTCAGGGAAGCTTGCTACCAACCAATATGCCTCTTTTTCACAGATAATGGGGTGGGGGAAAATACCAAGCAAACGGCACCATGGGGATTTCAAATGCATTCTCCCTGTGCACCAATGTAATGGACATAGTATTAGTGCTTGCTTCTAACTGTTGGATGTGTCTGGCTATTGTCTTAGGTGTTCCCCCTCTTAAAAACACTCATCCTTGTGTCCTTCCTCTCACCAGAACTATACCCCATCCAATTGGATCGTCATCCAATTTTTTTTAAATGGCAGCACCTTTTACATCAGGCATTTGTGACATCCTTTCTGAGATACCCAATGACAAGCAGATGTAGGACATTTTGTCAAAAGAGGTAATTAGTTCCCAAGAACCAAACCCTTTAAAAAAAAATGGTCTCTTAAGAACAAATGTGGGAAACTGTGGAATAGGCTCAGAGCATTTCTAAAGACTGACCACAAGCTGATTATGTCTCCAGCAATGCCCCTCGTTCAAAGACCCGAACAAGTGTTTCCACTCTATTATCTGTGCCTAGCACTCTTGACAACTCAAACAAATAGACTAAGACTGGGAGTTCATTCAAGAGCCAAATAATAATATTCCACAGAGGTAAGTGGTGTTTGGAGTTGGAGACTGGAGTCATGACACAAAAACAGGGCATGTCTGGTTTTCAGAAGCAGCAAAACAAAGGAGAAAAAAGATTCTTCCTGCTGGACAACAGACTGAGTATCACAAAATTAAGACAGGGAGTAGTGCTATAACCACCCACAACATGGCCCCCTCCTCAGGCACCCAAAATGCATGAGTGCGTTACAAAAAAGCAAAAACAAGACCCCAAACTTTGGCTTTTAAGGTGATATCTGGCAAGTCTTCTAAGTCCCTCTATTCCTCTATTCCTCTCCCATTTGTGTAAAACACTGATAGCATCTTGTACTACTATAGAGGGAGTCAGAGGCAGCAAAAAACATTAGAAAAAATGCTTCCATTTAAAAATAATGAATTTATTATTAGTATTATTCACCAAGGGGGATTTTAAACTGTGGATGTGAGTAGACTTTGGATGGAGAAAGGGGAGGGAAGAGAATCTCACTGGAGAAATGAGACATCATCAAAAGGCAGATCATGACTTAATGCTGGAGTGCTTTTAAAAATACCTAACAGGGGGCAGCTAGATGGCGCAGTGGTTAAAGCACCGGCCCTGGATTCAGGAGTACCTGAGTTCAAATCCGGCCTCAGACACTTGACACTTACTAGCTGTGTGACTCTAGGCAAGTCACTTAACCCCCATTGCCTAAAAAAAAAAAAAAAAATACCTAACAGGAGCAGTTAGGTGGCGCAGTGGATAGAGCATGGGCCCTGGATTCAGGAGGACCTGACTTCAAATCAGGCCTCAGACACTGGACACTTACTAGCTGTGTGACCCTGGGCAAGTCACTTAACCCTCATTGCCCCACAAAACAACAACAACAAGAACAAAAACAAAAACAAAAACAAAAAAAAACCCAAAAAACTAAATACCTAACATATTTTTGAAAGCAATTAAACTTCAAATCTTAAACTGGACAATATTCAAACGCAGAATTTTTGCTTCATTTCAGAAAGATTGCTTCTGCAATAGAATCACTAAATTTCAGAGCTGAAGGTGGTATGCTGGTTGGCATCTGTTTCTCCCCAGAACTAGAAATAGAAGCCCCAGCTACAAGTTACTCAATAAGTGGGCAGTAAGCCTATACCTGAAAATTTTCAGTAAGAGAGATGTCCTACTCTGATGCCTCCTAATGGTATAGAGGAGATCTTGAGTTCTCAACAGCAACATTGGCAAAGTGAAAGTCAGTCCAGATGCCTAGGAGTGGGGAAAGACAAAGTATGGAGACCAACCTGAAGGCCATTAGTGACATGAAATGATAGCCCAACAAAGAGGGTGGGGACGGATCTACAGATATGGGAATAATATGCATAAAGATGATGATCAAATTCATGGGAACTGGTGATGTCAGGAAGAAAGATAGTATAAAGGGAGAAAAGAAGGTGGCTCAGGACCAAAAGCAAGATGATGATGATCCAGCAAAGGAGACTAAGAAAGGTCAGACAGGTAGAAGAGAACCAGAAGATAGCAGTTTTAAGAAGAGACAGCATATTGGAAGTCATCAATTATGAAGCACCTACTATGTACCAGGCATTATATTCTTGAGGGGGAAAAACAATCCCTACCCTCAAGGACTTCACCAATCTAACAGGAGAGACAACATACAAACAACTACAAACAAAGAAGAAATATACAGGACAAATTGGAAATAATTTCAGAGGGAAGACACTAAGATTAAAGAAGTGTGGGCAATCCACAGTTTCAATGGCTGCAGAGAAGTTAAGATTCATGAGGATTAAGAAATGACCGTTTAATCTGGCCATTAAGAGATCATTGGCACCATTAGAGAGAGCATTTTGAATTGAATGATGGTGTTGGAAGCCAGATTGTAGAGGGTTTAGTATCAAATGAAAAAAGGATAAAGTGTAGGTAGTGAGTGTGGACAGCTTTATCAAGGGAATTGGCTGAGGAGAGGAGAAATCTAGCACAAGAGATAAATGGAGATGGTAGGATAAAGGGAGGGTGTTTTATGGAAAGGGGAGATATGGGTACATTCATAGGAAGCAAGGAAGGAGCCAGAAGAAAGACTAAAGATAGAAGGAAGAATGGAGATAATAGTGAAGGCAATTTACTGGAGAAGATGGGATAAGATGGGATTGACAGCACATGTTGTGGGGTTAGCCTTGGCAAGGGGAAGGTTCACCTCTTAGAAGCAACCTACTGGCACAATGGATAGAGTGCTGTGCCTGGAATCAGGAAAATCTGAGTTGAAATCCCACCTCAGACACTTATTAGTTATGTGACCCTGGGCAAGTCACTTAACCTCTGCCTCAGTTTCCTCAGATATCAAAGACAGGATAATAATAGTACCTCCCTTACAGGGTTGTTGTAAGGATAAAATGAGATAATATTTGTAAAATGCTCAGCCCAGTGTTTGGCACTTACTAAATGCTCATCTCCCCCCACCCTCTCATGAGAGACAGGGATGAAAGAGGAGACAGTGAGAAAGACGGTTGAGTAATGTGATATGAGGAGGAGGGAAGAAGAAAGAGCTCTCTGTAAATAGACTCATTTTTTTTTTCCAGTGAAGTATGAGGCAAGATCCTCAGCTGAGAAGTCATCCTGATAGGAAACACTTCTAGGACACATCTGGCATTGGGCTGTAGTGTTGTCTGTTATCTGAGGTACAGTTTAGCTAAGTGTAAGGAAGCTCATTCCCAGAAGGTTAGCCGTAAAAGTCCAGAAGTTTAATTTTTATTTTGGGGAGAAGGGAGAGTGGGAATCAAACTGTGAAAGCCATCTATTATGGTATAGAGGGATTGTAATTTATGTCAGAGGAGAGAGTATGACAACCTGATGAAATCACAGGGGTTACTGTCACCCAGTATTCAGACTATTTACAAATATCCGGGTTGGGTGGGAAGCTGAAATCTGATTGTGAATGATGGGAATTTTAGTGTTGGACTGACTACAATTCCCAGCATTCCTTGTCAGGCTTCAGTCCTTCTACTGGCCTGCTGGGAAAGTCTGAATACCTGGTTACACGATCATAGGATTTTTAAAATGAGAGTTGTTTGACATGTTTCAAACAGCTTCTGGAAAAAAAAAATATCCTGAAGCCCCAATATCAGCACAGTCTATGTAAAATGCCATGGGTTGAATAGCATTTCTAGATTTTGGTCATTTAAATGACATCTTTCTTCAGAGGCAGCATACTGTAGTATGGCCTTGAGTCAGGAAGATCTAGGTTCTATTCCTATCTAATACACATGAAAACTCCAAGACCCCGGGCAAGTCACAACCTGTCCATGCACTAGGTAAGTCTACATGAAAATAAGTCCCTATAGAAGATGGTTGATCTGTGTCACTAGAGTTTGGCATTGATGAAATCACAGGTCTAGACCCAAAATGGCTAAACCACCACC
Organism: Dromiciops gliroides; assembly: GCF_019393635.1. Taxonomy (NCBI): domain Eukaryota; kingdom Metazoa; phylum Chordata; class Mammalia; order Microbiotheria; family Microbiotheriidae; genus Dromiciops; species Dromiciops gliroides. The sequence continues at coordinate 603,484,528 of NC_057861.1, forward strand.
ACAAACAGCATTTGTGCAATTGGGAATGGATGACACTAGAGAAAGAACAGATGGATCAGGAGGGAAAAAGAACCAGGATATAGACAGTCAGTGAACCAGTGGAAGGAGCAGAAAGAGTAGGTGGGAGAAGGTTTACAAGTGACAACCATTTAAGTTACCTTGGATGGACTTCAGGTAAATTTTTAATTTTGGCACTTAAGCCTCATCTCTGCCTTCATAAAACTGGCATTGTGATGAGGACCCAAGGGTGAAGTTTTAACTCACAGCATCTTGTTCCAAGGCAGTTCTTTTTATTTTTTTCCAGCAACAAACATTTATTTTATTTTCCAGTTACATGTAATGGTAGTTTTCAATATTCATTTTCACAAGATTTAGAGTTCCAAATTTTTCTCCCTCCCTCCCTCCCTTTCCTACCCCCTCCACAAGATCACAACCAGGTTACATATGTACAATTCACAAGTGTTCTTTTTATCAGTTCTTTCTATAGGGGTGCATAGTAAGCTTCCTCATTAGTTCCTTGGGATTGTCTTGGATCACTGCACTGCTGAGAGTAGTTAAGTCATTCACGATTGCTCACTGAACAATACTGCTGTCACTACACACAATGTGCTCCCAGCTCTGCTCACTTCACTATACATCAATGTTCATTAGTCTTTCCAGGTTTTGGGGGGATCATCCTGTTTGTCATTTCCTGTAGCACAAGACCATTCCACTACAATCATATAGCACAGCTTTTTCCATTATTCCTCAATTGATGGACATTCCCTTGATTCTCAATTCTTAGCCTCCACCAAGAATTGCTATAAATATTTTTTGTACAATTTCCCCCCTTTTCTCTTTTTCATGATTACTATTGTTAAGTTTCCCTTCCATCCTATCCCCTTCCCCATGATATTTATTCTATTATCCATTTTCTTTCATCCTATCCCTCTTCAAAAGGGATTTGCTTCTGTCTGTCCCCTCCCCCACTCTGCCCTTCCTACTTTTGCCCCTCTCTCTTTATCCCCTTCCCCTCCTATTTTCCTGCAGGGTTAGAGAGATTACTCCACCCAATTGAGTGTGTATCTCATTCTTTCCTAGAGTCAATTCTAATGAGTGTTAAGATCATTTACTGCCCAGATTAAATAGATTACTCCACCCAGTTGGGTGTGTCTATTAGTCCCTCCTTGAGGCAGCTAGGATGAGTTTAAGGTCTTTGTGCCATTTCTGAAGGGTGTAAAATTAATTTACTGCCCTGCTCCTCTCCCATCTCTTCCCCCACTCCATAAACCTTTTCCTGTTTCTTTCATGTGGGATTTCACCTCTGCCCTTCCCCCTTCCCCAGTGAATTCCCTTCACCCCTCAATTTAACCCTAAAGATGTCATCACCTAGCTAAGTGACACAGTGGACAAAGCATCACCCCTGGACTCAGGGGGATCCCAGCCAAAACCTGGCCTCAGACACAAGACAGTCGCCCACTGTTACGACCCCAGGTATGTCCTCCAGCTCCAATTTTTTTTTTTTTTGGTGGAGCAGTGAGGGTTAAGTGACTTGCCCAGGGTCACACAGCTAGTAAGTGTCAAGTGTCTGAGGTTGGATTTGAACTCAGGTACTCCCGAATCCAAGGTCCATGCTTTATCCACTGCGCCACCTAGCTGCCCCCCAGCTCCAATTTTTTATGGTTCTCTAGGGTCTCGTATTTGAAAGTCAAATTTGCCATTCAGTTCAGGTCTTTTCATCAAAAATATCTGAAAGTCTTCTTTTTCATTAAAGTCCCATTTTTTCCGCTGAAAGATTATGCTGAGTTTTACTGGGTAGGTGATTTTTGGTTGTAATCCCATTTCCTTTGCCCTTTGGAATATCATCTTCCATGCCCTCTGGTCCTTTAATGTAGAAGCTGCTAGATCTTGTGCTATCCTGACTGGGGTTCCACAGTACTTGAATTCTTTCTTTTTGGCAGCTTGCAATATTTTCTCCTTGACCTGAGAGCTCTGGAATTTGGCTATAATATTCCTAGGAGTTTCCTTTTGGGATCTCTTTCTGGAGGTGATCTGTGGATTCTTTCAATTTCTATTTTAGCTTCTTCTTCTAGAATTTCAGGGCAATTTTCCCTGAGAATATCTTGGAAGATAGTGTCTAAGCTCTTTCCTTGATCATGGTTTTCAGGTAGACCAATAATTTTCAGATTATCTCTCCTGGACCTATTTTCCAGGTCAGCAGTTTTTCCCAGAAGATATTTCACATTGCCCTCTATTTTTTTATTCATTTGGATTTGCTTTATTGTGTCTTGGTTTCTCATAAAGTCACTGGCTTCCATTTGTTCAATCCTAATTCTTAGGCAATTATTTTCATCAGAGAGCTTTTTTATCTCCTTTTCCATTTGGCCAATTTAACTTTTCAAGCCATTGACTTTTTTCTCATTTCTTTCCTGCATCACCCTCATTTCTCTTTCCATTTTTTCCTCCACCTCTCTAACTTTATCTTCAAAGTCCTTTTTGAGCACCTCTATGGCCTGAGACCAATTCATATTTTTCTTGGAAGCTTTAGGTATAGGGACCCTGATGTTGACATGTTCTTCTAAGGGTGCCCCTTGGTCTTCCTTGTTACTGAAGAAACTCTCTATGGTCCTCACCTTTCTCTGTCTGCTCATCTTGCCTTTCTTTTACTTGACTTTTAGCTCCTTAAAGTGGGGCACTGTTTCCAGGCTGCAGTATCCCAAGCTTCAGAAGTCCCAGGTGGTATGATTTAAGGAGAATCAGGCTCTTCACTCGCCTGGCCTGTTCCCAGGTCCTTAGATGACCCCAGACCAACTTGCTAATCAACCATCTTTGTGTGTTGTGGCTGTTAGCTCTGACGATGAGCCTGTGCCCCTCCCCCACCTAGGCCACTGCTATTGGAGCCTACCTCCTGGTTCTCAGCAGGGGTGTAAAATCCAAGTTCTGCCGTAGCACCAGCATAGACCCCTGTGGTCTCTCCCCTGCCCAGGGCTCAGCCCACTCACCAGACTGTGAGCTTAGTTCCAGACGACACTGGTGCTACAGCTGATTTAGAGGCTCTGGGGATCTGCTTCTCTGGTGAGGCCTTCCTGGGACTGGATCTGTGTCAGGGTGAGTGTGGGGTTGGGCATGACTCCTGTATTAGCACAGCAGCTCCCTCCTTTTGACCTTCCAAGCCATTCTTGGTTAGAAGATGATTTCAGCACATTCTTCTGTGAGTTTTGCTGCTCAGGGCATTTTCCTATGGCCTTATTTGGATGTTTTTTGGAGCAATCATCTCCAAGGCAGTTCTAAATCTTGTGTAGTATAGTATTGATTCCCTTGCCTACATCCTTCCCCAATAAATTCAGTTTACCAAGCATTTATTCAACACCTACTGTGTGCAGAACAATATGCTAGACATAGCAAGATATAAGAAGTTTAGAAGAAACGTTACCTCTATTCTTCTGAAGTAAATAGCCTACCATTTAGATACCTTGTGCTGTGGGTTGGTATTTGAAAGGAATCCCAGGCTTCCTAGAGGGTGATCTAATTTTGTCTGCAGTCTAGTTCCTTTGTGGCAGCTCAACAGTGCAACAGAGTGCTGGGTCAGGGAGATCTGAACTCAAATCCAGCCTTAGACATTTACTAGCTTTGTGACCCTGAGCAAACCTCTGTCTGCCTCAATTTCATTGTAAAATGGGGATAATAATAGCACTTATCTCATGGGATTGTTATGAGGATCAAATGACATCATTGTAAAATGATTAGCACAGAGCCAGGCACATAGTAGATACTTAATAAATGTCTGTTCCCCTTCCCAGCCTTGGTTTGACTTGAATCTTATGGTTTGGCTACAATCTATATTCAGTCCAAACTCATGGCAGAGGTAGGAGGTGAGGATGGAAGACACAGTATTAACCAATTTACCTAACTGATGACAGACCCTATGCTTAGGAGGCACTCCTCCCCTTACCTCTACCTCCTAGAAGCCCTTATTTCCTTCAAAACTTTGCAGAAGCACGAGATTTTACATAATGGTCTCTCTTAGCTGCTAGTGACTCTCATGCCCTGCCCCCAAGACATAATTGGTTAATCTTGTGTATATTTTGTACATGCATATGTTGTTCTCCTGATAGACTCTAAGCTCCTTGAGGGTAGAGACCAATTTAAACCCATTCACTCTGTTCAGAGATAGAGCTGCCCACAGGGTTAAATGTGAGACTTAATTTGTATCCCACTGGATAAATCTTCTAATATTCATACTTCACCCTTCTACTCTATTGTTCAAAACATTGCAGTGTAAACTTCCATCTTGGGGATCTCATAGTCAAGGGCCTCCCCAATCAGGCACCCGTCTCCCTTTCTTCCTAATCATCTTGATTTCAGTCCTTTATCTCAGACTGGTCACTATCTCTGATCAAATCATGCTCCTTCCAACATTTGTTCTTGCCATGTTCCCCACCTGAAATGCCCTTCCTCAACTTCTCTGTCTAACCAAATTCCTACCTCAAATCCCATCTCTTCTATTGAGCCTTTCCTGACCACTCTAATTCGATTTTTTTCTCCTTTGAATTCTCATAGGCAGTGCAGTGGTACTGTGGATAGAGTGCCCAGCCTGGAGTCAGGAAAACTTGTCTTCCTGAGGTCAGATCTGGTCTCAGATACTTACTATAGCTATGTAACCCCTAAGCAAGTCACTTATTCCTGTTTGCCTCAGTTTCCTCATCTGAGCTGGAGAAGGAAATGACAATCCACTCCAGTATCTTTGCCAAGAAAACCCCAAATGGGATCATGAAGGATCTGAAACAACTGAACAACAACAACCACCTTGTGATTACTCCCTGTAATCATCATTAAAAAAAATAACAACACGGGGAAGCTAGGCGGCACAGTGGATCAAGCACTGGCCCTGGATTCAGGAGCACCTGAGTTCAAATCCGGCCTCAGACACTCGACACTTACTAGCTGTGTGTTCCTGGGCAAGTCACTTAACCCCCATTGCCCCGTGCAAAAAATAAAATAAAATAACAACAACTATCATCTACTATGGTTTGGGTTTATGTCCTATCTCTTTAACTAGATACGCTTCCTGAGGCCTGGTACTGTATTTATCTTTAATAGTGTGGCATATTTTTATATGGCTCGCAGTGCCTTATACATAGCAAGCTTTCAATTAATATGTGTTGATTGACATTTGGAGATACATACACACACATACACACACACACACACACACACATATTTATCTTTTAGCATTGATTTAGGAATTGTAGTATTTATTGAGGCAGATTTTAAAATCCTAACTCTGCAAACAAAAATAGATATTAATTACATATTAGATCCTCCCCCCAAACAGAATAATCAAAGGCTAGGAGATCCCACAGTCATATTGTATAGGTAAAGCAGGATCTTTCCAATTTTATGCTATGTATATCATATAAAAATAGCACATTCGGCTATACAGTAGAAATTATAAAAAGGAAGACAAACTCTTCATGATTCACTAAGAATAAGTGAGTTTGGTTGTTCATAAGAATACCTTATAAACCAACAGTTTTAAGTGGTTTCATTCTTAATGTTTCACTGACTTGGATGCCTGGAAAATTAATCGAAATGGATTTTAAATGGCTGTGAGCTAATAAAGAAAGAGAGAAACAGAAAAGCAAAAGAAGGGTGGGTATGAATCTGATATAAGGGAAGAAAGTCATTATTTTGATTTTGCCAAGGAAGGGTCTTCTTCCCGTAGCACCTGTAAAATGGCGTTTTTAACCTGAATCTCTCCAAAAGATGAAAAGATCAAATAGGGAAAAGTCAAATTCAATGAACTTTTTCCTTTAAGAAAAGTATCACAGTCCATATCCCTATATTAAATAAAAGTATTTCATGTATTCTACTCTTCTCCATCGAAACTAGAACTTGATCAGACACTTTGAAGACTTCCAACCTATATAAACCCTAGTTCTCAATGTTTTATATAACAATTCTTAGCCCAGTATTATGACAGAAACACTTGTGGCTGTCAACCTCTGATAAACTTAATTCATTTCAATTTGCCAGTCAACAAGCATTATTTATTTATTTATTTATTTTGGGTGAGGCAATTGAGGTTAAGTGACTTGTCCAGGGTCACACAGCTAGTAAGTGCCAAGTGTCTGAGGTCATATTTGAACTCAGGTCCTCTTGAATCCAGGGCCAGTGCTCTATGCACTGCGCCATCTAGCTGCCCCTTCAACAAGCATTTTTAAGCATCTAATACATGCCAGATACTGTGCTACATTATGAGGATACAGAGAAATAAATGTAACAGTCCTGCATCCTATCTGGGGAAACTCAAGTTTCCAGAGGCACTTGAACTATGGAAATGAGTAAATGGCATTAATTTTTTTTTTAATTACAAATCAAGATTACAAGTATATTACATAATCTCCAGTAATTGTCATGTTCTTCCCCCTACTTAGCACCAACATATCCCTTTCTGTACCATAGTCCTCCAAATATGATGAGGGTCAGAGGTGAACTCCATAGTTATGCAGCTAGATTTTGAGCCCAAGAAGGACTCTGACCTTCAAGTCTGGCACTCTTTTCACTTCACCATACTGCAAATGTGTATCTAAAAGAGGTAGTGTGGAATGAAAATCCCCATTTCTAGTTTTTCAGATTTAACTAAAATGTCTTCTACTATAAGCACCCCCTAACCCAAGCTATCAGGAGGAGAATGGATGAACACATTTGTGGTTATGTAGAGAGTTTGTAAGTTTCATTTTATTTAATGGGGCTAAGGATGCGGTTAGTGATGTGATACCACTAGCAAATTATTATGTGGCTGTTAGTGGAATTTGAAGATGGGAAGCAAACTTTTGTTTTGTTTTAATTTGGGTTTGGGGGCTTCTCATCAGAGGGTAATCATCTTTGGTCTTCAAGGAGTTGTCAGATAATAACTATAATTTAGCCTCCCTGTGCCCAGCAGTCTGTAGCTCCCTCTTAAGCTCTGGGAGGATACTCTGGTACTCTACAAAGAAGAGATAGGATTTCTATGTAATTAAAACTACAGCTGTGTGTAGAAGTGCTCATCAGAGATTCAAAGAATCCTGGGGCATATGGGGATTCATATTCTCCCCCTCTCCTTTCCTTTCCTCTTCTTGCTCCTCCCCCTCCCCCACCCCTGTATCTTTCTGTCTGTCTCTGACTTAAACACAAATACACACACACACACACTCACACACCACTCTGCAGTGCATCTGTGAAGCTAGAAATGCCAGTAACATCAGGTACTATCACACCACTGAATAAAATTGAGTCAATAAGCACCTATAACACTATTACAATAAAAAGATGTGAAAGAGATTATCTGGTTCATCTCCACTGGGTCAGCAGAATTCAAGCTTCTTGAGAACAATAATAATTATTTTTTTCTTTTGTCTTTATATTTTCAATACCTACTATATCACTTTGTACCAAGTAGGTGCTTAAGATCTGGATTCAAATCCTGCCTCTAACATTTACTCATTGATGACAATGGGCACTTCAATTAACATCTTGGAGCCTCAATTTCCTAACCCATGAAATGAGATGGTTACACGTAATGGTATCTGAGATCCCTTCTAGCTCTAAATTCAATCCTATGAATCAACTTAGAGAGCCATTCTGGCTTTGGAAAGCCAATGTGCTCAATTTTTTTCCTAGTGACTGGTGCCATTTTGCCCATTTGAGGATTAGTACCAAGAAGGAAGGAAGGAAGGAAGGAAGGAAGGAAGGAAGGAAGGAAGGAAGGAAGGAAGGAAGGAAGGAAGGAAGGAAGGAAATAAAAAATCTTGACAGATTAAGATGAGTTGGCTCTAACAAGATGAAACATAATAAGTATAAAGTTCTACATTAGGTTAAAAAATTAATTACACAAGTAAAGATGAGGAAGATGTGACCAGACAGTAGTTCATATGGAAAAGACCTTTAGGTATTGGTTTAGCACAAGCTCAGTATGAGATAACCCTGTGAGAAGCTGTCCAGAGAGAACTAATATAAGTGTAGGCAGCCCTGGTAGAAGTAGGGTGTTTAAAAAAATGGAAAGGCCATTGTGAGATCAGTAGCGTTGTACTGATCAGGCCACAGGTGACATTCTACATTCAGTTCTGGGTGCTACTTCTCGGGTGGGATGATAGGACAGTTCAAAATGAAGCTCTCTGTATGACAGCACTGAGGAGGACATTTAGCCTAGAGAAGAAAAGATAGAGGAAGGGAGTTAGGAAGGATCACTATCTTCAAATATGCCAAAAGTCATCACGTAGAAGAGGGGCTATTCAGTTTATTTTTTCTGGGAATCTATATAAGAAAACTCCCCCAGAGGATAGAACTAGAATGGACTAATAGGAATCCATAGGAGACTGGTTTCATCTCCACATGAAGACAAACTTCCTAAACATATAGGAAACATGCCCAAATAAAATGACCTGCTTTGTGAGGTACTGGGTTCCTCATGATTGTTGATATTCAAGTAGAAGCTGGGTGACTCCTTTTGGTAGAAATTCTAGAGGGGGGTCCATCAGCACAATATTAGACTAGATAACCTCCAAGTTTCCATCTAAAGCTAGGATTCCAAGGTGAGTTTATTTTCACATTTGGAAAAGCTTTTATCCTTTGTTATACTCAACGCTAAAATCCAGATTTGACTTTCAGTTTTGACTCTTCCATACAGGTGAGGCTTCATTCCCTAAGCCAGTGATCTGAAGCTCTTTGTTGGGATGTTTAAAATCTAAATGTAGGGGGCAGCTAGGTGGTGCAGTGGATAAAGCATTGGCCTTGGATTCAGGAGTACCTGAGTTCAAATCCAGCCTCAGACACTTGACACTTACTAGCTGTGTGACCCTGGGCAAGTCACTTAACCCCCATAGCCCTACCAAAAAAAAAAATCTAAATGTGGGTTCTAATCTGTCCCCCCCCCAGTTTTGAGGGGGAAGCTGGCTAAAATCACTGATAAATTTAGCAAGAGTTTAGGCTTTTAGGTATTTATTAAAGTGTATTAGAAATTAGTGATGAGAGAGAGAGAGAGAGAGAGAGAGAGAGAGAGAGAGAGAGAGAGAGAGAGAGAGAGAGAGAGAGAGAGAGAGAGATTGAGAACAGATTCCTTATGGCATGGAAAATCCTAGTTTAGATCTATTTGGTATAGCCAGGGAGAAAAAAAAAACAACTTCCTTTCCTAGCAGCCTATGTGAAGTCCCTCACCATGCCAAAGTCCTGGATGAAAAGGGGGGCCCTCCTGTTTTCCATCTATCACCACGCCACTTCCCCAATGAAAAGAGAGAGATCCAGCAAGCTAGCCTCTGCTTCCTAGTTCCTGTCTCCCTCCCCCAAAAGGAGAGGTCCTTCAAGCTAATTGGTTGAGAGTGGTCTTCTGCTGATGTCAGAAGTCCACAGCCTCTGAGAACAACACGTCACTCAGGGCCAGCCAGGTGTGATCTCTATCCAATCACCCTTAAGTAGGTTCTCACCCAATTCAATCAATTCCAAATCAATCCTCAGGTGGGACCCCTGGGCGTCTGCCAAATCCCATTATTTTATCACATTGTCCAGGGTGACCTGAACCAGTTGGTATATTTATTATTCAAATTTAGCTTCTCTTGATTTGAAACTGCATAAAATTATTGGAGGTAATGTGATGTAATGTATAAAGGGCTAGTCTCAGACTCAGAAAAATCTGCGTTCAAGTTCTGTCTCTGACACTGGTTGTGCAACTCTCATCAGACTAAATGGGAGAGGCAGTGCTGATTGGCTGGTAAAAGTACGTTCTCACCACCCTGTTCTGATGAAATCACAGGGTTGGGGCAGGAATTACTTAACATTTGTGGTTGACCCTGAATTCCCTGGAGAACTCTTAGAAAGCAGTATTTCTTTAAGGGAGATACATTTAGAAAATGGTTAAAGGGCTTGAATACTCAGCTATCATTTCTCCCTCACCAGATAACAACTACCAACACACTATCTGATGACAGATTTTATGATAGCTTCTTCCCAAGTATCTTGGTTCTTAACTACTGCTATTCAGTTCCAGAATTAGTAGATGAGGAGTATAGAGATGGACATTTGTATAAATAGTACCAGAATTCGCCTCATGTAGACTTTTTACCCTTCCCTTGGGGATATGAAATTACCAGAGAATCACAGAAATAGAACTGGCTATAAATATGGAGGCTAGCAATGTGGCATATGATGGTGTTAAAAGGCAAGCCAATAGCAATTTCTAAGGATAAAACAGAGGACACTTAAAGGGAAATTCCTCCTTAGATCATGCATATACTTAAAGTTCTCTGTTAAGACATAATTCAGAACTGTTAATAAATTAGTTTCCCTGCCCTACTTCCTCCTCCTTGAGTCTAGACACATATGCACACAGAAAAAATATAACCACTGGTTTTTTTGGGGGGTGGTGAAGGGAAAGGGACATTTTTAAAACACAAGATTTCATCAATGTGGGAAGAAGTCTCAGTATGGAAACTCCCGCCACTGATACAGATTGTCAACCTATCTGTAACTTCTAGTCTTAAAGAGCTGGCTGAGGCACACATGCCACCACTTATATAAGCAAATGAGTCAATGTATTCTAGTTTTCAGTCAACCACAGTTCTATCTGAAGCTTGTGTCCCTGTCTCCTTCCATAAGTAATACCATATCACCATTACATTTTCTATTATTCTTCTAAGAATGGACACTAAAGTTTGTGTAGTTTTTTTAAAGTTTGCACAGAACTTTGCCCACATTATCTCATTTGATCCTCACATCTAGCCTGGGAGGTAGGTGCTATCAGTTCACCCATTTTACAGATAAGAAAAATAAGGCTGAAAGAGGTCAAATGAACTAGGACTTGAACTGAACTGTTCCTAATGTCAAGTTACTCAACATAAATCACTATTCTAACAACTACAAAGCCTACATTAAATTTGGAAGGGAAGACTCTCAAATTAAAATAGAAACTACCCATTGATATTTCTTTTCATGTCAGAGGATAGAGTCAGGGGTGTTTGGAAAGCTCAGACTGGCTCTCCAAATTGTTTAATTTTCAATATGAGCATTTACACCTTGGAAATCAGCAAAGGCTAAATATCAGAGCTTTATTTGTTATTTTGTTTATTTTCCTAGACTTAAGAAAGTAATGAAGAAAATGTTAAAAATGTAGATTAAACTTAAAAATGTGTTGTGTAAACATTGTTGGAGAGCCGGTTGCTAAAATTGTACCAGCAAACCCCTGGGAAGAACTGGTTTCCTTTGAACTAACATGACAGTAAGAACATCAAACAGGATGGCTTGAATACTCAGCCATCATTTTCCCCTCAACATATATGTGTGTGTGTGTATACACATATATGTATACACACATACATATATGTATATAACAGGCGCTATATGACCTCATTTTTCTTTCTGTGACATATATAGAAACTTCTGATTTTGCTATGACATATTGCTTAGCATTAGAAAGGGATCATGATTAGCATCACTGATGAAGTCAAGAAAGGAGAGAGAAGGTGAGCCTTTGAAAAGATCAAGTATTTTAATGAAGAAGGATCAGTGAGAATAGACAGGAGTACAGTAGCTGCCCCATAGGTTCAGGTTAAACACTACACATTGTCCATCTTCAATTAAAGCCCATGGAGGCAGCATGGTTAATGAGAAGAGCAAAAAACAGAGAGTCAGGAGACCTGGAATCCCGTTGGCATTCCGTTGGTAACCAGCTGTGTGACCTTGGACAAGTCATCTAACTTCTCACCTATTGAAATCGATTAATTTATCGAGTGTGTACTTTGTGCCCACCCTCAGTTACAAAGATAAAAAAGAAGGTCTCTGTCCTTGAGGATCTCCACAATCTATTAAGGGAGACTCACTAGATGATCTCTAATGTTACTCTGAGCTCTAACAGTTAATGGCAGAAGAGATGTTAGGGTGGGAGGGGCTAGATAAAAAGTACAGTCCTTATAGATATCAGGCCCTTAAGAAATGTTTGGTATTGAATGAATGAATGAACAAAACATTGAGAATGCAGCAAAGATCATGGCAAAAGTACACATGGAGAAAGCCAAAGAGGAAGAGCCAGAGATAAAGAGAAAGGCTTTTTTTCCCCCTCTTGGCAATACTTCCAAGTGCCTTTGGATAGCTAGAAAGCAGTTCATCCTGATGTGAGTTCTTTAGCAGGTAGGGGCAAATATCTGAATTGTTCTGACTTTAGGTTCTCAAATCGGGCTCAATGTTTTTATTTTTTTTATTTTTAATTTATGGAATAAAATAAACATTTTCAGGGCATCTAGATGGCACAGTGGATACAGCACCAGCCCTGGAGTCAGGAGGACCTGAGTTCAAATCTGGCCTCAGACATTTGACAACTTACTAGCTGTGTGACCCTGAACAAGTCACTTGACCCCAATTGCCTCACACAAAAAAGAAAAAACAAAACAAACAAAACAAACAAAAAATAAACATTTTCATAACATAGTATAATAGAAAGATGATTATATACGAAACTTCAAATCTGCTATGCACAAGTTGCTGTTCTTTTCAAATATACAACAAAATTATCGTGTAATTTTTTTCTTTCTTTCCTCCTCTCCCCATAGATGGTTACCATTAGACACAAATGTGTGTGTGTGTGTGTGTGCACGTGTGTGGTGTATGTATATGTATATATTTGTATATACATACATACATACATAAATTCTGTAAAGACTTCTATTTATCAGTTCTTTCTCTAGATGCAAATAGAGACTTTCTTCCTATATAATTAATTTGGGTATTTATAATAGGCAAAATCACTTATTTGCTCAAAGTCATTCTTGAAACAATATTATTGTTACTGTATATGCTGTTCTCTTGGTTCTGCTCATTTTGCTCTTCATTATTTTATGCAAGTCTTTCCATGTTTTTCTAAGATCACTGAATTCATCATTTCTTATAACATAGTAGTTAGTATTCCATCACAATCATACACTACAGCTTGTTCATTTCTTACCCTATCATCACTGATCTCTGCCCACCTTTGACATTGCCCATGTCACCAATGGTCAAAATTAAACTTGTTTTCATTTGTTCTCTTGTTACTTAATTTCCTCTTGGGCCACAGCCCCTGCCTTTGGTCCCTCACGGCTCAGACAGCCCCACAGTGCTTACTGACTTACACAGTTGCATTTCATTTCCCCAAATTCACTCTAACTTGGGCTCCTTTGGGCAGATATACTCTAAGTAAAATGTCTACAATTACTGAGATTTCTTCCCTTTGGCTCTAGAATTGTCATTTATAAATAAAAACACTTCAAAGGTCTTAGCATGAGCATTTCAAATATAGGAATGTGAAATTAAATAGTAAAACAATATCCCATTCTGATTAACTGGATAGAATATTCAATTAAAAAAATGTTTATTAAGCACTTAATGTTTACAGAGCATAGTGTTAGGCACTGAGAGAGATGAATAGTTTAGTTATAAACACACTCCTTAATCTCCAGGGTCTTTCATTTTAAGTGGGTATGAGAAACATATACATAATTCTAATATGTTGTTGTTCAGTAGTTTTCAGTTGTATCTGACTTCATGTCCCCATTTGGGGTTTTCTTGGCAAAGAAGACACTGGAGTACTTTGCCATTTCCTTCTCTAGCTCATTTTACAGATGAGGAAACTGAGGCAGACAGGTTTAAGTGACTTTCCAAGGGTCACACAGCTAGGAAGTGTCAGGTTGGATTTGAATTCAGGTCTTTCTGACTCCAGACCTGATGCTTTATCCAACGTGTCACCTAGCTGCTCCAGTAAGTACATTAGAGGAATATAAAACAAAGTTTTACACGAGTCTTGCCCTGGAGCTCTATACTGACTCACATCATAAATTCTGGGCTTAGCCAGGTTATGAAAAGTAAATGGTGGGCTCAACTGTGAGACTAATGATACCAAATCTATCTATTCACTGTTTGTAATCCCTTTCCTCATCTGTCAAACATCTACACTTGCATTACCCTGAAAGTGAACGCCTGGCCTTATTACTCATAACCCAGGGCAAGGTGGAAATCTAATTCAGGTTTCAACATCAGTTAGTGCTCTAGAACCTGTCCATTGGGTAATGTCTTGTTTGTGTCCTGCCATCCCAAGATTCAGTGCAGGGATATGGCAAAGGTGGGTTTTAAGTAAGGGTGGCTTGTTTTAAACAATCCAACAGTGTTCAGCTGTATTGCACTTCAGTTTGAATTTCCAGGACAAAGTAATACAGCTTAGGGAGAGATAGCATAGCCCAGCAGTTATAAGATGAAGAGATTTGGAGATTGTAATGTAGAAAGGAGCATGGACCAGATCTGTAGCCAAGGGAAAAAGTCACATGATCATCACCAAGTGGTATTTCAACAGTTTCAGAACGCTAAGCAACTGTGTGCAGAGAGAGTACTGTGCTGTTGTTGATGTTTATCATTTGTTCTTGAAGAGGTCCATGACATCAGGATGATGGCATGACTTGCAGTGAATTGGATTTAATTGAGGGAGGGCTGTGCAAGGCCATCAACCTCACTCTCTCCTCCAGAACCATCTCGGTTCAGTGGTATGATACATATCAGGATGACTGGAGATGGCCCCAGATGTTTTAGGCAAATGGGGCTAAGTGACTTGTCTAGGATCACACAGCTAGTAAGTGTCTGAGGTGAGATTTGAATTCAGGTCCTCCCTACTTCAGGGCCAGTACTCCATTCACTGCACTACTTAGCTGCCAGGATACTATACTAACCATTGAGGAAGATACATAGTTTACATTATACTCAGTTCTATGCCCTAAAGGATTTCCATTCTACTACCAATCAGTAAGGGCTTAAAACCTATTTGTTGAAGGAAAGAAGGAAGGAAGGAAGGAAGGAAGGAAGGAAGGAAGGAAGGAAGGAAGGAAGGAAGGAAGGAAGGAAGGAAGGAAGGAAGGAAGGAAGGAAGGAAGGAAGGAAGGAAGGAAGGAAGGAAGGACCAAGAAATATATGACTAAATGAATTGAATAGGCAGGTAGCAATTGTAGCTAAGCTTGGGTTTTGGTCACTTCCCATTTGTTTTTTTGTAGGTCATATAAAGACAACAAATATTATGACTGACTTGTTTATATTCTATTTCAAACATACTCCAGAAGTGGTTAAGTTTATGGTGCCTTTAAATTTATGGTGAAAATGCCCAAGCTTTCATTTTTCCAATGGTTTGGTTTATGGGCAGTGCTAGAGTCATAATCCTTCCTGCTTCAAATCCCCTACTTCCAGATGTCCTTCGCTCACTGCTACCTCACTCATATTTGGATCACTCAAAATGAAGTTTCATAAGTAAAACCCAGTTTCCCACCCTTACTATAATTTTCCCCCTTACATTTATCATCAAATGTCAAGTCAAAGTTGGATTAAGCAAAATATGGACAAATTAAGAAATATTCTGAGGTTTTTTTTAATATTTACACTTATCCAAAATGCTATCTAACCCATTATCATTGGACTAAGTTATAAGTTATATGTGCAAAAGAAAAAAAATGTTGAGTGAAAAGAGGAAAAAGAGGAGAAATGGGAATGAGGGAAGCAAAGAATGGTTCAGTTGAGAACTGAAAAACTATATACAAACACTCATATACATGTATAGCCATACACACATATCCTTACCTATAGATATGATAGGAACTGGATTATAATTTTATTCATATAAGAAACTCTCAGATATGGAAAGTCTACTAGTTCTGGTCAGTATTTTTTTTATGACTTACAGTATCGGAGAGTTGTTGCCTAGAGAACTGTAGGATTAACTGACTTCCCCAAGTAGCACAGCCAGTATGTGTCAAGAGGCAGAGCTTAAATCCAGGTCTTCCTGGGACTGAAGTCAGCTCTCTATCCACTATGCCTAGGTATTATTTCTATACGAATAGATATATTGTTGTTGCTCAATTATTTCAGTCATGTCCAACTCTTCATGACTCCATTATGGGATATTCTCTCTCTCTCTCTCTCTCTCTCTCTCTCTCTCTCTCTCGTAGGGCAATGAGGGTTAAGTGACTTGACCAGGGTTACACAACTACTAAGTGTCAAGTGTCTGAGGCCTGATTTGAACTCAGGTCCTCCTGAATCCAGGTCCAGTGCTTCATCCACTGCGCCAACTAGCTGCGCCACGCCCCCCCCCCCCATGGGGTTTTCTTGACAAAGACACCGGAGTGGTTTGCCCATTTCATTCTCCAGCTCATTTTATAGATGATGGAAACTGAGCCAAACAGGGTAAAGTGACTTGCTCAGGGTCACTCTAACCACTGTGCTGCCTAGCTGACCACAGACATTTATGCAAATATATCCATTTATTCAAACATTCATTTATTCCATAAGCCTTTATTTAGTGCCTATTATGTGCCAGGAAATGTGTGTATGTGGATATATATGTGTGTGTGTGTGTGGATACACACACACATCTACATATATACATACCCACATATATACATGTATGTATGTAGTATGTATATAATATGCACACTTTATATACAGAAATTTTATTTTTATATTTTATATTTAGCCTATGATGTTATTGGAATATAGAACACTTATTAAGGATATTTTCTTTACCAGTGCAGATGAATAACTTCTACGATTCGATATTTTAGTTACCTGACACACTAAGACATTAAGTGACTTGTTGAGGGTCACATAGTGTGTGTCAGAGGAAGGACTTGAATCCAAATCATCCTTATGCCAAAGTCCACTCTTTACACTGAATGCAATGCTTCTTCTCTTATACACACACACACACACACACACACACACACACACACACACACAAGATATAACAGTACTTCTAGAAATGGTGGTAAGAGAATTGCTTATCTCCACATCTTTATTTATATCTTAGAGGCAATCTATTCTCATTCCCAATGGTCGTGTCAATGAGGGATTTCTACTCTCTGTTGCAAGCTTTCTTTCTGAAATCATCCTTCATTCATTCCCTTCTGTTGGCAAGTAAAGTAATGTGCAGGAAGTATACATGTGATTACCTCCCTTTCAGAAGTGTCTGACTATTTAAGAAACTGGGAGCCTGCAATGATTTATGAACAATTCTATATTGTTAGTGTACAACAAATAGCAGAAATAATCATTAAAAACTACTCAGGGGCAGCTAGGTGGCGCAGTGGATTAAGCACTGGCCCTGATTTCAGGAGGACCTGAGTTCAAATCCAGCTCAGATACTTGACACTTACTAGCTGTGTGACCCTGGGCAAGTCACTTAACCCTCATTGCCCCGCAAAAAACAAAAACAAAAACAAAAACAAACTACTCAGAGTCTCTAGAAACATGTTCTTGATAGCACTGTTGTAAGGAATTTTATATTATGCTGAATTTTCTGAGAGAGAAGGAAAAACCTTCAGCCGGATGATGTACTGAATAGATTGCTATATCTAGAGACAGGAAGGCCTGGGTTTGAATCTCAGCACAGATACTTACCACCTGTGTGACCCTGGGTGAGTCATTTAACCTCTGTTGGCCTCAGATTTGTCATTTCTAAAATGGGAATGATAATAGCACCTACCTCCCAGAGTTGCTTTTAGGATCAATGAGATATATGTCAAGTGCTCTGCAAACTTTAAAGTACTAAATAAATGATAGCCATTGTAAGCAATGATTAATAATCATAATTAATAATTATTGTTCATTGTTAATAATAACTTTGAGAGTGCTGAAGATGGTATAGTAAATGTTTAATACTTGCTAGTGTTTACCACCCCACTTCAATTCTCTGAAACAATCATGCCTACACCTTAACAAAAGGTTAAAACCTTTTAACACCTGGTGAAGTTATTTATACACACACACACACACACACACATATACACATATACATATGTTTGTATGTATGTATATTTGTTATCTTGTCTACCAAGATAAAGTACCAAACCCAACCAAATAATCTGACAAAATCTTAATATTATATGCTGAGAACAGAACTAGTTGGTAGGGTCCAAACAAAAATATATTGGCCATTCTAAGGGACTGAGAATAAAGGAGTTATATAAATACTAACAAATTCAAGTTATCCTTTTAATTGATAGAAACAACATTGTATAGTGATGAAACAACCAGCCTTGGAGTCAGGATGATTTGGGTTCAAGTCCTCCCTTTGAGATATTATTTTCGTTGCTTGGAAACAGTTTCTCTCTCTTGTCTCTCCTCTCTCCTCTCTCTCTCTCCTCTCTCTCTCTCTCTCTCTCTCTCTCTCTCTCTCTCTCTCTCTCTCTCTCTCTCTCTCTCTCTCTCTCTCTCTCTCTCCCTCCTCCCTGAAAGAAAAGTTGAGCGCCAAGCACCTTTAAAAACGTTCATGGAAAATACTATCATATCTTAAAAGTCAATCAATATTCAATCAACCAGCTCATCAGTGTTTGGACCAACCAAGGAATTCAGGTTAAGTCATCCCTTGACCATCACCGGGGCAGAAAAGATTGACTACCTAGGTTAGCCAATCAGGCAGTGGGAGAGAAGTGATTATTTCTAAATCAGTTTCTCTATGATGCAAGGATGCAAGTTTCTAGCAGAGTGCCTTCCCCCACCTCTACTCCCTCATCTTTGTCCTTTCTTTTCCCACTTGTATAAAACCCTCACTTAATAATCTGAGAGTCCATTGTAATCCTCCCTGTTTCTTTTGCTCCATCTTGGTTCCGTTAGCTGAAAAGTCCTTATTGTCTTAAGGGCTGGAAGAAAGAAAAAAAAATGCTTATTTAAAAGCAACTGCCTAGCAACCCATCTTCCTTATTCCAAGGACATAGGTTATTTGCATAACACCCTGCTCTCTGCCCCCACCCCCACCTCAAATCCTTGTGAAGGCTCTGGTGAGAGCTGTCTAACTGACCACTCCTGAAGGGAAACCTTCCCTTCCTCTGAGAGGTCCCTCAGGGTGGCCTTTCTTTCTTTGCCACAGTCTACTTGTATGTGCGTGTTCACTGGGAGCAGGATGCCAACTTCCCACAAGGTGCACCCAAGCTCCTTGCAGCAATGAATGTCACCAGAGAAGTGCCAAGCCACAGCTTGCAATTGGGACCAGGGCAAAGCTCAGAACATCCTGATCTCATTCAAGTGGGGATTTCATTCCCACACTGTTCTTTCCCTTAGCAGTTTTCTTTCCTGGAAACATGCCACACCCAGGGGATGCCCAGGCTTTTTTATTTTAACTCTTAAAATGCTGGCAAATTCTGTTCCCCTCCCAGAAGAGAGCTAGACCAAGCAGAGATGGGAAGAGAGGAAGAGAAATTAAACATCTTTACCTCATCTCTACTCTAAAGCTCTCATCACACCTGGTCATTTTTCTAGGTGCATCTCTATATAAGTATCTATATATTGCTCCTGAGAATTTTCTCAGGTCACATGAGACTGAAGGAAACAGAAGAGAAAACACAGGTTTTTACATCAGCGTTGAAAATAGATTGAGTGGACAGATCATAAAGTTTAGCACTTGAGTCACTTCAGATCTGAGCCTCAGTTTCCTCAGTTGTAAAATGGAGAAAATAATGCCTGGAGTACTAGGCTCACAGGGTTGTTGAGAAGCTTAAATGAGCTGATGTATGTAGAGTACTTTGAAAACTTTAAGAGTTATCGTTATTATCATGGTCATTATATATTCTAGATCTCTTCTTGGATAGCTAAGGAAACTGGGGCCCAGTAACTTGCTCAAGGTAACACAGGCAGTAAGTGACAGAGCAGGGATTTGAACCTAGGATGTTAGATTCTGAATCTAGTATGCTTTCTGCCACATTATGTTGTTTTTTGAATGTGGGTTGTGTGGTATTTTTTTTTTCAATTGCAGCCCTTTGGTCAAGGTTTTCTCCTCCTCTAGGCTTTAAGTAGAAAAAGTAGGACTCCTCAAAGTTCAGCTGCCAAAATGCAGGGTGATCAGTGAGATGGCACTGGAGTGATCATGGCCCATTGTGTGGAATGCCTGGAAAAAGCTAACTGACTTAATGTAATTGGGTAATGAACAAGCATTGTGTGATGCTGGACAACTCTTTTAATTTTCTGTTTTATTTACCTCTCGATGAAATTGGAGTAATTTAAAAGATTAAGCACTTAGAAGAACACGATTATGAAGCAGATTATGAGTGCTCTCAACATTGGGTCTAGGTCCCATATATAACTTTTTATCTCCAGCACTCAAAATAGTGTTTACTAAATGTTTATTGAATGTATGTGAGAGCCTTAACTAAGAATTCTTTTACTTGGGGCAAAGGGATTCAATAGAGGGGGTGGTGGCTTAGAAGATAGCCAAACAAGGCACAGGTGGCATAGAGGTGGCATAGACAATGAGTGCAGTTACATGGGGAGAGAGGATGGTTTCCTTACCACATTTTATCACGTGCCTCAGGGAGTGCTGGGGGATAAAATGGGAAAGGGCTGCCATGGTGATGAGACTATGGAGGTAGCTGCTGGGAGATGGCTGCTGGACTTCATATGGTTAATTTTGCTAAGAATATGGAGGATAGCTCACCACACATCTGCCAATGAGCTGAAACAAATATTCTTTGGATTTCAGCAGTCTGCTTAGCATTTCCCTCTTTTCTGAAATTTATCATCTTTCATCCACTGCCACTTATGTATTCCTAGTCAATGGTGCATCAAAGCTATAAACATTTGCCTATTGTCTATGTTTTCTTTGTCACTTTTAAAAACTTGTTGGAATCAATAAAAATCTATTTTTAAAAAAGAAAAGAAACACGGAAACAATCCCTAAGCCAAAGAGATAATTATATCAGAAATATTATAAAACTCCAAGTCTCAGATTCTTAAAGCAACCCATGCAAACATCAATGGGGAACTCACAAAAGCTCAAACTACTATGAAGGGTTAAGGTGCAGGTTACTATGAAATATAAGGAAGGTGAAATGAATTTTCAGGACAGTGCTAGGCAAGCATCACAATCACAGATATGGACATACAAATGCCTCTCTGTTCCCTGAGGATGGTTTTTTTTGGTTGTTGTTTTGTTTTGTTTTGTTTTGTTTTTTAAGTGAGGCAATTGGGGTTAAGTGACTTGCCCAGGGTCACACAGCTAGTAAGTGTTAAGTGTCTGAGGCCAGATTTGAACTCAGGTACTCCTGATTCCAGGGCTGGTGCTCTATCTACTGCGCCACCTAGCTGCCCCCATGAGGATGTTTTTTTAAGGACTAGGTCTTCCTTTTCTGAGACTGAAAATGCAGTGGCTATTCATGGTCCCAAACCCACTACTGATCTAGTGTGGACACCCAATTAGCTTTTGTCCTACTGCAGCTCAGAACTCCAGAGCTCAACTACCATTCTCAATATCCACCAGCCTCAACTTCCGCAGTCATGGAAATTACAGATATTTGCTATACATCTAGCAAAGGACATTTTTGAGTATGTATGTAAAGATATATTTTTTAAAAGATGATTAAGAATGGAAAGACTTTTTATAGTGATGACTGACTCAAAATTAATATCCTGAAATCGCCGCAGCTTTGAATTAAAAGGTACCTTAGAAGTCATATAGTCCAATTCCTTATCTGTTTTAATGAGTACATTCTTCAATATTCTAATACTTTTAGTGACAGAAAACTCTCTAGATGGAGAGACAGCTTTCCTAGCGTTGGAAATCTTTAATTATAAGTTCTTTCTTAGGTTAGATCTTATCTCCCTGTAACTTCCACCTACTGGCTGCTTTCTAGAATAATATAGAATAAGTATAATACCTCTTTCTTATGACAAACTTTGGACCTCTTCCTGTAGATATTAGAAGATAGCAAACATTTTTCATTAAGTCTCTCTTCTCCAGGTGAAACATGCCCCAGTTCCTTTCATCATTCCACATGACCCGATTTTCATGTCATATGACTGTTCTTGTCCTCTTCTGAATATTCTAATTTTCCCATGTCTTTCTTAAAATGTAGCATCCACAACTAAACACAATATTCCAGTTGTCAGATCAAGAAAGACTCTCCTCTTGGTTTAATCTTTCTCTTGATATAGATACTATGCTGTTATTACCACAGCACACCAAGATACCACTGACTTTTTTAGCAGCTAAATCATGATGCTGGCTTCTTGAATTTATGAAATATTAAAGCCCCAAGGTCTTTATTTTACATGAACTAATATTAAGCTATATATTTAGATCACAGAGTTTTAGTTGAGGTACTTTACATTTATCCCCACTCAATTTCATTTTATTTCATTTGGCCCATCATTGTGGTCTTATGAGACCTTTTTGAATCTTGTTTGACATCTAGCATATTAGCACTCTCTTCCAACTCTGTGTCATCCAAAAATTTGGTAACATGAACTTTTTCTTCACTCAAGTGGATTGATAATATTGGTAAATAGGACAACAACCTGTGGTAATTCACTAGCGCCCCTTTCCAAGAAACTGACATTGCTTCATCAATCAACAAAGCCTTCCTAAGCACAGTTATTTAACCCACTAAGAGTATACTTTCCTGTTTCACCATCCAATCCACATTTTGTTTAGCATAGTGCTTAGCATACAGTAGTCATCTAAAAATACTTGTTCAGGGGGTAGCTAGGTGGTGCAGTGGATAAAGCACTGGCCCTAGATTCAGGAGGTCCTGAGTTCAAATCCAGCATCAGACACTTGACACTTACTAGCTGTGTGACTTTAGGCAAGTCGCTTAACCCTCATCGCCCCACTAAAAAAACAAAAACAAAAACAAAATACTTGTTGGGATTTCATGAGACATTATGATAGCACTTGCTAAAAATCAAGATATGCTATGCCACTTGACAACAGCCTTCATTCTTCAGGTGTTTAGTGCACATTAGTTATATGGAAAACATTACGCTAGACGAAGGGGAAGATACAAGAATGAATGCATCATAGTCCTTGTCCTCAAGAAGCTTACAGTTTAGTATTAGAGCTAAGACACAGATATAAGTAACCATAATAGAAAGTAGAAGGTGCCCAAGAGAGGAAGGTAGTTGAGAGTTCAAAGGAAGAGAGCAATCACTTCTGGCTAGAGGAAATCAGGGGAGGGTTTCATGGGAGGTGTGGTATTTGAGCAGAACCTTGAAGCATTTCAATTGTATGCTTTTTCTCCTACCCTTCATAGGTCTTTACTTATCAGAAAGCAGCCACAGTGGCTTCTTTAGACACTTCCCTCTTTGCTTTTTAAATATGCATTATTTACAGTTATACTTTGAATTTCATACGTCAGAATCTCCCATTGTTTTGGCCCTTGTCCTCTTTTATTTAATGTCTATAGACTCATAGCTTTCTTCTACATTAAAAAAACCTCAAAGTCTAGGACATATGCCTTACTATCTGCATTCACACAAGGTTTCCATCAATTTCACACCAACAAGTTCTTCCTTGTTGGTCATTAAATGTCAGTCTTATTGCTTCCTCTGAGAGAAGATATCATGCAGTCAAGATATTAACATCTGTGCTTTGATCAGAAAAAGGCTTCCAGTGAGTAGCAAGACAATTCCCCAAACACTATTATTCTCTGTTAGTCTGAACTATAGTAGAATTAATAATAATAATAATAATAGCATTTATATAGCATTTTAGGGTTCATGACACACTTTATGTATATTATCTCATTTGATTTTCACAGCATTCCTATATATATTAGGTAATATTATCATTATTCCACTTTTGCAGAAAAGGAAACTGAATCCGAGAGAGTTTAAATGACTTGCCTGAGGGGAGGGGTTTATAGCAAATAATTATTTGAGGCAGGATTTGAACTCAGATCTTCCTGACTCTAGGACATAGCATACTATTCACTGTGCCATGTAACAGTCAATTTGATATTAGCATGGTATGGTAAGCCATAGCATAGCGTGGCATAGTATAGCATAGGTCCCTGAGACCCTTTCAGAGGGTCTGTAAGGTCAAGACTATTTATTTACTTAATTATCTATCTATCTATCTATCTATCTATCTATCTATCTATCTATCTATCTATCTATCTATCTATTTATTTATTTTTGGTGAGGCAATTGGGGTTAAGTAACTTGCCCAGGGTCACACAGCTCATAAGTGTTAAGTGTCTGAGGCCGGATTTGAACTCAGGTCCTCCTGACTTCAGGGCTGGTGCTCTATCCACTGCACCCCCTAGCTGCCCCCAAGACTATTTTTAATATGGTAAATCTCAATAGGTAAAACCCATGTAAACCAAAGTTCTTTGGGGGAATATCCTCAATAATATTTAAGAGTGTAAAGGAATACCGAAACCCAAAACTGAGAACCGTAGGTATAGATAGTCATAACAGACAGCATTTGTATGATGCCTTAAAGTTTGCAAGGGACTTTCCATGTGTTATCTCATGTAGCCTTGCTAACTATCCTGTGCAGTGAGCGGTATTATTATTTTCATTTTTTAGATAAGGAAATTGAGATTGAGAGATGTCCCCAGGGTCACACAGTTAGTATCTGAGGTAGAATTCCAACTCTTGCCTCCCTGACTTCAAGTCCTGTATTCTCTCCAATGCGCTACCAAGCTGCCTCTATTATGCCCTCCATGAGTTAAAGGAGCCAACAGCATGATTGTGTCTCCCTTCATCTCTATGACAGTTTTGTAGTTTTTATTAGGAAAGCATAATGTGGCCAGGTGACCTGGGGTATGTTCCCACAACAACATCACATCAGTTTCTCTGGTTCTTCATTTGAATCCAGATGTTGTTCCTACAGGGCATCTGCTCTCAGATTCATAGTCTGTCATCTTGGTAAATATTTCACCACTCTTCTACCAGGTCTGTTTGTTTTGACCCAGGTATAGCCTTTCATGGTCTTATTCCAGCATCAATGATCTATACGAAATCCCATTTAATTGGTTGTATTAAAATTTCCAATTTAAATTTCCACACTCTGCATACTAGTGTGTTTAAATCTGTTGAAAATGTTACTAAATCTCTTTCCTATTACTAACATCTGAGAATGACTGAGGACCTACTTTCTCCACTGTGGTATTATCTTTATGTCCCACCTGTCGCCCATAGTAATTCAGGATTTGACAGTTTTCAGTGGGCATTTTTCTCCTTGTTATGAGGAGAGCAGTTGGAATAAACAAGACCACACACACACACACACACACACACACACACACACACACACACACTTCCTCTCTCCTGATCTATCTCTTGATGCTTTCCTCTGAGTATTCCAGCTAGATGAAGCTCATTGGAGTACTAACTAAAAAAAAATTAAAGAAAAACCAAAACCAAAACCAAAAAGAGCTCTAGGTGACCCATCCACACACTGAGACACAATGGAGTAATAGAAAGAGTTACAGGACATGGCTCCAAGTCCTGGATTTATTACTAGATGCATGAACTGTGGCAAATCACTTAATTTCTTTGGGAGTTAATTCCCCATAAGAAAAAGGAAGAGGTTCGACTGATTGATCTCTAAAGTCTCTTCCAGTATGAAGACTGTATGATTTATTACTACTTCTTCCTTTTGAAATACAAAGATAGCTTCATTTCATGATAATGTATAATAAAAAAAAATGCTCTGGAAATGGAGTAAAATTTTGGGATTCATCCATGGCTCTGCCACTTAACTATCTGTGTGACTTTAAAAGAGTCATTTGCCCTCTCTGGGTATCAGTCTTCTCATCTATAAAAGAAGGGGGTCGGATTAATGATCAGTAGGGTCCGTTCCAGTTCTAAATCTTATGATCTTGGCTGCTTTCGTCATCTGCTCTCTTAGACATGAAGGGAGCATGCCTCTTTTCTCACTTGCCTGGTACTAGAGGTGAAATACCACCTCCATGTACCTGAAATATCTCCAAGCACACTCCTTCCCGGCATGCTGAGGACACTGGGACCCAGTAGCAGACGGTCCAACGTCACAGAAGCCCTACGTCATGTCCTCCACCTACGTGTATGATGCCTGAGAGTGTTGTAGGACTGTGAGGGAGGAGGCCAGGGAGGAAATTCCTTGTAGGGGAAGAAACCATTCCATTTCAACACTGGATACTAAAATAGCTGCTAATAAAAAGCTTTCAAACCATGACACTTCAATACAGACACCCACAAAGATACCTTGACAAGTTACTTGCCTCCTCACAAGCCCTTTTTTTTTTTTCTTGCTTCTCTTGTGTGGTGCCGCCACCAAAGTCACCCACAGAGATACAGCTGTGCAATGACAGAGGAGGCCAGCAGGTGTCTGTCTCTATTCCCAGTCTTGACTAGAGTGCTGTTTGTTCCTTGCTATAAACATCTGTGCTGCAAGACCAGTCTGTCCAATAACTGCTCAGAACATTTATGACATGCTGCTCTACTTTTCTTCCCTCCCCTTACCCCACCTCTCTTTCTGTCTCTCCTTCATTTCCTCTCTCTCTCTCATTCTCTCTTATAATTTTTCTGTCTTTCATTTACTCCTTTTACAAACAGACACTTAATTCAGAGACAGTTCATTTCCCAGGAGATTTTAAGTGAGGCTACCTTAAAATAACATTTCATTTGCATATTCGTCATAAGAAATATCATAGGCCCACTCAAAATAACATGTTGTTATGGAGCTAGACTGCAATACTAGAAAAATTGGATGTGAGCACATAAAAGTGGTTCATCAGTCAGGAACATTCTAATTTGGGCCTGCCATTTAACTACCTCTTTGACCTTGGGCAAAAGTCACTCTACCTCTCAGGGCTTCGGTTTCCTTATCTGTAAGATAAGGAGCTTGGACTGGTTGAATTAAGAATCTTTCTCTAAATCTCCAAGCCTGTTCTTGGTATCAGGGAACATCCAAGGAACAATCAGCTACAGTAGCTCATAGCTGACATTTAGATGGTGATTCATGATTCATGGTTTACAAATTGCCAGTTACTAGATGGTCACAACATCCCTGTAGGCTTAGCTGTTAAATTCATCCTTCTAGAGCAGACCTTTCCTGCAGACCTTCTAACTTGTCTTTGGCTGGAAAGTTATTTCACCCTGTCTTTTTGTAGGTTCTAGTGCTCCAGGAATTGTCATATGGTATTATCTGAAGGTATTTGGGGAGAGCTCAGGCAAGTCACTGCCTTTCCTCTGCCATCTTGGCTCCGCCCCCTTAACTGTGTTTTCTAAATTAATTACTATTTATATATTAATGGCTATTGCACCGATTTTAGTGGTAAGCATTTATTACTAGTAAATATTAAATATCACTAAAGAATTAACCACATGGTAGTTAGCACAATCAGGAGAAAAGCCCCAGCCCTTCTTCAGCATAAGTCTGACTAAGTCACCTCCACGATCAAATGGCAAATCTTCTGTTTGGCTTTTCTAGTCCTTCCTAAACCTGAGGCCTTCCAACCTTTCCACTCTCCTTTTCACTCTCCTTCATGTGCCCTCTGACCCAGTCTCACTGGCCTCCTTGCTGTTCCTTGAATATGACACTCCATTTCCAGGCTCAGGGCATTTTCACTGGCTGTCCCCCAGTTCTGGAACTCCTTCTCTCCTCATCTCCTCCTCCTGATTTCCCACCTTCTGCAAGAAACATTCCCCAATACTCCTTAATCTTCGTGCTTTCCCTCTGAGACGACTCCATATTTACGTTAGCTATACCTGATTTGTACATAGATGTTTGCAAATTTTCTCTTTCATTAGATTGTGAGCTCCTTGAGAGCAGGAACTGCCTTTTACTTTTCTTTGTATCCCTGGCTCTTAGCACAATGCCTGGCACATATTTGCTTAAAGAAGCTAGCTGACTGACCTACAATATCCCATGGATGAAGTAGCTGAGCCTTAGAGAGATGAAGTGAGTTTCCCAATGCCATGCAGCTAACAATGTGGCAGACCTGAGATTTGAACCCATGTCTGCTATTTTCAAATTTGCTGTTTCCACCTCTTTGACACTCAGAGAGATTAAGTGACTTTCCCAAGGCCACACAAGTAGTACATAGCAAAACTCGGATTTGAACTCCTGGCCTGTGTCTCCAGATGCAGCCCAAATATCACTCTGACACTACCTCTACTCCCTACCTCCTAGGGGTACCTTGAAGAAAGCACTGTGTAAACCACAAAGTGCCATAGAAAAATGAGGTAGTATTCCAAATTTAAGGAGAGTGTCACCTGGGGAGATCAGTGGGTCATTCAGAAGGCCAAGACATCATGACCTTGGGCTCATCTCTTCTGAATTTAGAAACCCATTCCTGAAATGACTGGTAAGCCTGGTCACTACCAATCTGAAAGCCAATGGAGGTTTCCCTTCTGTTAAGATTTCTAAACAAGTCTAGACAAAAAACACAAGTCCCCTAAAAACACTGGTGACCTAACTATGCACATGTCTGGGGATGATAAACTCCAGGAGGCCAGAGATCAGATGTTTATATGATTGTATAGCATGTACGGTCCCTAGACTGATGCTAAAGGACAGAGAGCTAGACTTGGAGTCAGGAGGACCTATGTGCTCAAGCCCACCTCTGATATTTCCCAGTTTCGTGACCATGGGCAAGTCACTATCTCTCTAGGCCTCAGTTTCCTCATCTGAAAAATGAAGACAATAATATTTGTAGCACCTATCACACAGGGTGGTTGGGAAGCTCAAATGAGAACATATGGAAGACACTTTGCAAAATTCAAAGTCTTATATAAATGCCAATTATTATTATAGTAGGCATTGCATGATTTTGAATGAATGAATGAATGGATGTGTGTGGAGGTTAGCTAGTACCAAAGCCTTCTCTGTCTGCAATGTCTACTTCTCTAGCTCCGTTGCTAGGCTGTGGGCTTCCATCCACCATCCTGACATGCATGTAGGCTGATTCAGACCATTCTCTCGTTGATACGACTC
Organism: Dromiciops gliroides; assembly: GCF_019393635.1. Taxonomy (NCBI): domain Eukaryota; kingdom Metazoa; phylum Chordata; class Mammalia; order Microbiotheria; family Microbiotheriidae; genus Dromiciops; species Dromiciops gliroides. Next base: position 603,513,230 of record NC_057861.1, read on the forward strand.
AAGTATGATCCTCAGATCAGAGCAGGTAGGTGGGAGTCTCAGAATGAACAGATTTCACCAAATCAGTAAATGTAATTGCATAGATTAAAGCAGCTGCCAAATAATCTGCTGCTGCTGCTTCTATGCTCCAGTGTGTAGAACCTTAGCACCTCCCTCTCTTCCTACCTTGCAGAAGAAAAAGAGCCTGCAAACCTGTAAATGCTTTTGATTGCTGGCAAATTGACATTGTATTCTGCTTGGCCACTGGTTCTGCTTTGGTCGGCCATGTGAAGCTTCCTAGAATGACTGACTCTATTCCTGGACATGATTCTATTATGATTATTGATTGTGATTATTTTTTATTTTACAGTGGCTGACTAATGATTTTTGTCATAGTCAACCCTATCTACAATTACCATCCAATAGGAGCTCCAATAGAAGCCAGCAATTCTGGCTCCTCTTCTTAACTCTGCAACAAGACTGAGTAATCAGTGGAATAGGCAATAACTATTGTCAGCACAGGAATGGTATAGTGGATTTGGAGTTGAAGAACGTAGGTTTGAACCTGGTCCTGCTACTTTCTACCTGTGTTCTTAGTCAAGTCATTTAATTCCTCTGAGCCTCAAACCATTCATTCATCTATAAAATTATGGGGTTAATTCTGGAAAGCAATTTGAAACTATCTTCTCCAAATCACTAAGTTATACATAGACCCTGACCCAGGGATACCATTAATCAGACACATATGCTTAGGACAAAATGAAATAACCTATTTGTAAAACAAAAATATTTACAGTAAGAATTTTGTTGCAGCAAAGACCTGGAAATGAAATGGGTACCCATCAAATGGGGAATGATTCAATACATTGCAGTATATCACAGTATATTAATGTAAAGTTTTGCTGTAAGAAATGACAAAAGAAATAGGTTTGGGGGCAGCTAGGTGGCACAGTGCATAAAGCACCAGCCCTGGATTCAGGAGAACCTGAGTTCAAATCCAGCCTCAGACACTTGACACTTTCTAGCTGTGTGACCCTAGGCAAGTCATTTAACCCTCACTGCCCCGCAAAAAAGGAAGAAAAAGAGAAAGAAAGAGAGAAAGAAAGAGAAGGAAAGAAAGAAAGAGAAAGAAAGAAATAGGTTCACTGAAATCTGGAAAGACTTGTAATAAGCTGATGAAGAAGGAAGTGAGTTGAACCAGGAGAACCATTTATACAATGACTGTTACAATTCTGTAAAAGAAAACAACATTTTATGATTTGAGAAGTCTTATTGATGCAATGGCCAGTCAGGACACTAGAAGAGAGATGTGATGAAGCATGCTTTCTATCTCTTGGCAGAGACACGATGGGCTACAAGTGCAGAATGAGACATGCCATTTCAGAATTGACCCACGTGTTAATTTGCCTTGCCTTACTATACTCATTTATTATAAGGGAGGGGCTTTATTTTGGGGAATGAGTGAAGTTATGCAGGCATGATATGAATTTTAGAAAAAGAATAGAAAGAAAACAGCCCCAATTAAATATCAAAACAGTACATATAAGAGCAGAAACAAGTTCAGAAGGGCACAGAAAAAAATAGGACAGCGTTGATACTATTGTGTACAATTTAGTATACATAAAAATAAAGGTATTGTGGAGATAACATGGTTTCGAACAGAATTCTCCTGTTCTGTCAATGCTTATATTTAAGGTCATAATAAAAATATGAAAGATGAAATGAAATGAAGGAATTAAACTAAATGGCTTCTAAGGTCCACTTCAGATCTATTCTTATATATTTCTATTCATGATTAGGTGAGTCTAACTTGATACTGGGATTCATGTGGTTGCCCTTTGCCTGAAGGGTTCACAAAGAACTTTAAGGTAAATCTAAAAGCTCCACCCCCCAACCCAGGTCTAAATCTATGACTTTCTCATTTGCTAAATGAAAAGCTGTGTAAAGGTAGGTATTAGTACTCACTGTTTTCAACCATTCAATTTACCAAACACTTATTAAGCATCTATTAAGTGTAAAAAAGATGACATATGATCAGTCCCTAGATAACTGTACAGTGGAAAGAGCTCTGGCTCTAGTGATCAGAGAACTAGGTTCAAATTCCACCTTTGCCTATGTGACCTTGGACAAGTCACTTCAACCTTTCTGGGCCTCAGTTTCCTCCTCTGTAAAATGAGAGAGGCAGATTAAATGACTTCCGACACCCCTTCCAACTCTAGACCAATAGTCCTATGATCTTGTAAAAGGTTACACACACACATGAATTAAAATTTAGGAACTTAATCATATTTGTAAATGTAGCATAATGTAGTTTTAGTTTGCATCTAATGTCAATTTATCCCTTACTGTTAGATTCCTATAAGCAGACATGCTCCTGTTGTTAGATGATGATTTCACAAAGTTAATGGCATCATGCTTCTGCAGCCATTTTAACACAAAGAACCTAAGGAGAGACGTTCATAACACCTCTGGGAGGAAAGCAAACCGTTACTGTGCAAATATAGCAGACTGAAGGTAACAAGTGTTTTTTAAATCCTAGAAAATAGTTCTGATGCCCTCCAGTCTATTCCTCTCCCAGGGAAAGATTGCATGATTTTCTCTGGCTTAAACTGTGCCTTGTTTCAAGTGCTCCCATTGGAAGCTTCTCCACAATCATAATGAATGCTAGGCAGGTGAGCATTCCTCCAAGCCCAGGGGTTGAGAGGAGCTTCTGTTGGGAAGAAGCCAGATTCTTTCTGAAAATGAAATATGTGACCTCCCATCTCCAGCACCCAGCTTCTCTCTTTTTAAAAAATCTTTTTTTTTGGGGGGGGGGCAGGGCAATGAGGGTTAAGTGACTTGCCCAAGGTCACAGAGCTAGTAAGTGTCAAGTGAATGAGGCCGGATTTGAACTCAGATCCTTCTGAATCCGGGGCTGGTGCCCTAACCACTGCACAATCTAGCTGCCTCAGCACCCAGCTTCTGACTTCCACTGTTGGCTGCCATCACAAGCACCCTCAGTGCCATCAAAGTTCATCAAAGGTTATTCAACGTATTTTTTTTTTCCATTTTAAATTCAAGCCTCTTCCATGCACATCTCTGAAACTAAAAGCAAAAAATAACCCAAAGGTGCTCTATGATATTAAATGATAAACTGTCCTCTGTGATTTTCTTATCACCTTCTGAAGTATGATAGCTAGCTGGCTCTTTATGATCTGGGGCTGTCCATTTGGTGAATTGCCCACTCTCGGCTCTTTTTGCTTTACATAAGCACTCTTGTTAAATTATGGGTAGGGTTAAGGGAAAGAAGGTACAATACAGATCAGCACATTCTGCTATTTGTTAAATCAGTTGTGGAGTAAGAGGATAATACTATTAAAGCTAATGAGGTTTTTCGGTGGTGTGGATTTCATTTCTTTCTGTGGTCAATAAATATTTGAGTACTGGAAGGTTAATTATTTGCCTTTGCCAGTAGCAACATCATTCCAACACTTTTAGACTCTGATAATGGCCTTGTTCATCTAAGATGTGCATAGCAATTTCTTCAAATTTTCTTCCATAAGCCAAATTCCTCCATTTACTGTTTTTTTTTTTTCTTTTGAGAAATGAACCAACTAAGACACAAAACCTCTCAGGCCCTAGCTATCACAGGAAGAATCCCAGCATTATAAGACGGAGAAGCAGAATGGAACTTAGAGATCATCTATTCCCCTCTTTTTAGATATTTGAGCCAATGTCCTTTCATTCCAAATCTAGTACTCTTTCTCCTATACCAGAGAAGTGTTCATTGGTTAGACTTTGCTATGGTGGCACTCCTGTTCTTGTCCATGGCTCCTGTTTCCTATGATATCATGATGAAGATCAATATGCAATGACTAGCGCACAAATTTTAAAAATATTTAAAATGGCCCCACTTTTGCACTCTAGTGACTAAGTATTGTGAAAGGCCAGCTCTTTGAAGGGCAGAATGTGACAGAAATTTGGTTTCAGATGTTTCCTAAAGGTTGGGTTTTGCCCCTAGAGGGGAGGGGGAAGAAATAGACCACAAAATAGAAGATTGGTGCCACAGAACTGTTAATTAAAACAATTCAGCAAACATAAATGCTAGAGTAATTTTGGTCAGCTATACAGGCTGGTTTCAATGCAAATGTGGTTCTCAGATTTCTCCCTTCATCGGGAATGTATAATTAGTTCAGCTGCAACAGGGATGAAGTCTCACAGCAGCAGTATTCCACTTCTCTATGACAGACAGCAGCTGCCATCCAGACTCCTTCTGCCACAAACAGCCAAAACTATGGACAAAATATGAATTCTTTCCCCCAGCAACCAAGAGTAAGAGGCTCAGCCCTCTCCTGAGAATCACCCTTCCCCCAACAAAGGTGGTAAAAAATATCACATTCCATTCTAATTACCTGGATGCAAGTTTATCATGCCATGTATATGGTAGACGTAGTGAATAGAATGCTAGTCTCAGAATCAAGAAGACCCAAGTTCAAATCCTGCTTCTGACACACACTAACTGAGCAAGTAACTTAACTTCATTGTGTCTCAGGTATTTAACTTGTCCAAGACTCTAAGACTATAAATCATAGAACGGTTATGATCTGCATTAGTGAAGTTCACATGCACTATATCAGTGGGGTTCTCACACTGTCACTGAAAAAAATTATTTGACTTTGATACAAAATAAAGGAATCCTTACAAATGATAGATAGGGCCACCAGACTGATGCCTGCAGATTTCAACAAGTCCCAGAATACAATGAGGTATCCATAATGAGTTAAGTGGCCTCTTAAGGAAATCAACATAGCAATTCATATAGGAAAAACAAAGTGGATGAATAATTCATGCCACCCAGGTTATGGCAGACTATTAGATAAACAGTCCATTAATACATATATCTTGGGCAGCAATTGCAGTTGGGCAACCCAGGACCAGAACTGAAAAGGAGAGTGGGCTAGATTACATGTGGGAAATTTTCTGGCACTTTAATTGATCCCTGATGAGAAGGTATGGATGGGCTACAATATTTACTGGTAAAGAATCCACCCCAATGAGAATAAGGATCATAGCTAACAACATGAATCCCACAGTGCTTTCTGAAAATTCCAGTGGCTTTACAACCCCATTAAAATAAGTATTCACTTTAGTAGTGCCAGTCATAACTGATCAATGATTTCTTATCTTTTATCTATGAACTCTCATAAATCCTCCACTGAAATTTCACCCAATATACTAGGAGCCTTCTTCTGGTGCTCCTGAAATAATGCGTCTGCTATTTCAATATACAGGCTGTGCATCTGCTACCCCTTGCTCTGGCTATACGACTGTCCCATTTTCTCTTCCAGGCATTAATTTCTTTGATGATATCCTTTAAATTGCTTTTTGCATTCAATTTATTATTGAATGTACTCGAGTCCTTATATGCCCACCATGCATTCATAATATTGTATGAAAATTATTTTTAGTAATGGTAGTTACTAACAGGTAATGATGATTGTAATGGCTATATATGAAGGCACATGCTGAACATATATATCTTACATGGCTGAAAATGGGCACACTGCTCATGGAGATTGAAGGGCTCACTAAAGTGATTTAGGATAGGGTAAATGGTACTAAAATGATTACAAATTAAGGTAAGCTTATTTCAAGATAGGTACAGATAGTAAATTATATGTAACAGGACAGGTAAAGAAGCAACATTTCAGTTTGTAGGCAGAAGCAAGCCAAAGTTCTTGTGAAGTTAGAATAGGAGTAGGGCTGTAATGCTATGGGGCCAATAGTGCATAAATACAGTAAGAATATTTCTCAAACTTTTTGGTCCCCTTTACACTCTTAAAAATTACTGAGGTCCCCAAACAGCTTTTGTTTATGTGGGTTATATCTCCTGATAATTCCGGAGACAGAAATTAAAATGGCTTAATCTTATTATGTGAGTAGTTTTGAACTTGCAGATCCCCTGAAAGGGTCTCAAGGACCCCTGGCTGTCCCCAGACATTTTGAAAACTGCAGTGGTCAGGTATTTGGAATGTAAGGAAAATAAAAAAGGAAACACGGAACCTACAGTATGTTCATTTCTTTGGGACTAAATTTCATATATGTTCATTAAGGAAATTAAGAAGCATCTTGTGCCTGGGAGTCAATATTTCCTCAAATTAAAACAATTCAGAAATATTTCATGGCCTTGTAACAAAGCTAGATTTTTAATTCTACAGATGATAACGAAACATTGCATATATTTTATATGTGCATATATACATATACCCATACACATATATGCGTACATACATACATATGTGTATGTATATATACATATACACACACATATATATACATACACACACACACACATATATAAAACAGATCATAATGATATGATCCAGAATAAAGCTTGTTATAGTAGAGAGAGTATTGAACCTTGCATTAGAAAGTCTGAGTTCAAGTTCTGGTCTTCCAATGACTAGATGTTTGACTTTGGGTCTGCAAATTATTATCTCTCCCTGGGCCACAGTTTCCTTATCTGTAAAAGGAGAAAGTTAAACTAGATGGTTTCCAAAGTCCCTCACAGCTGTAACAATCTGTGATAATAAATATACCATGTGGCTGATTCCCATGCTGTAGTACATAAAACACCATTTTATTCTGCTAGTGCCTTTCCTGGTATGCTTAATGCTCAAATTTATCTTAGGGATGTAATCGCCATCAGGAAAGCCATGAAATATTAAGAAAAAATGAAAATGGAAATAACTCAGAGGTTTCATCTCAGAACCATCAGACTGGGAAAACATATGAAAGTCAGAAACAGTAAATGCTGGAGGGGCTGTGGGAAAACAGCTACATTAATGCAGTTGGTGTTGGTGAAACTGTGACTTGGTCTAACTCTTCCAGCAAACAATTTGAAATTATATGAGAAAAACCACTAAATTATTCAGATGCATTGACCAAGGAGGTCCCACGCCTGTGGACATATCCCAGAGGCAGACAGTGGAGGAAGAGGAAGATGGGTGATACTGGGAAATGACTGTGATATAAAAACCAACACAAAAGGGATCAAAACAAAGAACATTAAAAAAAAAAATCACTCCCTCACATTTCTGAAAAAAACAAACAACCCAATCATATCAACAGATTCAAAACAAAGCTTTTTATATTTCAACCTGAACCTTCCCCTAGTCATCCCAAATCATGACTAGCCCCATAACTGTTTCAGGTACACACACACACACACACACACACACACACACACACACACACACTCACCATCTGACCTTTATTCCCTCCGGTAGTACCAAAACATAGTAGGTATCTAAATAACCCAAGAGAAACCTTGCAAATGGTTAATAATAGAAAATATGGGGAAGCATTCTTCCTGATCTTAATACTAAGAGTCATTTACATAGGTTTCATGTGCTCACTGAAGCCAGGAATGGCTCAAGACCCACAACAAAATTAGTTCCTTTGCTCTTACGTTGAATTTGTAGCACCTCTTTTGGCCTTGCACTTAGTGAAACAATGGGTGGGCATGTAGGACTTGAAACACAATACTGGTCATAAAAATTCCAAGAAAATAGTATCCATCAGTGTGGTTTTACAATCCAATCTCCTTCCTACTTTGATCTTGGATTTGCCATGTGCTTTTCCTTCCCTTTTCCAGTTCTGGGCCTAAACTTCATCTCATGCTACTTAGACCTAATCACAATTATTTAAAACAAACCAACCACAGAAGGAACAGCCTTCTTCCTACCTGTTTTGCCTCTACCATATATGCATCCAATTTTCCACAGAAATTTCAAGGTAATAAGACTCCGAGACAGGCTCTGTTTTCAGAGGATCAGAGCAGTGTCACCCTTCTGAACCTCTCCCATCCCAAAAGACTTCCCCTTCCTAAATTCATAGATTCCTGAAATTACACAATTGGAAATATATACTTTTGATTTAAAACTTTTTCCTATTAAAATTCAACCTCCCCTGAGAGAGAGAGAGCACATTAAGCTTTATCTATCATTTATGCCTTAGTATCAATGGGTATATCAGTTCTTATCCTCTGTCAAGATAATGGAATGTGATAGATGAGATTTGGCAGATACTCAGGAGCCTACTGGCTGATTTGGCTGGATTACTAGTTGACTAGATTCTAAGCACATCTGGCTGGTACTTGAGAGTACATAAGAAAGCATGGTTCTCAGAATCTAAAAAAACTTTGAACTTCCGGCCCAGTTAACCAACCAGCTTGAAGAACCTCCCATTTGTGGGAGGGGACAGGAAGGAGGAAGGAGGAAGGAGAGCCTGCGCAGAGAGTGTTGTCTCTTTTGGTTCCTGATTTCACTGTGGTGGCGAGGTGGCGGAGGACGAGACAGAGGAGTTGAGGAAAGATAGGATTGCCAGGTTGTAGGAATTCTGTTCTCAATCTTTCTCTTCTTTTACTATCTTTCAATAAACCCTTAAAAACCTAAACTCGTTTTATCAGTGATTTTAGTCAGTTTCCCCCAAAACTGGGGAAACAGATTAGGACCCACATTTAGAATTTTAAATTACACACCTAAAAGCCTACTTTGATAGAGGGAAGGAGGTAATATAAAGAGCCAAGTCCAGTGTTAGGTGGAGGAGAAAATGGTTGGTGTTGAGGAGTGAAGAGGATCATACAGATATTGCCCGTGTTTGAGCTTATTCATCCATGCATCATGTCCAGGCCAACCCTGGACCAAATGCTAGCCCCCAACTCTACTACCCTAAGCTTGACCGCCTCCCTCCAGTACCCTTATGTCAGTCCCACCTATCATTGGTCTATTTTTCCATTCTTCCTTGACAACTGAAATGTGCTTGTCTTCTATCTAGAGATATGAAGCATGGATGGGGACAGAAACATTTGGGGGGCAGGGAACCACTCTCCCAAGAGACTTCTTAGTTTCTACCTATAATTAAAAAAAGAAATATTTGTTTTTGCATTTTTCCTGAGGCCATTACATTTCTAAATATACCAACCATGACAATTTTATGAGCAAACCAAGTTATACATAATACATTTTTATTCCCCTAAACTAGGAAAATGGCTTTAGATATGCCAAAGGATCTTTTAAAAGTAAATATTGCACATATCTACTTTTTCTTCATTTTTTCCCTTTTTCTTTCACTCTCCCCCCAAAAGAAATAAATATGCAGTATGGTAGAAGATGGGAAGAGGGATGAGAGTAAAGGTAATTTTTTTCCTAAGAGTTTAATATTTCCTGAAAATTTTACAGTTTTCATCTTGTTCCCTCAGTTATCAAAATATAAAGTAGCTAATTAACTACTTGGTGTTAATGATCTCAGTAATTAGGATCTAATGGAAACTAAAAGGCTGGTACCAGGTTACTGTGGTCTCATTTGGATGAATAAAACCCCCACATTTTTTTTTCTGTAACCTATTAGTACAGGGGTTTTTAAATTGGAGTTCATGATTTATAAGTATGCAGGTGTATATGTATACACACGTGTGTGTAACTGGATTTCAATATAATTGTTTTCCTTTATGCTCCTATATAATTTATTTATTTATTTTGTATTTAAGACCACTATTCTGAAAAAGAGTCTACAGACTTCACCAGACTCCACGACACAAAATGTTTATGAACCTTTGCATTAGTGACTCCAGGGGTAGGAATTATAGGTAGAATCCTGGATGAGTTCTTTGGGTAGAAACAATCAAAGGGGGAAAGAGTAGCTAGCCTTAAGAGGTAACTTGCAGCACTTCTCAGATCAACCAGAATATATAACCTCCTCCCAATAACCCAAACCCTACCTAGAAGGGACCTTCCAGTGCCTAATACTCATGTCTGCAGAAAAAGAAATAGATTTTTTTCTAATCTCAGGTGAAGGTTCTTTGTATCCTAATAATAATAGCTGTCACTTACAGAGTGCTCACAAAATGAGCTCCCAAAGTGATTTATATACATTGTGATATTTCTTTTAGATTTCAATTTATGCCTTTTGTTTTACATCCTCATCATTTCCAGATATGCTCCCCACCTCAGAAGCCTTCTCTTAAAATGAAAAAACAACATATACCAAAAATATACCAAACATTGCAATTTTATGAGCAAGCCAAGTTATACATAACACATATTTACATAGGCAAAACCAATTGATATATCAACTACCTTTAACAACTTATGAAGTATTGTACACTTATAGTTCCCCCACCTTTTTCTTCTGAAGCCAAGACTAATCATTCTATAATTATGTGACCGTATTTTCATGGAAGCTAAGATCTCCCAGATCAACAGCTCTTCAACTTTGCTCTCAAAAATCTTCCTAAGCACTTGTACCCTCCTACCAAGAAGGATTGGTACTTTCCCTTCCTGAACCCCAAATGTAGAAATCTAGTAGGAAAGTCATCTAAACATGAAGGTTATGCTATCATTAATTATAGAAAGGACCTTAATAAAACCTTTCATTAATATCCAAAGTAGCAACTCACCCTATAGTAGTCGGTACTGTACACATCACGGGACATCCCAAAGTCACCAATTTTCACCAGGAGGTTTTCTCCAACCAAGCAGTTCCGGGTGGCAAGATCACGGTGCACAAAATGCTGGGATGCCAAGTAAACCATGCCAGCTGCAATCTGCTGGGCAATGTGCAACATCTGGGATTGGGTCAGCTCAGTGGGGCGGTTGCCTTCTGCCATGAGCACAGCATCTGGTCCATGGGCCCTGCGTAGATGACAGACAGAAATGGATTCCTGGAGCCATATTTCACTTGTAGACTTGGAGCTGTGGGCTATCTGATGCTTCCTACCAGAACTAAATAATCAAATGCCTGTTTACTAAAAGATGCTTGGATATAGAGAAGACCATGAAAATGTTTTAACCAGGTTTTCCTCTATGGCAAACATTTCCCAGGAGCCTGTGGAATTTCAAGTGCCATCTGGATCTGAATCCTTCTGACATCCCCAGGAGTTCAGAAACTATCTTGGGATTCAGGGTGCTTACCAGGAGACCCCTAGAATATCAAGGGGGTGAGCATGTGATCAGGAATTGGGGGAAAATAGAGATTCAGGATGCCTAAACATTGCTTTTCTTCTTTCAGCTCCCAAAGATATAGATGAACACAAACCCTGCCTCCCTTCGCCCCACAGCCCTCACCCTACCAAAGGTACCAGCACCACTGAAAAGGATGGCAGATTGTGTTCTTTCCACGGGCACAGCTTTAGCAAAGTCTATAGCAGGTTTTAACAATGGGTCTTTGAACTTCTGTGCTTTTTAAAAAACAAACTACTTTAATATAATTGGTTTCCTTTGTAATCCTATGTATTTTATTTTTTAAATTAAAAAGATAATTATTCTGGGATAGGACCCATAGACTTTACCAGACTGCCAAAGGGGCCCATGAAACAAATAAACAAAAGGTAAGAACCCCATGGGGTCCAGAGTCTCAATGTTTTCATCCCACCCTAGCACTGACACTTGTTTGTACAGCCAGGCAGGTTTTCCAAGCTGTCCTTGTTTTCCTTCAGAAAAAAATACATCAAGGTCACTGCAAGCACATCAGCTTGGATTTGATGCATTTCTAATAAAAAAAAAATAGCAATCTTCTGTCTCCTTTCCCTCCCAAATCTCACCTCGTGAACTTGTTAAGAGCCACACACACAAAAGCTATTTTGAGTTTCAGCTAATTAATTCTATGACTGGGATTTGGAAGGTTTTTTTTTTTCTTTAAAGCATTCCCATTTAGATTATTTGTTTCTTTTTAATGCAATGGTTGCCTGCTTTGTTTTACTCTCCTATCACAGGGCAATCCTCACTTTCAGCTGTTTGGTAACATAAGGTATATGATTCTGTGTGTGTGTGTGTGTGTGTGTGTGTGTGTGTGTGTGTGTGTGTGTTGCAGAGGTGGGAATGAGGGAAGGAACCAACGTGCTCATCTTTAAACCCAGTTCAGTACAGAGAGCTGGGGCTGCTTATCATCTTCAGCACTGCAGTGCTGGCTCCCTTAAAGCTAAAATGGTATTCTGGAAAGCCAGCACTTTCTCTTCATCCTCAGATTCACTTTCCCTGACTGACCTGGGGTGGCACTACAGGGCAACAAATGAAGGCTCTGTTCCCAGACTCAGGGATGGGCTTGTTCTGCCTCTGCAGACCTAAACACAGGGTCGGCAGGAGAGGCTAGTGCCCTGACTGAAATAAGGGGCATCTCCCCGGAGAAGGCTCTTTACGGTGTAAACAGGAAGGTCTGTTGCCAATTCCGCATTAAAGTGCCTAAGTGAAACAAATAGGGGATGAGCCAGTTTCAAAACGGGGGACCCTCCCCGCAACTGATAAAACTTACAAGAGAGCTAGTGTTATCCCAAGACAAATTTCAGGCAATTATCACCCATGTTTAAACCAGGTCAAAGCCCATCTCCTCTGGGAAGCTTTCCATCCCATGTTGGTAACCTCCTTCTCTGAATTCCTCCAGCGCTTATCACCATCTGCTATCACTCACTTTGGCTTATCAAAAAACAACTTGCATTCCATCCTAGGCAAGATGATAGAATCTTAGAGCAGGAAGTGGGTCAGAGGTCATCTAGTCCAATCCCCTCCTCATTTTGTCAGATGAAACTAAGATCAAGGAAGGTTATGTGAATCACCCCAACCCATAATAGTGGGTAGTGGCAGAGAAAGGAATAGGGGCTGGGTCTCCTGATTCCCAGTGTAGTAGAAAGATTATATTAAAAGTCAGGAGACCTGGGTTCCAATCTTCCCTCTTCAATTACTTAGATTTCACTTCTCTCCTAGCCCCGAGGCAAGGAAACTGATTTCCTACAAAAAGAGAGAGTGAGACTAGGTTCAGTTCAATTCAGCAAGCATTTACTGTGTTCTAGGTACTAGATTAGGAGCAAGGGATACAAAGACAAAAATAAAAACGGGTATAGTGCTGAAGGGGCTTACGTTCTACTGGGAGGAAATGTCACATACACAGAGAAGTAACTATAAAATGGAAATTTCAACAGAAAACCAAGTTAAAGGTAGGGAGGATATTAACTTGAAGCTGGGATCAGGAAAGGCCTTAGAGTTGTATGACCCTGGGCAAGTCACTGAACCACTCTTTGCCTCAGTTTCTTCAACTGTAAAATCAGGATAATGCCAGCACCTATGTCATAGGGTTGTTGTGAGGATTAATTTGTGTGTGTGTGTGTGGGGCAATGAGGCTTAAGTGACTTGCCCAGGGTCACACAGCTAGTATGTGTCAAGTGTTTGAGGCCAGATTTGAACTCAGGTCCTCCTGAACCCAGGGCCGGTGCTTTATCCACTGCGCCACCTAGCTGGCCTGAGGATTAATATTTATAAAACACTTAGCACAGTGCCAGGTACACAGGAAGCACTATATAAATGCCTGTTCCCTTTGCCTTCTTATGTAGGAGGCAGTACTTGGAATGTGTCTTTATGAGAAGCAGAGGCAAGGAAGGAGACCATTCTAAGTTTGGGAAGCAAAGATGGAAGATGAAATCAATGTCTTCTATAAGGAACAAGCATGCCTATTTGGCTGGGATGCAATGTGCTTGAGGAGGGAAGAAATATGAGATTAGGCTGGAAAGATAAAGTGAAATTGGATTGCAAAGGGCTTTAAATACAATACAGTTCATATTTTATCCTAGAGGCAATGGGGGTCACTGAAACTTCTTGAGTAGAGAAGTTACATGGTCAGCGCTTTGCTTTAGGGATATCAGTCTGCTGCTTCATGAAAATAGATTGGAGGGGGCAGCTAGGTGGTGCAGTGGATAGAGCACCAGCCCTGGATTCAGGAATACCTGAGTTCAAATCTGGCCTCAGACACTTAACACTTACTAGCTGTGTGACCCTGGGCAAGTCATTTAACCCCAATTGCCTCACTAAAAAAAAAAAGAAAGAAAGAAAGAAAAGAAAATAGATTGGAGAAGGAGCATCTGGAGGTAAGGAGACTAATCAGGAGGATATTGTTATAGTCCAGGCAAGTACTGATGAGGGCCTGAACTAGGATGGTGGTCATGAGCATGGAGAGAAGGTAAATGGATGTGAGAGATGCTATGGAGGTAGAAGCAACACGGTCTAGCAACTAATTGATTGCTAGGAATGACTACAAGGTTGCAAACTTGGGTGATTAGAAGATCATTGGTGCCCTCGATAGAAATGGAGAAGCTAGGAAGAGAGGTGGGTTTGGGAAGAAAGATAATGAGTTCCATCATACATGTTATGAGCTTGAGATACCTATAGGTGATTGAGCAAGAGATGTCCAGCAGACAGTTGGTGATGGAAAGAAATGAGGGTTGCTACGCAGATTTGGGAGTCATTGGATTACAGATGATAATGGAACCTATACAACCTGATGTGATCACCAAGGGAGAGTCTATGTGGATACGAGAGCCCAGTATATCCACATTTTGGGGGTGGGGCATGGATAATGATCTGGCAAAGGAAAATGAAAAGAAGCAATATGACAAGTCGGTAAAGAAACAATACAAAGTTGTGTCATGCAAACCTGGGGAAGAGAATATCCAGGAGGAGGCAATGACCAGCAATGCTGATGTCACAGAAAGGTCAAGAATGACGGCCATCTGATTTAGGAAATGAGAGCTTGTTGATAACCATGGAAAAAGTCCTATCAGTTGAGCAGCAGGGTCAGAAACCAGACTGTGAGAGGTCAAGAATTTAGAGGCAGGTGAGGAAGTAGAAGCAATGAACATAGATATTATTTCTCCTCCCCCCACCCCGCCCCACCCAATCCTTCTTCTCATCAAGAGCATCACCAATACTTCCAGTCACTCTCCTCAACCCCTATATCCATGATTCCTAGCACATTGTTGTTGTTTGGTCCTATCAGACTCTTTGTGATCCGATTTGGGGTTTCCTTTGGCAAAAATGGTTTGCCATTTCTTTCTCCAGCTCATTTTTACAGATGAGGAAACTGAGGCAAACAGGGTTAAGTTAAGTCCAGGGTGATGCAGCTAGTAAGGGTCTAAGATCAGATTTGAACTCACAAAGATGAGTCTTCTGGACTTTGGGCTGAGCAGTCTATCCACTGCGCCACCTAGCTGCCCTAAAAGGTACCAAATGAATGTCTGTTGAATTGAATTGGAGTTGGGTATATTCTATGTCTACAACATCTGACATCCATGTATATCTCTCTACTCACATAGTCATCATCCTATTTCAAGCTCTCATCATTTTAAACTTGAATAATTATCATCACCCTCTACTTCCTATTTCCATGCTCTCTCCTCTCCAATCCATTTATCATACAGCTTCCAAACTGATATTCCTAAAGCATGGGAAATTTACACACACACACTCCCTCAAGATGCATCATTTACTCTCTATTGCCTCTCAAATAAGTAGAATCTTCTCAGTTGGGCATTTAAAGCACTCCATAATCTGTCTTCAACCTATCATTCCAGACAGATTTCACATTTTCAGGTACTGTAGATCCCAGTTAACTTCTTGCTATCATTCAACAAAAATCCCAACACCAACATTTGGACAATGCTTACGACCAATCCTATCCACTGTCCTATCCTCTCCCTGCGAAGTACAGAGGTAGTGTTCTACCAACAGCCCCTTCTGACTTTTAATATGTTGGCACTTATTAATATCATCCTGTATAGTACATTATCAATAATAATATTTTTTCAATTAATTTTTTTTTGCGGAGCAATGGGGGTTAAGTAACTTGCCCAGGGTCACACAGCTAATAAATGTCAAGTTTCTGAGCCTAGATTTGAACTCAGGTACTCCTGAATCCAGGGCCGGTGCTTTATCCACTGAGCCACCTAGCCGCCCCCAATAATAGTATTGATGACATTAGAGAGAGTAGTTTCAGTTGGGCCAAAAAATGAGATTTCAAGAGGTAAACAAGTAAGTGGGAGGAAAGGAAGCAGAAGCAAAAACAATAAACATTATCTTTCCCCCAAAATCCATCCCTCTTTCTAAATTCCTTATTTCTGTCATGGGCACCATTGTCCTTACATTCAATCACACCATCCTCCTAACTGTTCCTCACACAAAGAAGACACTCCATCTTTGAACTTAGGGCATTTTCACAACCTGCCCCCATGCCTGGAATTCCCTCCTTCCTGTAGTCCTCTTCTCGACTTACTTCAAGCCTTAGCTAAAGTCTCATTTTCTATAAGAAGCCTTTCTCAATCTTTAATCCTAGTACCTTTCCTCTGAGATTTCCAGTTTCTTCTCTCTATATCTTAGTTATATAGAGTTGTTTGCTTGTTGTCTCCCCCATTAGACCATGCACTCCTTGAGATCAGGTGCTGTCTTTTACCTTTCTTCCTATCTCCAACTCTTAGCCCACTGCCTGGTATGTAGGAGGTGCTTAATAAATGACTGTTGTCTTGACTGTACAATTAGAGAGAAAGGTTTATTGAACAAAGGTCCATTTAAAAAAATAAAGGAAGAAAGAGGAGATGAAAGCTTCATCTTAATACATTCTTGTTAATTTGACTGTACTATCTGAGAGAAAGGTTTATTGAACAGAGGTCTATTTTAAAAAAAGGAAGGAAGAAGAGATGAAAGCTCAGATAATGCTGTTTTCTTTTTTCCTTTATACTGGAATATAGTTCTGCAAGAGGATGCTGAAGCACACTAAAGGGCTTGACCTTTCCCCTTCATTAAAAGTTAATCAAGTCTAAACCTCTATACAGCACAGTAGAGAGGGTTGGGGAGGGAAGAGAAGGCTCTCAGCCATTAGAAGGGGTCAGTGGTCCTCAAGCTGACCTTAAAATAGAGAGGCACTTATCCAAACTTGCTAATGTACTGAAGGGAGGAAGGGCAGACCCAAACTGGGAAAACCCCAAAGAGCAAGTCAGCATTGCAACAGGGGCACAGATCTAATGCTGGAAAGGATGAACACTTTTCAGCATTGGCCATCAAAGCCAACTCCCTCATTTTTCATATGAGAAAGGGGAGGCTAAGGAAGGATTCAGCTCCTCACAAAATAAAGCATGCTCTTTATGTGCCTTGAATTTATTTCCCTCCCAGAAGATTATTATCTCTTCTTAAGTCAACAATCATTTATTAAGTACCTACTAGGTGCCAGGCACTGTGTTAAGCCCAAGGGATAGGAAGGGAAAACAAACAAAAAAACTGAGTCCCAGCTCTCAAGGAACTCACAGTGTAATGGGGAGAGAACATGCAGACAATTAGGTATAGATGAGATATGTACAGGATAAATTGAAGATAACCTTCAGGGAGAAGACACTGAGAGGCAGCATGGTACAGGGGAAAGAACAGAACAACCCAACAGTCAGAAGACATGGATTCAAATCCTGCTGATAATACTAAATACTTGGGTAACTGAACTACCCTAAGCCTCAGTGTTGTTTTTTTCCTCTGTAAAATTAGGGAGGTCTTGTTCAATTATTATTCTATGGTCCTAAGTCATTCAATCTCCAGTATAATGAAAAACATACTGGAGTTGGAGTCAGAGGACCTAGGTTGGAATCCTTTCTCTGCTTCTTCCTCCATATATGACCTTAGGTAACTCCCTTAGGGCAGCCAGGTGGTACAGTAGATGTAGATATCATGCTGGACCTGGAGTCTGGAAGTTTCATCTTCCTGAATTCAAATATGGCTTCAGACACTTACTAGTTGTGTGACCCTAGGCAAGCCACTTAACCCAGTTTGTCTCATTTTCCTCATATGTAAAACAAGTCGGAGAAGGAATGGCAAACAATCCTAGTATCTGTGCCCAGAAAATCCCAAATGGGGTCATGAAATGTTGGACACAACTGAAACAATGAACAAACAACAAACTCCCTTAACCAACGTGGGCTTCAGTTTCATCAGTAAAATGAGGGGTTTAGACTATATAATCTATCTAGAAGGTCCCTTCCAGCTTGAAATCTGAATGCAGCAATACAAAAAACCATCAGCCCAACTTCGTGGGGGAAATTCAACACTCTGCTAGCATCTTCTGAAGACACTAGAGAGCTCATGGTCCTTCTAATTCTTATATATTCTCTCAATTACTAGACATTTATCTCAATAGGTTCCCATCAGCTTCATGCCATTTGCCCCCTCTCTCTTTCTGCAATGATTTTCCAGCCTCCTCTTTCTTAGGAATAGTCCTGGCATGCCACTCTAGCAGGAAAGTGAACTCCTTACTGTAAGAGAAAGACAAGTTATCTAACAAAGTCCACACCACATTGCTTTTCTCTTACCCTTCAGGCTACTCTTCAGTGCTTACCAGGAAAAGGAATCTTAGAATCTTATGCAGGAAATCTATCTTCTTAGGAATATAAAAAGGGCATTTTGATAAGAGAACTGATTTGAAGAGAAACCTCGGGTTCAAAGCCCAGCTCTGCTCCTACCTGTGTGAGTTTGGCTAAGTCACTTACTTGTTTCCAAATCTGATTCTTCTTTTGTAAAATGGAGGTGGACCAGGGGATCTCTAAGATCCCTTCCACCTCTAACATCTGATAAACCTGGCTGTGAGAGACAAGGAAGCATTTAAGTGGCTTCAACTTTGCTTGGGAAAAGTACGGTCAACATTACAGCCATATCAAACCAATCTGTGCTTCAAGAACACTTACAACTAACCTTGGCCCATTCATAAGAGCCTCATCTATTTTTTTCCTCTAACCAGAAATAAATAATTCTACACAACACCTAAGAGCACAAAGAAGACAGCAAATAGGAAAGATGCCCATTCTAGAAAAGGCATGTTACCTCCAGGGCTCTGATGGGAAGCAGAGTTAGAATTCCATCATGGATGGTATCATGGAGTGGCTTTTACCAAACACTACTTCTCATGGGAACCTGACTCTTTTACAGTGATAAATAATATCCTACCCCTAAGAATTGGGCAGATTCTCAAATCAAGTGAAGGAGGTTACTAGCTGCTACATGCCCTATTTGAGACACCATATCAGGTGCCTACCTGCTCCTTCTTGAATGTGGATAGGAAGTGGATGGGAGGGTGCCCAAACATGGGAAAGGAAAAAAAAAAAAAAGGTGTTGAGTTGTCTCCAGGTAGATGATATGAGCACACCCTGAGGACATTTAAACCTCTAACTCCAGCCAGGTCGGGGCATTTGGTGCAAGACAGGAAAATAACTCTTAATT
Organism: Dromiciops gliroides; assembly: GCF_019393635.1. Taxonomy (NCBI): domain Eukaryota; kingdom Metazoa; phylum Chordata; class Mammalia; order Microbiotheria; family Microbiotheriidae; genus Dromiciops; species Dromiciops gliroides. The sequence continues at coordinate 603,532,258 of NC_057861.1, forward strand.
AAGAAGGGTAGCATGGGGCACAAGGAAGAGAGTAGAATAATAAGCCTTCAAACAGCAGGGATAGATAACCAAGATCAGTTGTGTCGAAAGGGAGTTTAATGATTCCTCTTCTCTTCAAACTCCCAATGCCCAAGTGATGGTTGACAGAACATTATGAGAATATTTGAACAATGTGATATTTTTCTGTTGTTCCAATGACTGTAAGTAAAACAAAATGAATCTTTAGAAGGAAAGCTCATTATACCACAAACCAGCTACCCATTGCCAACCTCACTGAATAGTCTCTTTACTAAACTTCTAGATATATGACCCAAGGCTTGGGAAGGGAAGAAGGGCGTAACTCAACTTAAATGGATCATCCATTGAAGAAAAATGTAGTAAGAAGGTGTCTAGGCAGTCCAAACAGTGATCTTTCAAGGAACACCAATAATCTTCTCCCCTCCTGCGTCTTTTAAGATACTATGTGTGAGGCAGTGTGATATAGCTAAACTATACCGGCCTTAAGAAGTCCTGTTTTTAGCTAGTGCAACCAGGCAGTCCCTAGGTTCAAGTACAACCTTGGACACATACTGGCTTTGTGATTCTGAGCATTTACCTCTAAGGGCTCCATGCCACTCTTGAAGAGGTTGCCAACTTGCGTTTAGATTCTAGGAGTCCCCTTATACCAATGAAATCACAGGTCCTTTCCCTACCCCCATTCAAACTACATATCTTCTGGCTCTTCCCCTGCTTGAATGCATTTAATTGTGGCCTTTGATAGTCTCAGATATTGGGGGGAAGAGCGTTTTAAACACATTATTTACTTAAAAGAATTAAAAAAAATTTCTAGAGACTTCATACATATCCTTTACTTTGGATACACCTAATAAGTGTGAGAGGTAAGATTTGAACCCAGATGTTCCAAGCCTGACACTCTACTATACCATTCTGCCTCCATTCTGGATAAAAAGGGGGAAAAAATTCACAAAAAACAAGAGATCATGAGCAATGAATGTCCCAGTTTTGCAGAAGGTAGAAGTTGGGGAGGGGGAAATAGATTTTTTAAAATCATCTAGTAAGAACACTTCAGGAACCAAAAATTCTGACAGTCAGGTGACTCACCTAAGGTCATAGTAACAGTAAAACAAGAATATTTTACCAAATTCCTACCAGGCTGATCATGAACTTCCTACTCATGAAACTCAGGTCCCTGAAATATCCTTCTTGCTTAGATAGCTTATGGTTATTACAGTGAATAATCAAAACAATAACCGTTTTCTATCTCTTATTTTATTTTAAATAAATTTCCTTCTCCTTGCCTTGAGTGCCTCCTCTCAGAAGAAAATTCTGAATGTTTCATTATGCTGGGTTAATTATAGAGAAGGACCATGTGCTAAGATATTTGATTTCCTTTCTCTCAGTGGAAATCTGACCCACCTCGGGAGTATAAGATTTGATCCAAAGCAGATTACACAGAAAAGCTCTGCAGGCTGCTCCAGAGGGTGGCATAGACTTCTAATCACTCTTATAGTACCTATAATGTTATTTACATATTGGCATACCTGTTTTTATCTGTCTAATAGAATGTAATCTCTGTGGCCTTTAAAAGGTTTGAGAAACATAGTTTCTGGGTAATTTATTCATTTTATTAACAAGGCCAGCATGTTTATTAATAAAAGGATGGTCATCTGGCCATCTCTTTTGGACCAAAGACCCCTCATAACAGTGGGTTCACAGTTTATATGCTCTTGGAAGAGCAGGTGTTCTTGAGGGTGGCAATCAACACTGATTGGTTAACAATTAATGAGAAAATGAATATTACAATGAGAGGCTGGGCTATATTACAATGAGGGTCTTGGGGTACGTGACTTGGATCACCGAATCTTGGCCAAAGAGGCTTATCAATTCCATATCACCTGTCTGACAAAAGGGAGGACCCACGTTTTCCCAGACCTGTCTGAGTAAACACAATACACCCATTAGCCTAAATTTAGAATTTCTTTTATTGTTTGATTAGATCTTGGCCTGGGTACATCTTTAAGAGAGATTTCCCACACTGGTTGATTTCTGGATGAGGAAGTAGAAAAGGGGAAAAACCTTGGTCCTAATGCAAGAATTAGTTATTAATATAAGAGAAAGAGAATCATTTCTCACAGCTCCTTGAAGGGAGGATCTCTTTACTTTTAAACTTTGTGTATCTTTCAGTTAGTGTGTTGCTTTGCATGAATGCTTGTTTAGCTGAATTTGAATGGAATTATTAGTGGTATTCAATTCCTAGATTCAAGAGTTAGAGACCTCCCTGGCTTCCTCCTCAGGACACCCAGCTCTCCATCTGCGCACGCAACTATACCTGAGATATTTGTTGAGATCCCCATGCTTCATGTACTCAAAGACCATTATAAGAGGGTCTCCTTCCACACAAACACCATAGAACTTCACAATGTGCTCATGCTGGAGATTGGTCAGCAATTCGGCCTCTCGGTGGAAGTCCTTGCGGGCATTTTCACTGGCATCTTTCAGTGTCTGGTTAGGTGGAAGAGAAGAGCAAAAGAATTTAAAAATTAAAACATGGAAGAATTAAAGTGAGGCTCTGCATAAAAAGTACTCATTTGTGTGTGAGTGAAAATGACAAAATGTGTGGAACATTAAACACATAAAAGATTACTGGGAAATACTTTCTTTTTAAGTTTTAAGACCAGAACACATTAAGCTATAATTGATTATTTGTGTGCACATATTTTTCTCATAGTTTTCACTCCCTTTTAAGCATTTGCTGAAGAGGGATGACATATAATGAACTCAACTCTCATTAGATGGGTTCTCCCAATATTATAACATATGATTCTTTTTTATTCAGCCAAGATTTTAGGGATCCGTCCTCAGCATATGCTAATGGAATTTTGAAATCAAGAGATTTCTTTGGCCAAGGAGAAATCTCCCTGGCTGCAAAATTTGTTGTTCTTCAGTTTGTGTTCAACTCTTCCTGACCCCATTTGGGGTTTTCTTGGTAAAGATACTGGAGTTGTTTGCCATTTCTTTCTCCAACTCATTTCATAGATGATAAAACTAAGGCAAACGGGGTTAAGTGATTTGTCTGGGGTCACCAAGCTAGTAAGTGTATGAGGCCAGATTTGAACTCAGGAAGAGGAGACTTCCTGACTTAAGGCCCAATATTCTATCCACTGCACCACTTAGCAGCCAGCTGCAAAAATTAACATGTTACCAAAGATAAAATGACCCAGTATGATGTCAACAACCCACCCTCCATCCTCTTTATGACTATATACATAAATCATGCCACCTGTATAATACCTGAGGGTAAGGAGTATCTGGCATGTCAGGGAGATGAGAATTTATTATTATTAGGATTAAATCTAGTAGTTCCTGTTGTAAACCAGCATTAGAATTTCCCTCACTAAGTTAGGACTGAATTAAAACATCAGCATCCTCATATACAGAGAGGTAGCACAGTAGAATAGAAAAGGGCACTGACCATGGAGACACTCAACCTGAATTCAAGTCTGGCTCTGCCCTTTGCTAGCTGTGTAACCTTGGGTAAATCCTCTGCCCTCTCTGAGCTTGAGTTTCCTCTTTTCCAAATGAGAACAAAATCCCTTTTGGCAGCTAGGTGGTGAGGTACAGTTACATAGAGCGCTGGATTTGAAGTCAGAAAAGCCAAAGTTTGGACCCTATTTCAAATATGAACTAGCTACATAACCATGGGTAAGTCATTTAACTTCCCATAGCCTCAGTTTTCCAATCTGTAAAATGAGATAATTATAATAGCAATTACTTCTTAGGCTGGTTGTATCAAATAAGGGAGTAAGTAAAACACTTTACTAACCTTCCATTGCAATGCAAATTTTAGCTATTCTTATTATCAACATTGGCACTTTCCCCATCACTGGGTAAGTCCTTTGTGAGTTTCAAAGCATTATATAGTTGTGAGCTAGTAATGACATCCAAGTTCTCTATCCACTAAGTCTTACTTTTTTTAGAGAATGGGAGGGGGGAAGGAGGAGAAGAGGGGAGAAGAACTTCTCAAGCCCTAACTTTCATTGTTACACAAGCAAATTTTAACAGAAAAGGACCCAAGGAACCCTGTGTACTTATGCAGCCATTTCTTCACTGAAACTTTGGGAAAATATTTTAAATAGCCTTTGGGGAGGACATTCGAAATTTAATCTTGAGAGTGTTTTCAGAAGTGAACAAAATGGTGCTTCCTGGTTTTGCAGAGTGGATGCTATCTGGCTCAGGGGATGCTACCCATCTCTGTGAGGCAAGATGTGCCTTAAGCATAGAGGCTGTTGTGGTAACTGCATATTCTGTACTTAATGACAAAATGAAGACTGGTACCATGCCTATGCTATGATCATGTGTGGGTACATGTCCTGAGGAGCTTCAGTAGCTGGGCTATCTGCCACCCAAATTGACTTTCTTTATTTTGCTATTATATTTGCTCATTGGAAAAGTCACAATTAATAGTCCTTTGGACTTATTTTTTCCTCCAAAAAGAGGTGGTGGTTGGGTGTTCTATTCTTGTTATTCAGTTGTGTCTGACTCTTCATGACCCAATATGGGGTTATCTTGGCAAAGATACTAGAGTGGTTTGCCATTTACTTTTCCAGACTCTTTTTTTTTTTTTTTTAGTAAGGCAATTGGGGTTAAGTGACTTGCCCAGGGTCACACAGCTAGTAAGTGTTAAGTGTCTGAGGCCAGATTTGAACTCAGGTACTCCTGAATCCAGGGCCAGTGCTCTATCCACTGCGCCATCTAGCTGCCCCAGACTCATTTTACAGATAAGGAAACTGAGGCAAACTGGGTCTTCCTGACTCCAGGCCAGGCACTCTATACACTTCACCATCCAGGTGGTGGTGTTCTATACAATACCATCTAATATCCCTATGTCTCTCATCTCTACTGGAATTTTTACTTCCTTTCAAGACTTAATTTAGATGCCTTCTTTGTAAACAAAGCGTTTCTGCATTTCTTCAGTTGCTAATACTCTCTCCACCCCTAAATCATTTCACATATATTTTACTTCACCTTATTTCAGTATATATTGCATATTCCGAATGGAACGTGAGCTCTTTGGAAGCAGGGCTCTTTCCTTTTTGTCTTTGTCTCTCTAACACCCAGCAATATGCTTTGCTTATAGCAGGCATTTAATTAATGCTTATTAATTAATGAACCTTTCCAAGCAATCCTACTTTACCCTACCTGTTGAGGGACATGAGAAGCTAAGTATTTATTACAAAAGGTGACTTGATTTCCAAGGACTCAGAAGATCAATCGGTGATAAGTTAAGAAAACCTCAGACCTTCTTGGGCCAAAAAGCTAAGTAAGAATTATGTTGCTCCAAGAGTGGGATGCCTTTGACTGGAACTGAATCCAGACAACTTGATTTCCAGGACAGAAAAGTCTTACCCTAAAACTATTAATAAAAATCATACCACTCATAACATAGGAGGATACTCTGGGGTAACTGTCATTCCTTTCAATTAATGGAAACTTTCTCTGGCCCATCCAATCCCTTGGCATTGCATCTCACCCACAGACATAACAGCACAGTTTCTCTCAGTAATATTTCCTCTTCCTGACCATCATTCTGCCATACATGTTAGCCCCATCGTCGAACGCCAGGATTTTCTTATGCCAAGTGTCAGACCTGGAACTTTACTTTTTCTTATTGCTTATGAATTTTTGACATTTCCTTAACTGACATGACTTCCGAGGAAAATCCCAAGGGAGCTTCCTCACCTCTTGCTCAAAATAGTCAAACAGTGCATGAAGTATGCATTGATTCCAGCTAGGTAGCATAGTAGGGTGTGAGCTAAGTTTTGGAAGAGAATAGAAAACTTCTGATGGTTAAATAGGGGAAAGGTAGGAAACATAAGAGAAAACTCCTGGTTATCTGAAATGCTTGAACAACAATGAAAGAGAAAGGGAAGTCTGGAGAAAAAACTTGGAATCTTAGTAGAGGAACAAAACCAGTTATAACTTAACAAGGACAACTGATATATTATAGACTAGAACATTACACTAGGCTCTGAAAGGGACATTTCATATATATATGGAAAGGGGAATCTCTCTCTCCATACACACATACATACATACATACATACATATATATATATATGTATACACACACATACATATATACACATATAGTTGTCTTTTACACTAACAAGAAAGAAAATAAGCATTTATTAAGCACCTACTATGTTCTACTACATGCTAAGAGCTATACAAATATTATCTCACTTTATCTTCACAACAGCTCCAGGAAGTAGGTGTTCTTATTATCCCCATTTTATAGTTTAGGAAACTGTGGCAGACAAAGGTTATGTGATTTACTAAGGGTCACATTTGAATGAATGTCTTCCTGATTACAAGCTCAACACTAACCACTGCACCACCCAGCTGCTTCTAAGAAAACAGCCATACTATCTGATGCCAAAAAAAAAAAAAAAAGAATGTCTGGGTTGAAAGGAAAGAGAAAAGGAAGATGTAAGGTACTTGTTGCAAGTTTCCAATCAGGTTGCAAGGTGGTATAGTAGAAAGTGTTGTTGTTCAGTCATTTACAGTAATGTCTGACTCCTTGTGACCCCAATAGGGGTTTTCTCGGCAGAGATACTGTGGTAGTTTGCCATCCTTATCCAGCACATTTTACAGATGAGAAAACTAAAGCTAACAGGGTTAAGTGTTTTGCCCAGGGTCACCCATCTAGGAAGTATCTGAGGCCAGATTTGACCTGAGAAAGATGAATCTTCCTGTATTGGCTCTGAAATCAAAAGATGCAGGATTTAGATATTAGCTCTCAATGTACTATCTCATGACCTTAAGAAACTCATGTCTCTAACTCTTAATTTCTCTTACTTTTAATGTCCTTCTATTATTTATGATTACCCCTCTGACTCTTAATTTCCCCCTCTGAAAAATGATGAGTTTGGACCCTGTAACATTCTTTCCAGCCCTGAATCTATAATCTTGTCAACCCAAGATATAGGAGGGATTTTTTGGTTAACTCACCTAAATTCTCTGGGCTCAAGATTTGAAAGCAGAACTTTTTTATCTATGCTTCTTTTGGGAAAGGCTAGAAGCCATCAATTTTTCCCCTAAAATGTGCTGAAAACAGTTTTTTCAAAGACAAAGCTGCTAAACCAAGGAGGATACCTTTAAAGTAAATTCTATCAGGGGAAAATTAATTAAGGATTTTAAAGTGGACATAGATGCTATTGGAAGTGACTATAAGATACTAGATTAAAAATCCTAATTATAGGGGGCAGCTAGGTGGCACAGTGGATAAAGCACCGGCATCAGATTCAGGAGAACCTGAGTTCAAATCTTGCCTCAGACACTTGACACTTACTAGCTGTGTGACCCTGGGCAAGTCACTTAACCCTCATTGCCCTACCAAAAAAAAATCCTAATTATGGGAAGAAGAAACAAACAATAAAAATAATGAGAGATTAATTTAGAGAATGCAGATTTCAACAAATTTAGGGCACGAAAAGGGAGCCAGTAGGACAACAATCTAAGAAACAAATGATGTTAAAAATAAGTTTTCCTTAGAAGTTCTACAAATAAAGGAAGTATTTCCTTGTCATGGTCAGGTTTTTGTTTTATTTTGTTTGTGACAGCAGGTCTCTCTATTTTTCCCAAACTGGAAGTACAGTAGTCACTCATGGGCCAATCAATTATAATCCTTGGGCAGCCTGGCATCCTCTCTCTCTACCACCACCCACCACCATCCTGGGGGCTTCCCATATTGGTGCTAGACTTAGTGAAGGCACTGATTGACTTTCAACCTGCTGTAGCTCAGAACTCCTGAGCACAAATGATCCATCAGCCTCAGCCTCAGCCTCCCTTAGGAGTAAGCATTTCAGACATGTAGCACCACACCCATGACAAAATGCCAGGATAAGTTAAATTGCTGAATGAAAAGCAATATATCTGGATCTCAGGTAAACCTCTTATTCCATCCTTTAGTTTGGCTATAAGAAATTCTCAGCTCTACAGTCATTAAGCATGATCTAGGTCAGAGCTGTCAAACTTGCTGGTCATATGCTCCACAAAAGAAGTGCAGCCCAACCAAATTAAAATGTAATTGGAGGAGGCAGCTAGGTGGAGAAGTGGATAAAGTACCGGCCCTGGATTCAGGAGTACCTGAGTTCAAATCCGGCCTCAGACACTTGACACTTACTAGCTGTGTGACCCTGGGCAAGTCACTTAACCCCCACTGCCCTGCAAAAACAACAACAACAACAAATGTAATTAGAGGGGCAGCTAGGTGGTGCACCGGCCCTGCATTCAGGAGGACCTGAATCAAATCTGGCCTCAGATACTTATTTTATGATGAAGAAGAGAATGAATTTATATTGCTCTTAATAACTTAATTATTAGTTAATTTGACCTTTATAGAATATCACTCCCAAGAGACCTTGGACCAAGCTTACCTTGTCCAAACCATAGCTGAACAATAATCCCTTTGACAACATCACTGCCAAGTGTCGATCCAGCCTCTACTTGCAAGATCTCCAGTGATGGAGTGACTCTTTATCCCCAAAGGTTGCTCATTCCACTTTGAGAACAGCTCAAATTTTCATAAAGTTTTTCCTTATAGGGAACCACATGCCTCTTTACAGCCCCCACTCACTATTCCTATTTCTGAACTTTGGACCCAAACAGAACCAGTTCCACTTCTCTATGAAAGCCCATCAAATGTTTGGAACACCTCATGTGTGCTTTCTAAGTGCCATCTCCTCATGGCTAAACACTGATCCTTATGTGACTCTGCCCTCATTCCATTCACTTGGCCTCCAGGTCCCTCTCCTCTGAACACACTTCAGGTTTTCTCCATTCTTCCTACAAGGTAGGCTTTGGATCCACAATAATACTCCAAATACTTCCTAATCTCATTAGGTCAGAATACAGTAGGATTACCATTTAACTATAGAAGAGAAGAATAAGAATTAAAGTGACATTGATAAATTAGAGAATTCTGTTGAGAAAGATGATATTTGGTATGGACAAGGCTAAGATGAGAAGGCTCAAGGACCAAAAGTATACATGTATATTATACCTAGGGCATCTAGGGGACATATTAAAGAGAGAGCACTGGGCCTGGAATCAGGAAGATCTGAGTTCAAATCCAGCCTCATACACTTATTAGTTGTGTGACCCTGACCAAGTCACTTAACCCCATTTGCCTCAGTTTCTTCATATGTAAAATGAGTAGGAGAAGGAAACAGCAAACCAGTCCAGTATCTTTGCAAAGAAAACTCCAAATAGGGTCACGGAGAGTCAGACATGACTGAAACTACTGAACAACAAAAATATGATAGATAAAGACAAGCTACTCAGGCAAAACTACCTCAAGGCAGCAGTGTACTGATAAAGATTTAACAACCAGTTTGCTGGTTGTTAAGTTTTATTTTCCATTATCAGTCTTTTCTCCATCACTTTCTTAATTCTAGAAATCACCATAACAATAAATTGAGCCTGATTTGTAGCATTTGCTGATGTTCAAGGTATCATTGCTCACAACTGAAAATTTAAACATCAAGAGCCAGGGGGAGCTGTCTCCAGCATGCTTATGTAAAAGTCTCAATGGATCAGAAGCTAAACATGATGAAGGTGGTATTATTGCTTTTTTAGCATTGGAGGAACAAGGGGAGGATGGATCTGTTATTCCAATGCAATGTTATGTTATTTAAAAATAAAACAAAACAAAATGAGCCACATAAAACAATTAATAAAATCTTATAACATATTCCAATAAGAGAGAGGTTAGAAAGAAATCCTTCCATTATTTATGGTGTTACTTTGGTACTTATTGGAGTGATGAGTCTAGTTTGTGTGTGCAATTTTTTAAAAAAATGTGGCTAAAGAAGTTTGGCTCTGAATGAGAATTAAGAAAGTGCAGAGATCAGGGACAATGAGTGTGGAGTATAAGTATATATTGTCAGATTCAGGCAATGTATTGGTTGGTGGTACTGAACTGTTATTACTTTCTTTTAAAAATGTTTGTTATGAGGAGATGCATTTATTTGGTAATGATGGTGATGTAAAAACAAAAGCAGTCATAATTTTTTCAAAAAGATTAAAACTGTGGCTTAGCTGCCCTGTTAAAATCCTATCCCTATGGTTCTTTATACGATAGAGGTGACCCTGGGTTCTCGAAGACTATGCCAGCAGAGTCTAAGACCTGGCAGGTCCTATTTCAAGATGGAAAGGCTTTGAGTAAAGGCATGCCAATGAACTCTGCATCTGATGTTCAGAGAGGCTCATCAGCAGATGGCTGACCACCAGGTAATAGATTTTGGGGTCATGGTAATTCATGAAAATAGTCAGATATCCTGTCAACTGAGATATGGGGGCCATTGTGAACTGTGTCAGAGAAAAATATACCCAGACCAATGAAATTATAGATCTTTTGAATTGTGAAATGAATAAACTGACTAAGATTCAGAAAAGAGTCATCAAAATTCAATTCAGTAATTTCAACAATCGAGGTACTGGACTAGATGCTAGGGATAGAAGATAAGAAATTACATAGGATGTTGTTCCTTCAAGAAGAAGGAGATAATGTAGAGGGGCAGGGAGGAAGAAAGGGAAAGAGACGAGAAAGAGGGGGTAGGAAGAAGAAGAAAATAGGGCAAAATGAGAGGAGAGGAGGGGGCAGGTAGGTGGTGCAGTGGATAAAGCACTGGCCCTGGATTCAGACTCTTACTAGCTGTGTGTCCCTGGGCAAGTCATTTAACCCTCATTGCCCTGAGAGAGAGAGAGAGAGAGAGAGAGAGAGAGAGAGAGAGAGAGAGAGAGAGAGAGAGGAGAAGAGAGGGAGGGAGGGAGAGAGAAAAAGAGGAGAGGAAAAATGGGGAAGGGTGGGAGGGAGAAAAAGGGTAAGAGAGACTGGGAGGGAGACACATTCCAGGCACTGTACTAAGTTCTGGGTATACATATAAAAGATACAAGCCAATCCCTGACTTCAAGGAACTTACATTCTAATAGAGGAAGATAACAAAAACACTTGATATGAGTTGGAAAGTACTTAAGGCCAGAGGAGAGATTCAAGAGAGTGTCCTGAAAGATTCTTGAAGTTAAGTCTCAAAAGAAAAGGGGTGTGGGGGGGGGCAAGGACATCTTCAAGACAGAGGTTGTACATATGTGGGCCTTATAAAGTTAGAAATGGAGACTGGGGGAAAGGAGAAGAAAAGCCCATTTTAGGCATGGAAGATCTTAGGATCCTAGATTTTGAGCTACAAGAGACTTGAGAGATCAGAGTCCAACCCTCTCATTTTAGAGATGAGAAAATTAAGGTCCAGTGAGGCTATGCATCTTGCTTAAAGTCCCACTGGAAATAAATATCCCAGGCAGAGCTGGAACCCACACCCCGACTTCAGAGACAGTTCTCTCATCCCAAGTACCATGCTGCCTCACAGCCCAGGTGGCATATTTCAATGCATGTGGGTGGAAAAGGGCTGGGAAGGATCTGGTAACAGCTAATAAGATCACTTTGGTGGGAAACTGAGACTGTGAAGGAATATGACACAAACCAAGTAGAAATAGCAGGATGGAGCCAGAACCTGGAGGACCTCTGCTGCCCCACTGAGAAGACTATATGTTATGCTACTGGCAATCAAAACTGGAACAAGGAAATGATGCAGTCAAACATGCGTGTTAACAATATTACCCTAAGCAGCAGTGTTTAAGTTGGTTTGGACATGGAGAGGCTGAGGTTGGGGAGGGGGCAGAGAAACAAGAGGCTATTACAATACTTCAGAAAATAGTTTGAATGAGTAGTAATCTAAAATAGAAATTCTTAAACTTTTTGATCTCAGGAGCCTTGTGCACTTTTTTTTTTTTCTGGGGCAATGAGGGTTAAGTGACTTGCCCAGGGTCACACAGCTAGCAAGTGTCAAGTATCCGAGGCTGAATTTGAACTCAGGTCCTCCTGAATCCAGGGCTGGTGCTTTATTCACTGCACCATCTAGCTGCCCCCACCCCTTGTGTACTCTTAAAAATTATTTAGGACCCCTCCCAAAGAGCTTTTGTTTATGTGGGTGACAACTATCTATATTTACCATATCAGAAATGAAAACATCTTATTATGATTATGAAAATAATCTTGATCTCATGGACCCCCCCCCCAAAGGGTGTCAAGAATCTTGGACTACACTTTGAGAACCACTACTCTAGACCATCTACCTTTCCAATTGGGAGAGAATAAAGCAACTAGGTGGCACAGTGGAGAAAGTGCTGGGCCTGTAGTCAGAAAGCCTTGAGTTCAAATCTTACCTGAGATACTTAGTGACTGTGTGACATTCTAACTGCTAGTTGCCTCAGTTTCCTTAACTATAAAATGGAAAAAAAAAACAGCACCTATCTCCCATTGTTGCTGTGAGGGTCAAATGAGATATTTGTAAAATGCTTAACAGTGCCTGGCACATAGTAGATACTATATAAATTCTTATTGTTATACTTGAGTTTTTTGGTCCTTTTTTGCATTGTTTTTGTGATGTTGAATTTCCTCTATTCTAGTCTAGTATTTTACCTTCCATATCCTTCAAGTCACTTTATTATGTAACAGGACACTGCAGCTATTACCCATACCTAGTATTCTAACTAGTTTTTTTAAAACAAGCATTTTTTGGTGATCACTCACTTAGCTTGTTGATAACAATGTCATGGCTACCAGCCACTTTGAGGTAACTCTTTTAGTAGTTACTCCCCCAATACTAGACAATTCACTATCTTCACTTCTGATTTAAAGAAGGGCAGGGTTTAAGAGTATAAAGAGCATGAGTTATATACCTTAGAGTCACCGAGGTATCTTGCTGAACTTAAATTCAATATGTATTCCAACAAATGCCTCTTTTTTGCATCATATTGGATGTAGAGTCATTTTTATTTATATAATTGGTTAAACCACAATCAATCTCTGGCTTCAGATTTTTCATCCATGACATGAAGGGGAGGTTAGATTGGATGACTTTTCAGTTTCCTTTGGGCTTCAATACTCCATTATATTATGGCCTAATGCATCATGGGAGGTTTTTTTTTTCCCTTGGCAGGGAGGAGATATGTGGATTCTAAATTTGTATTCTATAATATATCTCTATTTGAATTGTTTTATAAGAGCACATTTATAGTATAAAGAGAATTAGCTAGAATCATCGCTATGGAATGTAACAGATATGTAGGCTGAAATAGCTGATGTGCTGATAGGTGATGCAAAGAAAGCAAAATGAAACACTTCCTTGAATTTATAACTCAGTTCCTTGAAGGATAAAGCATACTCTATCCCATGTCCTCGATATGTGTTCAGTGGTAATTCTGTATAAAAGCAAAAGCATCTGGCAAATTTATTCTCCTATATGCTAAAGGTAATATGAAAATATCCAAGAAAATTAGAAACTTTATGGATTAAAAGAACACCCAGATACTTTCACGGGAGCAGATATGTTCATGTATGTCTTTAAATATCTATATTTATCCTAAGCCAGATTTCTTATGCATGCTTCAACTCTTAAATAATTTTCAGCATCTACCCCAAGAATTTGAATGGCATCCATCTGTCTGAAAGAAAAGCACTCTATTTTGAACCCCAGGCAGTTCCCCCTAAAGAAGAATACAGCACAATAGCAGCTATTTCTTAACATGCATGCACAATGCTGCAAGGGTTGCTAGGCAACAAGCAGATGGCATGTCAAAGACCCCAAAGAGCTTCCAATCAATGAAGAGAAGCACTGACAGCAATTCCATATAGGTGAGAAGATGCTCATTCCTTGGCAATCTTGCTCAATTTCTTTTCCCCATAAATCATACCTTTATTTTTGGTCAGTTTTACCCTTCTGGTCAGCATGCAAGCTGCCCTAGCAAAAGAATTAGCCTTTCAGTCTCATTTAGAATGTACTCTCCCAGATTTTCCATCACTAGAAAGTCTTATAAAGAAGTCAAATATCAGCAAGTCAGAAATACTGCTTTCTGTATAGTCTGAGAAAGAAGCAGTCTTTTGGGAACGGTCATGGGCTCCTCAAATTACAGCTTAAAAACAAGAACAGGACAAATGATGCCACTGTCTGAGTATGGGGTGGCCCTAATCAGATTTTGCTGCCAAAATAAATTCAGAGGTTTCCTGTTCCATCTAGCCAGGGTATTTTGCCACCTGCTCTGTTACCACATGTGCCCCAACACTTCCCCAACCTATTACTCCACCTTTTTCTGTGGAAGCAATACTAAAAATCAACACTAACATGGAGACTAGAAAGCATGTGGCAAGTGACAACTAACTGTAGGCACCTTTTCCTTAGTTCATCTGACACTATACTCATAATTGCTGTAATTCTCCAAACCAAAACTCTCTTCACTTGTCAATACTCCTCCATAAGTATTGCCTCCCCCTTTTAGAATGTAAGATTGCTGAGGACAGGGGCTATTTCACCTTTATATTTATGTCTCCAGTACCTGGAACAGAACAGACCCCAAATAAATGCTTTTTCTATCTTTCCTTTCTTTCTTTTTCTTTCTTTCTTTCTTTCTTTCTTTCTTTCTTTCTTTCTTTCTTTCTTTCTTTCTTTCTTTCTTTCTTTCTTTCTTTCTTTCTTTCTTTCTTCCTTCCTTCCTTCCTTCCTTCCCTTCCTTCCTTCCCTTCCTTCCTTCCTTCCTTCCTTCCTTCCTTCCTTCCTTCCTTCCTTCCTTCCTTCCTTCCTTCCTTCCTTCCTTTCTTTCCTTCCTTCCTTCCTTCCTTCCTTCCTTCCTTCCTTCCTTCCTTCCTTCCTTCCTTCCTTCCTTCCTTCCTTCCTTCCTTCCTTCCTTCCTTCCTTCAATATATCAATTCCAAGTATTCACGTCTTTATGTAATTTTGACCCTAATGCCTAAACCAAATCACTGGTTTCAGTCAAAATCCACATACAGGTGATAATAGGATAACACATTTAGAGCCAGAAGGGACTTTAGAAGTTATGGAGCCAAAGTAACACATATTACATATGAGGAGACTGAGGGCCAGTGTAATTTGTCTAGAGCCTGAGAGGTAGCAGGTTACAGATGCATCTAGAAGGAGGTTCCTCATCTTGTGTTGTTCATAGTAATACCATGTGCTTTCCAGTTATACAGACTTTCACATCTGAGACTGAGGTCATACTTTTGCTTAAATTTATCCAAGAAGGTGAATAGCAAGAAAGGGAAGTTTCAGCACAACTTCTCAATGTTATTGAGACCTTTTTTATTTTTTTTTATTTTTTTTAAATTTTTTTAATTTTTAATTTTTATTAATTTTTTTTTTTAGTGAGGCAATTGGGGTTAAGTGACTTGCCCAGGTCACACAGCTAGTAAGTGTTAAGTGTCTGAGGCCGGATTTGAAATCAGGTCCTCCTGACTCCAGGGCCGGTGCTCTATCCACTGCATCATCTAGCTGCCCCAAGACCTTTTTTAAAAAATAGCATGGCTAGGGGCAGCTAGGTGGCACAGTGGATAAAGCACGGGCCCTGGATTCAGGAGGACCTGAGTTCAAATCCAGCCTCAGACACTTGACACTTACTAGCTGTGTGTCCCTGGGCAAGTCACTTAACCCCATTGCTCCGCAAAACAAACAAACAAACAAACAAACAAAATAGCATGGCTAAACTGACTCCAAGATTAATCAATAGCCTTCAATAAGTCAATTAATTGTGAAATCATAGATATGGGTATTTCTTCGCCTGGGGCTGATTGGAATATACCCAACGAGGGGGCAGCTAGGTGGTGCAGTGGGTAAAGCACTGGCCCTGGATTCAGGAGTACCTGAGTTCAAATCCGGCCTCAGACACTTGACACTTATTAGCTGTGTGACCCTGGGCAAGTCACTTAACCCTCATTGCCCCACTAAAAATTAAAAAAAAAAAAGGAATATACCCAACGTTTCTCATTCTGCCTCAATCTTGTCCGTGTTTTTCTATAAACCTTCAATAGTGCATCTACCACATTTCCTTTGCTTCTTTTGTTGTTTGGTGCATCTCAATGTTGCACTAAAGCAATCCCTATGTTAGTCCTCATTGGGTTATAGCCAGCAGGTTCACCTCAGTTGTGTCCTGGATATGGTGGTAGCTGGGAGGATGACTGGTCAAAGCCCTCAAATCCTGCAGTAGAGTCTAAGTTCCTTGAGGACAGGGACTGCTTTTCCCTTTGTCTAGAAATCTCTGCTACCTAGCACATAGCAGATGCCCAATATTGAGCTTTTTTGGAGTCAGCTAATCAGGCACTGAATTTGAATACTATGAATTTAGTCAGAAAGAGGGAAAAGTTGAACTTCCCCATATTCCTTACAACATTTCCTCAAAGATCTTCCTTCCCTCATTCACCAAACACAGATAGATCAGACTTCTAAGTCAAACCCATATGTAGATGGGAATAAATGAATGGGGGGAAAAGACTGGGCCAAGATACATGAAAGCTCCTTGCTCTCAAGAAGATTATTATTATTATTATTATTTATATCCTCCTCTGAGAGGTGGGTAATATATATGGGAAGATTCATCTGCAGAGCAAATGGAAGGGTCAAATGTTCCTAAAGTTATAGGTAAGGTGGATGGAAAGACTCAAGGATCCTCACAGTACATTGGCAGGTCAGATGGCAATGGCTGGGAATCTGGGCACAGAGTGGCAAGGCAGATGGAAATGGCCAGCTGTCTTTCATCTAACCAGAATAACTATAGTTGGTGACTCTCCTGCTCATCCAAGTGGTATGAGCAGCCATGTCCACCCAGAAGGGATAGGGTAAGTAGAGATCCCAAAGTTTGGATGTGAACTATTTATGTTCAAGTCTAGTCAAATGGCAAAAGGAGGATGGATATCTTGTTAGAAGGAAAAGCTTGGGAAAATGTTTTAAGGAAGAAAAGGGAGTCCAGCCTCTGTTTTTTATCTTCTTGATGCGAAATTATATACAAATTAATTTATAAATTGTATTCAAATTAATAATTAGCTATTCATTAGCTAATCCAACCCAAGATACACAAACAGGGGTGGGCATTGAAGAGAAATTCAACAATTCATTCATTGATTCAACATTAAGATTCTTCTAAAGTGCAAAACACTGCTGGACACATAAATGTATAAAACAATGTTCATGATCTCTAAACCTTCCTTATAATCTTGTCCACAGACTTCCAGAGCCACACTGGCAGAAGCTATAGTGGTATTACCAAACAGTAAGTTGGAACCTTCTATCTAACAAGCTGAAGCCAGACCAAACAGTGATGGTGCCATCAGTAGAGCCTTGGCTCTGAGCTCAGGGATTCAGTATGTTTCTGGACCAGACCTTGATTTGGGATAAAGCTATTGCCTTGCTGAAAAGCCCTCCCACTGTTCTGTTCTTGACCTTGAACTAGAGGTTTAAAGAACAATCTGGCAGGTAATACCTGCAGTTCCTAGGGTGGATCTGGCACAGGATATTGGTATGGGGTAGAGATACAGCTATAGAGCTAGGGCAAGGATGCAGTTATCATGGTTGGCATGACCTTCAATACACTGCTTTGCTCAAGTTTCTAGGCAGGACAGCTTGGTCTCAAGGTGATATCTCTCTTAAGATTTGCCATTGACTAAAACCATTGCTGACTCAAAACACTTGAATTTCCAAATAAAATCACTGAAGCCCTGGCTTGGCATGTTTAGAAGGTAATGTGATACTTATGTTGATGTCCTGATCTTGGAGTCCAAATCTCCTGGAACATCCCTCCTCCTGAGGTCATTACAAGAAGCACAACTGAGCTAGATTCTCCTTCCCTTATCATCTGAAACTACAATTTCATCAATGTACAGAAGTCCATGTGTGGATATTCTCAACACTAGTGGGGTCAAACTCAAATAGAAATGGATCCTTGCAGCAGCATGTTACTTAGAAAATCACAAATTAACATTGTCTATGTTGTATTGTGTTTTTGCTTATTTTGTTAAACATTCCCCAATTACATTTTGTTTTAGGCAGCACTGGGGAGTGTTGCTGCTGCCTCACTGGTGGCATGTTTGAAACTTTTGCCCTATACCATACAGATTGGCAACTCATCTGTAACTCAAGATTATAGATTTAAAGATGGAAGGGAGCTTAGAGCTCATCTACCCCAACCCCTTCATTTTAGAGTTGAGGAAACTGAAGTCCAGAGATCTAAGTGACTTGTCAAAGGATACACAAGTAGTAAAAGGAAGTAGTAAATGGCAGAAGTCGGACGTGCCATTAACTGCCATTCTTAGAGAGAATGCTTGGGTTGGGGAAAGTTAAGTGCCTTACCCATAGTCATCCTGTGACTGTGTTAGAGAACTATGACTTGAACTGTGACCCTATGCTATCTGAATTCAAAGTCAGTCTATCCACTGTGCCACAACCATGAAAAGCATCTGTTAGTGCTACTCTAATCTAAAGGACCCTCTAACTCCACGCTCATGCAAGAGAGCAAGAAAAACTATTAAAAGAGAATTCGTATAGTATCTGAAAATGTTGTTCTTCATAATTTTCCCCCCAGAGGTAGTCAATGAAGGAAGGAAACAATAGAGACAGCAGGGGTTAAATATTCTGAGAGTAGGAAAAGATTCTTTTTTTTTTTAACCTTCTGCCTGGTCAACCCCCTTCCCCCCCAACTTGACCTCCTAACCTCCAAATCTCTCCAAGGCTTCCTTAATTCCCCCCTCCACCCCATCCTAATGAATCATTCTTTATTCATTCACTAAGCTTATATTTATTTTATAAACATGAACTTGGTCATCATCAGAGACTTACAGCCTTCATTTTCTCAAAATATGGAATTCGCTGACAGTCCCTGGGACTTCTTGCCACCCAAGTTAGTTCCTTTCTATGACAAGAAAAACACATGCAGAATATTTCCACTTGGAAAAAGCTGAGCTCCATCTGCTACTTTTAGAGTGTTTAGTCTGCAGAGTGGAGAAGTTTAGACATTTTTAAAGTCTTTTTCTTTATTAGCTGCCCATTATGCTAGTTAATGAACACTAACCACAGCAATAGTAAGCCATAAAACCCTTATAACAATGAAATGTTGTCCTGATAATAATAAGATCTTTAATCCAAATTAAGTGTTTAAGATTTGTTCATGCACTTTTTAAAAGAGCTATTTCAGATTGAAAGTATTAATTTCTTAATAACCTCCTCCTTGCCCCAGCCCCCTGAATATCCACCAGGAGTTCAAGAAGCAAAAAAATTACATTTTAATAAAGTTTATGGATAGTCACATACATATCTATTATATACATATTTCATTAAAGAAACACAACTTCATTATTTTACATGTGACCCAATACTTTGATAAGCATTTGTTTCTTATTTTATATATATATATGTGTGTGTGTGTGTCTATGTGTATGTGTATATATATGTATGTGTATATGTATGTGTATATGTATATGTATATGTATATGTATATGTATATGTATATGTATATGTATATGTATATGTATATGTATATATAACAAATTCTGGTAAATGATTCCTTGGGATTTTTATAAAAAATATCTAAGGTTTTTGAATCAATTTTTCTTGTGTGAAAGAAATCATGGAAAATTTCACTCCTTTCTGGAATTGTCACTTACATTGGGATTCAATAAAAAGAGTGCTGAACTTGTAATCAGGTTTGAACCCTACCACTAACATCTACTAGCTAGGTAACCTGGGGAAGTCATCATAACCTCTTTGAGTCTCGGTGTCCTCATCCATAAAATGGGAATAATAATACCAATAATACTTAACTCACAGGATTGTTTTGGGGTTCAAGTGAGAAAATAGACAAAAAAGTGCTTCACAAATTTAAAAGCGTTATGTACTTATCAGTTGTTTTTATAAAAATCATATGATTTTAGTGAAAGGCATTATTTATAAAATCATGTTAATGCCCAATTAGAGGGAATGGCATCTACCTGGGATGCTACTTAATTTTGCCCTATTCTGGGCCTCAGAACTATACTGATCAAATTCTAGAACCTTGGGATGGATTTGGAAAGGAAAAAAGCAAATGATGGGAAGACTTGTATTTACATCTCCTTGCTAAGGGAGGTTAAAAGATAATACAGCTCGCATCTCCAGGTGTCCAGGCATGTGGTAGATATTAGGAGGCCACAGTAAGACAAAGTCAAATTAAGGCAGGGGTAGGCTGGTAAAGTGCCCACGATGTGATTTTGAGTTTAATCTATATTATTAATGGTTCTTTACGTCTAAACAATAAACAAAGCAATCAATCAAAACCTTATTTGAAGATTTTGAAGATTTCCATGGTATAAAGACTCAAAATTTAACAATTTCACCATTAACCCTCCCAAGCAGATTCTAGCTGGCTTTACTATCTCCCTAGACTGAGATCAGACTCTGTACTCAGGTGGGTGGGATCTTCCATTCTCTCCGTCCACATTTCTGTTAGTATTGGTCCTGAAGAGTGACTAAAAATTCAGTAAGGTATACATGTATGTGGTAACAAAGAGTAGTACAGTGGAAATAATATCGTATATGAAGACCAGAGGTCTGGATTCAAATCCTGTATCTGCCACTTACTATATGGTCTTGAGTAAATTATTTTACCTCTTTTGGCCTAGTTGCTCATCTGTGACCTGATGCAGTATTAGCCTGGTGACCTTTATGATCCACTGAGCCCTATAAAGTTGACTTTGAGGCAGAATGTCTTACTATTCCATCAGTAAAGTGTATTTGAACACTGGTATACACTGTATTGGGATCTTGAATATTTTTACATACTCAAAGAATCCATGATTTAGCCAGTGAAGGGGACTCCCAGTGTGGGAATACTATCTACCAATGCAGATTGCAGCCAATTTAGTCAATTAATACAGATTATAGCTAACACATACAGCTTCACGTATACTATCTTATTTTGATTTTCACAACCTCCCTGTAAGAAAAGTGCTATTATCAATTCATTTTTACATATGGGGAGACCAAAGCCACAAGGTTAAGTGACAATGTCCAGGGTAACTGAGCTTGGATGGTCTAAGGTGGGATTTGAACACAGGTCTTTCTGACTCTCTTTCCACTTTGCCACACTGCTTCTTTGTCCCTGGAAAGCTCACTAAAAATATTTTAAGGGGGGGCAGCTAGGTGGCGCAGTGGATAGAGCACCGGCCCTGGAGTCAGGAGTACCCGAGTTCAAATCCGGCCTCAGACACTTAACACTTACTAGCTGCGTGACCCTGGGCAAGTCACTTAACCCCAAATGCGTCACTAAAAAAAACCAAAAAACAAAAACAACAACAAAAAATATTTTAAGGGTCAGTCTCATACGCAGAATTGTCAGGAATTAGAAAATTATCTTACCTTTACTGCCACCAAGATCTTGTCCTGTTCAGGGCAGAGGTTATAACACTCGGCTAGGAAAACTTTGCCAAAGGCTCCTTCACCTAGTTCTCTTTTCAGAACGATGTTATGTCTCTTGATGTGCTGAACGACTGTAAAACAAACAAAGAATAAAAATTAGGTCTGAGGCACAGGGAGGTGGGTCATTTGTTGAGGGAATCAATGACACACATTGTTAGTAGGCAGGCATGATGTTCTCTTCATTCCGTAGTACTCTTCTCTACAGGCAGCCCCTCCAAGAGGAGGCAAGCTGTGCCCACCCTTGCAATGACTTTGAATTGCTAGAAGAAGGTGTCAGTGGGATGCATTGAGGAACACAATCAGTCCTTGACAGAAGGTGGAGAGGAGAAGGATGCAAAGCATAGGCTATATCCAGTGTGCTCCCCACTCCCAAATCCACTCCCTTCCCAACTGTCTCTTAGATCCCCCTTTAAATGCCAGATCCTACTAGAGAGAAATTCTTCCTCCAGTCATTAGCACTGCTGCCCCCCAACAAATTATTTTTGTATCTATTTTGTTTTGAATTATCTGAGTGTGCTTCTCCCCCCACACCAATAAATTCCTTGACATCTGGTCTAGGTCTGTAGCCACCTAGTCACTATTTCTTGAGTTGACTTGACTTGAATGAGCTTTTGCCTACTGGACTGAGAGGAGAAAGTACATATCAGAGTGAGAGAAAAACATTGCATTGTCCCCCACACATAACTGTGCAAGTCCTACCCATATTGCCAATACCCATTCAAAGTCTTCCCCTCTCTCCTTTCCATGGGAGTTTTCCTAAAAAGCCTGAATCTTAGTTTACTCTCCCTGGGCAGAACCCAGCTTTTCTTGATCTACAGAACCACAGCATGTCCCTCCCAATTAAACCAAGGTGTTACACTCCCAATCTCTTCCTGATTTTTGTTTCTTGGTTTTACACAGAGATTATGATACATTTTCTGGTAATCTGGTAGAGACTCCCATAATTCTTTTCTTTTTTTTGAGACTTCCATAATTCAAAAGACATTGCATTATGTGACAGTGCATGATAGTGAGTGGAGACCTGCATTCAAATCTGTTGCTTAAGGACCTGCATGATCATGGGCTAGATATTTAAAACCTCTTGGCGTCTCATTTCCCTTGTTTGCAAAATGAAGAGATCAAACCAAATCAGTGAATGAGACAAATAGCCTTTAGGAAATGCCTTATTTCTGCCTGCCACTGTGCAAAGTGCTGGGGACAGAAAGGCAAACAATATGGACTCTACCCTCAAAATAATCACATTCTAACAGGGAAGACAATATGCAAACAATAATGAACACACATGAAGTATCCATTGCACCTGGGAGGAAATATCAGAGGGTGCAGGGAGAGAGGACTGGGTTGTTGTTTGTCCTTCCTTCTCCAAGAGGACCATGACATTGAGGTGATGTCATGCCTAGCAGTGAACTGGATTTACATGAGGGAGGGCCGTGCAAGGTCACCAACCTCACTCTCTCCTCCAGAGCCATCTGGGACCAGTGGCAAGATGTACATCAGGAGGACTGGAGGTGTCCCCGGATGTTTAAGGCAATTGGGGTTAAGTAGCTTGCCCAGGATCACATAGCAAGTATCTGAGATGAGATTTGAACTCAGGTCCTCCTGACTGCAGGGCCAGTGCTCTATCCACTGTGCCACCTAGCTGCCCAGGGAGGACAGAGAGAAGCCTCTTGAAGAAGGGGGGATTTGAATTATGTGTTGAAGGGTGCCAAGGAAATCAGGAGGAAGAAGTGAAAAGGGAGAATATTCCAAGCATGGATGTCCAAGATCTAGCCCTAATTCTGCAATCCTAGGATCTCAGTCAGCTGAACATTTCCTTGATATTTAGGATTGCATCCATTTTATTTATCTATGCTTTTAATTTTCAAAGATAATGCCAATGGAAGGTACACTATTTGTCCCAGTGGAAAGAATGATGTATACGGAGTCAGAGGTCCTGAGTTCAAATTCTAGTTCTGTCTGTTACCATCTATATGATCTTGGACTAGTCATTTATTCTCCCCTCCTCAGTCTCCTCATTTGTAAATGGAGGGGATGGGATTAGATGATTTCTAATGTCTCTCTCGACTCTAAATCCTGGAATCGTGAACCTATGACCTCTATTGCTCTAATTGTCACTTCTACTCTAAAGACTGGAGAGGCCCCTTCTGGGCAGGGCCACAGTGCCCAGACCAATCCAAGGCACAGAGTCAATGCTCAGTGAATACGTGCTTAATGTTCTTTCTCTTCACATCTACTTTATGGAAAATATGTAAAGTGCAGGTGGTCCTTAACAGAATTTCATGAGGATCAAGAGGGGGATTAAGTGGGAAACACAATGAAAGAGGCCATGGTTTCTGTGGGAACTCGGGGGAATGGAAATTAAAGGGGCCATTGTATTTGCAGAATAGTCACATGTGCAAGAGCAGATAGAAATCTCTCCTCTTGTAGCAGCAGCCCCTGAAATCAAATGAAGTAAGGGATGTGTTCACTGGGAAGAGTGACCACATAAAATCACTAATGTGATGCAAGAACAGAGGACTAATTAAAGTCAATATTTAGCTCATTGCCTGTCATTTGCTCTTCGGGTATGAAATTCCCACTTACTTAATTTATTCTACATCAAAGCCAGAGCAAGGTGGGTATTTCAGTACTGGATTTGACTTTCATTGTTTCTTTATGATAGCAAGAGAAAAAAAGAGATACTTGGGAAAACTAAGGCCTGTAAAGTTATGGATAGAACTGTAATTAGATCCACAGGCACTGACACCAAAAAAACCCCAGCAACAGCAACAACAACAAAAAAAAAACCAGACCCAAACTACTCTTCTTCTTCCCCAGATACTAACCTTTAAAGGCATTAAAATGCATCTTTTCCCTAGGAAAAGAATTGTAAATGGTGATTATGTTTTGTTATGGTTTCAGGCATAATGAATTACATGGCTTGTGTTTTAGGACAAGACAATATGTAAATAATAAAAACTTCCTCATACGCATACCAGTTGACTTAAAAATAGTTTATAATTCTAAGCAAATGCAGTTTTCTAGCTGATGCGGTGCCATTTTGTTCATAAAAGAGGCAGAAAAGGATTGGATATTTGGACCCTGCTAATTAAAAGTATTTTTTTCCTTGCCTTTTATTTAGGAAGTCTTAGAGAAGGGGTTTTTAACCTGGGATCCATGGACCCTCAAGGCACCTGTGGAGAGATTTCAGGGGGTTCTTAAACTTAGATAAGAAAAGAAATCACATCTTTATTTTCACTTACCTCTAACTGAAATTTACTACTTCTTCCTTCCTTCCTTCCTTCCTTCCTTCCTTCCTTCCTTCCTTCCTTCCTTCCTTCCTTCCTTCCTTCCTTCCTTCCTTCCTTCCTTCCTTCCTTCCTTCCTTCCTTTCTCTCTCCCTCCCTCCTCTCTCTCTCTCTCTCTCTCTCTCTCTCTCTCTCTCTCTCTCTCTCTCTTTCTTTCTTTCTTTTTGCAGGGCAACGAAGGTTAAGTGACTTGCTCAGGGTCACACAGCTAGTAAGTGTCAAGGGTCTGAGGCCGAATTTGAACTCAGGTCCTCCTGAATCCAGGGCCAGTGCTTTATCCACTGCACCACATAGCTGCCCCCTATTTCCTTTCATTATGATTTTTTAAAAGTATAGTGCCAAAGGGACCCATCACACATCAGCTTCTTAGCATTAAATCCTTCAAACTGATGATCAGCAGTCTGGATAAGAGTATGTAAATATCCAAATGTGTGACATTTCCTTTCTTCTCTGCTTCTGAGGATCTATCATCTCACAAGGGAGGGTAGTCTCTCCAATAGTGTGGAGAGACATCCATTCCTACCTGCTCATCCTGTGTAACTCTTGTCCACATTCTCCAACCAACCTCCATAGGTGATCTACCCAAATGTGTTGGGAACTTTCTTCCAGGATGCCTAACAATATAGGGAGACCAGTCTGGCATATGAACAATTGTGATCCTAGAGTCTCTCAGCCTGATGGATCTATCTTGTTTCCCTGTAATACATCTCTGATATGATCTTTTTACGTATCTTCCTATGTGCTGTTCATCATTAGTAATATGATGTAATTTATTTTTGTCCACCATGCATTTCCTCAGGAGGTCAAAGGTATTCCATCATTCACTGCCACTGGAAGACTACTGATGTTAAAAAATGGGGTCTAATTTCAAGGAGAGGTTTTGAGGTACTCAAAAGTGCTGCACAATGTTTCAAATGCTATCTAGCCCTCTCTCTTCTTCCTATTCAATTTTGTGCCTTGCTGATCATCCATGGTTAGTATCTATCAAAGATATATGCACTAATGGAACAGTTCAATGAAGTATCTGCACAACTGCCTATAATTGTCTAGATTGTATATTCTTCATTTGTTTTTTTTTCCTTTGTGGATTATTAGACTGAATTTTTAAAAAATGGATTATGGATTTAATTTAGGAGGCTCAGGTTTGTTTCCAAGGTTTGATACAGTGAGCATAATGCCATCCACTTGTCGGCTGGGGACATTTATCAGGCTCTCATAATTGTTTGATTTGTAGTGTCTTCCCTAAGAGATCTCTTTTTGCATGAATAGGGAGATTTGTGATCTTAGACCCTAGATGGTATGCCTTCAATAGCACAGCACCGAGAGTAACAACAAAGTACAGAATGGACTCAAAATTGTGCTTATGGGATATTGACGAGAGGAATGTATCAACAATTTTTATAGATCGCAGAGTTTCTAAGAAGAATCTCTATTTACAGTAACATCTAAAAAGGATGGTTTCCAGCTATTGAAGAGAAGTAGCTCTGAATGAGGAACACTGAAAAAGAAAGACTACTTGCACTGTGTGTATGTATGCCTAGGGTTATATCCTGCCTCTAACATCAGCTGCGTGATCATGGGGAAGTCACTTAACCTCTTATTTTTAGTTTTCTCATCTTTGAAATGGAGAGAATAAGCTGTAGGACCATCTCAGAGGGCTGTTGTCTGGATCTAAGGCAATGATAAACTTTAGAACTGGAAGGCATTTTAGAGGCCATCTAGTCCAACCCCATCCCCACCCAGTTCAACTGAGGTCTAGAAAAGTGAAATGACTTGTCCAATTTCAACACAGGTAAGTAAGGTTCAGAGCTGGGTCCTGAACCCTCAACCTAGCAGTTGGTTCTCTAGATTCCAAAGTCAAGACTCTTTGCACTGTACTATCTAGGCTCACAGTTTATTCTGCTCCTCAAGGTGGGCAAAGAAAAGGGGTCAATGTAATCATTCCATCCCCTTACATAACCCCTATCAATGCCTTCCCCACAGCAAATGAATTTCCTGCCACTGAGAAAACTTAAATTGGTAGGCCTTCTGACTTCCAATTGGACTTCTAATATTTGACTGGTCTTTTGCCCATGTCTTTTTTTTTTCCAGGGCAATGAAGTTTAAGAGACTTGCCCAAGGTCACACAGCTAGTAAGTAGAAAGTATCTAAGGATGGATTTGAACTCAGGTCCTCCTGAATCCAGGGTCAGCGCTTGATCTACTGTGCCTCCTAGTTTTTGCCCATGTCTTGTGAAAGATCTGACTGCACATTTTCCAGAGGCTAGCCAAAGTGTTTGGGGGGGGGGGGGTGAGGGGTATGGTTCAGGCAGAAGGTCTATGACCTCTTTTGCCTTAAGATTCCATATATTAGATATCAAACAAAGTAGCTGCAGGGTATGGTATGACAGGAAAAAAATCCCCATTGGTCTTCCCTGTCCCTTCAAAATGTTCAGTTTTCTGTCCTTTCAGAGATAGCAGCCAGTCTTTTGTTTAGTTTTGTTTCTAAAACAGTGTGGTGCTTCTTATTAGGTAAGGAAAATTGGGGCAGGAGGGAGGGGACGGAAGCAAAAAGGGAAGGGAGAGGAAGAATAGAGACACAGCATCCAATTCATCCCCCTTTCTCTCTCCACAAATAACTGATGGTAAAAAGCCTCTGGGCTTTTAAAAAGGAGACACTTGATAGAGTGGCTACTGCTATGATTTCATCACGGCAATTTCGATTACTATCCCATGTGCAAATTAATTGGTGTGAGCGAGGTATAATTATGTCCATTATCACCATCAGCTACCAGCAGAGCCTCCATCCCCTAACTCAGCAGGATAAGTCTAATTCTGTGGCTATCCAGAACTCTGGGGGGCCATGGAAACAGCCTAGCCAGGAGAAGCATGTTATACAGGTGAAAACTGAGGACATGGGGGATAGGCGAGGAGTCAGAGAAGGCCTATGTTGCCTAGGGGTTCTGTGGTTTATGAATGCAGTCAGTCCCTGGAAAGCTCTTCATCCCTGTCTTCACAGAAACCGAGCAGCATCCCTTCCTCTTGCCTGGTTGCCCCGTCCATCTTTCACAGACTGCAAAACTCTGGGTGTGAACGAGAAAAAGGAGTTGACGGCAGCTTGTGAGCTGAGAGCAGATTTATAAAGTGAGAACTGCAGTACTCATCTTCCTCCTCTGTCTGCCTTAAGATAAGGAATCTTTTTTTTTCCTCCCCTTTTTGTGCTTCCCCTGCCTGGAAAATGTCCAATTTCTTCTTTAGCCAACACAGCTCAGCCTCTCCAGAGCTTGTCTTTCCTAGGACAGCTACAAAAGTATTTGATTTTTCCAAGGTTAAAGCAATCTAAGTATAATTCTCCATAAGCAGGGGGTGCTTCCTCCAAGGTCTCAGGCCTTGGGACACCTGGGATGCTGTGAAGAAATGGGATCACTGGGAGCAGCTAGGTGGCGCAGTGGATAAAGCACCAGCCCTGGATTCAGGAAGATCTAAGTTCAAATTTGGACTCAGACACTTGACACTTAACTAGCTATGTGACCCTGGGCAAGTCACTTAACCCTCATTGCTCTGCCAAAAAAACAAAACAAAAAACCCCAACACAAAAACAAAAACAAAAACAAAACAAAGACTAAGAAACAGAATCACTACAGCCCTACATAGGTCCACATCCACCTATGACAAAGTCAAAGATAACCAGGATGGAAAAGGTGTATCAGATAGGCTAGGTGGAAGGCTGAAGATGAAAGATGTTGGAATATGTATTCATTGAAAATGACTGTCATTTATCAGAAAGAAACACTTGATTGGAAGTCAGGGGATCGGAGTCCAAGCCTGACTAATTTTGGCAAGTCCCTTAAATTGTTTGTTTCTCCTGTAAAGTAGAAATAAAAATACTTATTCTCTCTGGGAGATTGTTGTTAGGATTAAATGAGAAACTAGATGAAAAGTCTCCTAAAAATGAAAAAAAAAAGGGATAATACATATTAATGGGTATAACTGCTACAATTATATAATGTTCAAATTTCACAAAAATCCCTTGTAGTCATCTTTTTATTAGCTTAATTCAAGAAGGGTTTGTTAGGTACCCATGGTATAACTAGCACTGTGCTAGAAGTTAGCCAAGGGAGAGCAGCTAAGTATAGTACAATTAAAATACCAGGCTCAGTGAGTGCAAAGTGTGACATGGTGGCCAAAACCGATAATGCAGTCTTAAGCTTAAGAATCTTAAGAAAGGCATAGTGTGATACACAGTGATAATATGCCAGTGAGAGTGTCCTGGTCAGGCAGCTTCTGGAGTCTCGTGTTTGTTTTTTGGTTCCACTTTAAAGGGAGACCACTGATCCATTGATAACTTGGAGAATGCCTAGAATAGAGCAAAAGGCCTTAGAAATCATGCCATATAAGCATCAATCAAAAATATTAGGTATGGGGGCAGCTAGGTAGTGCAGTGGATACAACACTGGTCCTGGATTCAGGAGGACCTGAGTTCAAATCCGGCCTCAGACACTTGACACTTACTAGCTGTGTGACCCTGGGCAAGTCACTTAACCCTCACTTCCCTGCAAAAAAAAAAAAAAAAAGAAAGAAAGAAAAAGAAAAAAAATATATTAGGTATGTTTAGACTGAAAAAGATGGATAGCTAGGTAGTGGATAGAGTGTTGACCTTGGAGTCAGGAAGACCTGAGTTCAAATCTGGCCTCAGACATTTACTAGCTGTGTGACCTTGGGCAAGTCACTTAACCCTGTTTGCCTCAGTTTTATCATCTGTAAAATAAGCTAGAGAAGGAAATAGTAAATCATCCCAGTATCTTTGCCAAGAAAACCCTAAATGTGGTTATAAAGAGTCAGACACGACTGAACAGTTAACAATATACAGATTGAAAAAAGAGAAGATTTCAGGACACATGCTAGCTGTCTTCAAGTATTTGAAGAGCTTTCATGTGGAAGAGGGAAGACTTATTATAAATTGCCCCAGAAGGCAAAACTAGTGGTAATGTTGCAAAGAAGCATCTTTGGGCTTGATGTCTGAGCTAAAAACTTAATAATAGGGGGCAGTGGATAAAGCACTGGCCCTGGATTCAGGAGGACCTGAGTTCAAATCTAGCCTCCAGACACTTGACACTTACCAGTTGTGTGACCCTGGGCAAAACCTTTAACCCCAATTGTCCCATTAAAAAAAACAAAAAACCTTAATAATAAGTTATTTTTCATTGGAATGGTCTACCTCGAGAGAGTGATCTCTCTTGCACTTGGAGGAGGCCTATGGGAGAGAGGGGGAGATGATAACATTGGAGACGCCTTGTTGAGGGCGTGTTTGCTCAGGTATGTTGGATTGGACCTCTACAGAGATCCCTTCCAGTTCTGAGATTCTGCGATCTTATAGGATGTGGTTTGTGGCCTCATGGAGCTCACAATTCTGTAAGGGAGATAAGACATGCACGTGTGAAACAAAAAATAATAAGAGGAAGGACAGAAGCAAACACTTATTAAGCCCCTACCATGTGCTAGGCACTGTACTAAGCACTCTACAAATATTATCTTATTTGATTCTAACAACCACCTTGGGCGATAGTTACTATTATGGACCCCATTTCATAGATGAGAAAAGTGAGTCAAAGGTTGCATCCAAAATCACATAGTCAGTAAATGTCTGAAGCCAAAATGAACTCAGGTCTTCCTAACTCCAAGCCCAGGATTTTATCTACTCTACAACATGGTTGACTGTTGATAAGAATAGTGATGACGACGACGATGATGATGATAGCTAGCGTTTATATAGTAGTTTAAGTATTTTTAAAATTGATTTCAAACAGCTAATTTGAGCTTCACAGTAACACTGTGAAGAAGGTACTGAAGGTATCATTATTTCCATTTTAAAGATAAAGGGTCACCACTTAAGTATGGGTATCAGCTGTGATCACTCTAAGACTGACTCAAATCACTCTCCAGACTTCTCCATTTCATTATCAGCCACCTTCTACCCTACACTTGTATACTTCCTGCTCACCCTCGCCTCACTCAGATTCCCTTTATTTGCCCCCGTCCCTTAGAATGTAAGTTCCTTGAGGAGAGAGCCTGTCTTCTCTCTTTTTTTTTTGTTTCCCCAAAACTAAGCACCTGCACACAGTAAGCACGTAATAAATGCTCTACCTATCTTCAGATAGTAAAGAAGGAAGAAATTCATATGGATTGAAGTCACCCAGGGAAGACTTCAGGGAGGAGGAGGGCTTGAACTGAGCTTTGAAGAAAGAACCCTTGGGTTACAACCTTCCTTTGGCACAAATTCTTTGGAGTTCAAGTCCTTAAAAAAAATGAAGCACAGTTATTAAGGAAGATAGAGTGACCACTGAGCACCTTGTATTTTTTTAAAAGTCCAAACAACAGTTGAGTAAATGCAAGCATGGAAGAAAAAGAGACTCAATCTTTCCCACCCCCTGCTTTGAAGGGGGACAGAGAAATGGGATGTAGGTTCAAATCCTGGTTCCGTCCTGTATGGCCTAGGTAATAACTGTGGGCCATCACCTCTCTGGACCTCGGTTCCCTCATGTATAAAATTTGGGGGTGGCAAGGCCCCTTTCCAGCTTCTAAATCAGTGATCCCAAAGCCTCTGTTCATCACTCTGCCAACCTTCTGTCTTTGGGGTTAGAATTTGGTGGAGGCAGCTTGTGTATGTATGAGTGGAAGGGTGAGGGATGGGGGGAAGAGCCTCCATGTTAGCATCAGAGGCTAGAATCTCTGATTATCTCATGCGCCTCTTTTCTCTCTCTCCCTCTCTTCATTTTTCCTTCGAGTAGCAATGTGTGGGCCATGCAGATCCCTGATATTAACATAAAAGGTGTGTGACTCTCCCTTCCTAGGTTGGGATTGCTCCTCTCAATTTTTCAGCGGCAGTCAGCATAGTGTTCCTTTAAATGTTAGAGAGCTGTGATCTCCACGGGTCTCCAGAAATACCATGGAAAAGAAAGAGGTTGATTGGGTCTTCGGCTCAGTCTTCTCTATGGTTCACTGGATGTGACAGGTTTAGAGAGATTGCTGCTGCCTTTTGGATTTTGTGGTTTATTTCATGCTGATGCTTGGTGTTCATTCCTAGTCCTTTTTACTATGCATTTTCCTTTCATCAGGTGTACAAAGTTAAATACTGTGTAATTTATCACTTAAATTACATGAACTTAAGAGAAAACAAAACTTTGGTGTTTTTCCACAGATGTTGAAGCTTCTCTGTAAACTTGAATAAACAGATAGTGAAATGATATAAAAAAGGGGGGGCAGCTAGGTGGCGCAGTGGATAGAGCACCAGCCCTGGATTCAGGAGGACCTGAGTTCGAATCCGGCCTCAGACACTTAACACTTACTAGCTGTGTGACCCTGGGCAAGTCACTTAACCCCAATTGCCCCGCAAACAAACAAACAAAAAAAGAAAGAAAGAAAGAAAGAACCCTAAAGATTTGGATAGGTAAAGAAGAAAATGGCAAACAGTAAAATAATTATAACTATATTTTAAAAGCCCTTTAAAATTTATGAAGAATTTTATATATATGGTCTCAGTCAATCCTATGAACAACCCAGTAAGGTAGATATTTCTATCACCATTTGACCCATAAGAAAACTGAGATTCAAAGATGTTAAGGGCTTTGACCATGATCATAAAAACTAGGAAATATTTAAAAAAAGAATTTGACCCTATGGCTCTTCTGACTTAAAGTCAAACAGTCCCTTTATGCTAGTCTGCTTCTTAGCACAAACAAAGGTAGAAAAGGAATGAGTATGATGTATAAGAGGAGGTTGGCCGAATTGGAGCAAAATTTTTATGGTATGGATAGTGAAAAGTAAGGTCACTATGAAAAAAGTCACTTCTTCATTCTGATACTTAATATATTCATATGTAAAATTAAAACTAGATGGTCTCTTTCTTTCCAACTCTAAAACTGATCATTCATTATGACTGTCCATTAGGCAGTGGAAAGGCATTGTAGGTTTAGTAGAAAGTCACAAGTGGATTCTCAAACTAAAGTTAAAAGTGAAATTTAAGGGAGAATAATCTGAAAATAATATGAGGGGTAAAAAAAAAAGAAAACTAAAAGTAGCAAGAACAGCTCAAAGTTTCTTTACTAATCCAGTTATGAAAGCAAGAAACATGAAAAGAATGTATTCCCATTTTGGATGGAAAGTGGATGATATAAAGTGATGTTGCATAAGACTAGAAAACCAGGTAGAAGAGAAATTGTGGAGAACCAGGACAATAAGTTTGTATTTTATCTCTTACAGTGGGGAGCCACCAAAGGGTTTAAATCAGGGCGGTTACATGATCAGACCTGGATGTCAAGCAGAGATGAAGGTTGGATTAGAAGGGGAAGAAGTGGGGGCGGCTAGGTGGCGCAGTGGATAAAGCACCGACCTTTGATTCAGGAGTACTTGAGTTCAAATCCGGCCTCAGACACTTGACTTACTAGCTGTGTGACCCTGGGCAAGTCACTTAACCCCCATTGCCCAGCAAAAAGAAAAAAAAAAAAAAGAAGGGGAAGAAGCATTCATCAAGGAGACCAGTTAGGAGGCTGCAAAAGTACAGATAGGAGGTCATGAGGGCCGGGACCAGGATGGCAGAAATGGAATTGGCAAGATGCAGGCCTAAAGAAGAAAGTATAGATATGACTTGGCAACTGAATTTATTATGGGGAGAGGTTATTGCCAAATAACTTAGATTTTGAGACGGAGGCTACTCTCAACAGAAACAGGCAAGATGAGGGAGAGGTGTTTTCGGGGTGGGACAGATAAGGAAACTCTGGCTTGATGAAATTTAGTGACAGGTTTGTACCAAAGGTATCATAGAATGC
Organism: Dromiciops gliroides; assembly: GCF_019393635.1. Classification (NCBI taxonomy): domain Eukaryota; kingdom Metazoa; phylum Chordata; class Mammalia; order Microbiotheria; family Microbiotheriidae; genus Dromiciops; species Dromiciops gliroides. The sequence continues at coordinate 603,565,695 of NC_057861.1, forward strand.
ACTGCTGCCAAGTGACTAACTGATGGTTCAGAGGACCATGGGTCGCCGTGCCTGGCTCTTCATTCTTTGTTATGGACCCTTAACTTGGAGACATAAAAGGGCACTAAGAGGTCAATGGTTGAAATAGCATTGTTTCCTTTGCCTAATAGGTGGATCCTCAACATCCTAGTAATTTGGATAGATCCTTTGCTTTCACTTCTGCAAACAAAGCTTATTGTGAACATCAAATGAGGTAATATTTGTAAAGTGTGTGGCACAATGCCTGGCACAGATGAGACACTATAGAAATGCTTGTTCCCTCCCTCTCTCCTTTTGCCCCTCTCTCTCCCTCCCCAAAGCTGAGCAAAGACTTTCCCTTAGTCATCAGTAGTAGAATAATGCTTTTCATTCACCCCTAAGCATTGCTCAACTTCCCTGTGTATGCCTTTAAAAACAAAACACAACTGTTTTGACAGCAGTTTGCCCACCAATGACGTAACATTCATTTGTCTGGGAATATGTGTCAAACAAGCCAAATTAGCAAAGGTGGGGTTGAGCCTAACTAAGTCTTCCTGTCTGGATGTTTCTGTAAATTACATTCTTGTCTCTCCTCAGTCTTACTGTTTTGTTAGTGGAGCAAGCATGTTCCTCTGGGAAGAGAATTGTGCTTGGGAAAGGATTCTTATTTTCACATACAAGGTATACACATACATGGACATAGATGATATATTTTATGTGTATATGCATATAAATAACTTTACCCTGACAACTCACTTTCCAGACTTCTTTTTCTCACTATTTATAATATAAATTATTGGTTCACATATACATATGTGATATGAATTATTACTCCACACAAATTATTATAATGTTAATTAGCGCATATGTATATAGTCTGTGTATGCATGGAATGTATATGTATATGTATGTATCAATATACCTTTATATGTGTGTGTTGTATATGAGTATGTACATGTATATGTGTAGGTGTGCATGTGCATATGCATATACATATGTCAATGTCTACATCTATGTGTATAATTAGGATAGGTAGGTGGGGAAGTAGATAGAGTGCTGAGCCTAAAGTCAGGAAGACTTATCTTCCTGAGGTCAAACTGGTCTCAGACACTTACTAGATGTGTGACCCTGGACAAGTCACTTAAACCTGTTTGCCTCAGTTTCCTCATGTGTAAAATAAGCTGGAGAAGGAAATGGCAAACCATTCCAGGATCTTTGCCGAGAAAACCCCAAATGGGGTCATGAAGAGTTGGACATGACAACAGTATGTATATAACTGGATAAGAATGCCAACCACAATAACCAAAGGATTCCCTCTACCTTAGAGTGTACATCAGCAGCTTCTAGAAGAAGCCCTCCTACACCATACTCATACCCATTACAAAAGATTGTGTGCCAACTATGGACAGAGCTTAAGGTCACAACCTAAAAGCAAGCTCAGAATTACATCAGTTTATGCCATTATGTTTTTAGCACCTAAAAGCCTCTCTGATCATCACTGTGTGCTGTGCCAAGTAGCTGTCACTAAGGACCAGGAGCTGCCCAAACAGCCCCTTGCAACACAGTGCATTTGTGTTTGTTAACAGGTTTATCATTACACTATCATGAACTCAGTTACAGCTTCTCAAGCCTGGAGAAGAGGGCTGAAGAAAAGAGAGGGAGGCAGAGGGGAAGTCACAGAAAGGTTAATTTTATTCTCTCATGAGAACTGAGACTTTTCCTATTAGACATGAAAAGAGATTATTATTTTATTTCTTTATGTTTGGTCAAATGATCCCTTTACCATGCCTGGTGCTTTTGTGAAAAATGGACTTGCCCCACCTAGCATGTCTGCTGCCAGGGGTGACATAAATATCCTGATAGAAAAATTAATTCCTTATCTTTTCTCCCCATTACCTTCCCTTTCCACACCCCCCACCCATAAAAAGAGCATATGTGGTCAGTGGAATAAAAAGTATATTCAGTAGAGAGAAGGGCTACGGAATACATGTCCCAGGACAGATGGAATGTCCCAGGATCTTCACTCATTCTAGAAGAAAAGCTCATTAACCAGACAAAGAGAGGGGTGTATGCGTGTGAGGCTCACATGGAAAACGGAGTTGGCAGCCCTAACTAATTAGCAACAATTAATTTTATGGGAGTATCAAGAACACATGTATTATATTCTATAAAAGCATAAGTGTCACCACAAATCATTTTCACCTGTCACCTCCCTCTCTTGAAATTCAACTTTCAGACCAGCTGCCCAGAAATCTTTAGGACCCAAGAATATAGAGTGATTCAACAGTTGGGCTTCTTTAAAGGAGGAAAATTTTCAAAGTGAGGAATTTGTTTTTTCTGCCAAACCTCCATATAACTTTTGTGACCAATTTTAATATCTTCCCCAATGAAATTTGCTTTTTTATGGAGTTCTTCATGTATAATGCTACAGAAGAAAATCATGGCTTGGTAACATACCTTATCACTCAATCATTCAAGTACACTTGAATGATCTATGTGTTTAGCAGTTCAGTAGTTTATCTTCACAGGAAAACCCATTATTTCAGTATTTATGTAATTTCTCTCACTTTACTTATCCTAATTTGTTTCAATATTCATCTGCAATAAAGTCCAATGCAGCATATGTGCTATTTTTAATCCCTGATGCTAACCAAAGGGAAATGATCCAAAAGAGAAAGGTAGTTTTAGAAGGTAAATCGTTGATTAAGAAGATGGTGTCACAGAAAGAAATTTAATTTTCTAGACCATAATTTAAGATACAAGAAAGTTCTTGACTAAGGATGGAATGAGTCTAATGAGGAGCATTAAATTTTATACATATATACACACACTATCTATTAGTATATCTCTACATACACATGATATCTATATACATACATATACACACAAAATATACATGTTATATATGTGTATACATACAGGACAGGCCAAAAGTCAAGGAGAGGTTTTAGTATTTAATAACTCCTTTTTATTCTAAATTTATAATATCACAGCATCATATATAATATATGGGAAATGGATTTACATTACATGTAAAAACTTAAATCTTGTAAATGGTGAAAACATAGAGAAAAATAATTTTCAAAAAGTTATTCAAACATCATTACTTTTGGCCCACCCTATGCATGTATGTATGTGTGTGTGTCCAAAAGAGTCCAAACACTTAAAAATCTGATTAAGGGAATTTTAAGCTGACAATTGAGAGAGAGGAAAAAAAACTGATTATCTATATTCGCCAAGCCAAAAGCCACAGAGAATAACAGGTATGACATAAGAATAAAAATATCAACAGAGAAGAAGAATATATCGAAGACATGATACAAGAAAAAGGGTATCAAAACATAATTGGCGATTTCTACATACAGTACATCAGTCATGACCAGCAAACAAATTGAACTAGAGACCTTAATGGAAGGAAGTAAATTCTTTTTTTTTTTGCATAGGGCAATGAAGGTTAAGTGACTTGCCCAAGGTCACACAGCTAGTAAGAGTCAAGTGTCTGAGACTGGGTTTGAACTCAGGTCCTCCTGAATCCAGGGCTGGTGCTTTATCCACTGCGCCACCTAGCTGCCCCCAGAAGGAAGTAAATTCAACCCCGTAGGTATCTCTGACATGACATGGAATGTAACTCATTGCTGGAATAGAGCTATGGAAGGGTTAAGGCACATGGTATGGTTTGGAAGTCAGAGAACTTGCCTGGTCATTTACCATCTGTACAACCCTGAGCAAGTCCTTTCACCTCCTTTAGTCTCAGTTACCTCCTCTGAAAAATGGGAATGTAAGTCTAGAGAGCCTCTAATGTCCCTGACTTAATCTTCAATTACATGACCTGATTCAAATGAATAGAATACATAAAAGAGTGGTGCTGTACTATCATAAAAGTAAAAGATGTGCCTTGTGCAAGCAGACACAACTTCCGATGAATAGATAATACAAAGTTTGGTACTCAGATAAAACAAATAAGCACTACATGCAACCCGAGCTAGTGTTTATTAACAACCCCATACAGAGTCCCCTCCTTCATCAATACTTGCATTGAGTGTATTTAATGTAAGTAGAGGTATACATTCATGAGAGAGCGTGTGTTCTGGATATTATAGGAAAATAAGGAACACATCTGGACCTAATAAAGAAATGTAAGCAAACCAAACTAATATAATTCTTTAAGACTTCTAAAAGTAGCTGAATAAGTTAATACCGACCCTCCTTTAAATATACATGTGTGCACACGTGCATATGTGCGCACACACACACACACACACACACATCCCCATATATATACAACACAAGTACAAGAAAAAAAAAACTAGGAATAATTTGACCTAGACTTAATTCATGTACTTAAAAAATAAATAAACAAACCACCAGAGCTGTACAGAAAAGAGAATGCAAAATAGGGATATTAAAGATAATTTAGAGTGGACCCAGGTTCAAAGCCAACCTCTGACAATTACTACATGCTTATCTTGAGCAAATCACCTAACTTCATTGAGCCTCAGTTTCTTCATTTATAAAAGGAAGGGAGTGGACAAAATGGGCCTGTGAGCTCCTTTCCAGTTCTAAATCTATGATCCTAGCATCTCATCTGGGTATTGTGACAGCCTTTTGAAACAGGCACCGTGATTACTACCTTAATTTTATAGATGAGGTTTTACAAGTAAGGTGGTTGTTGTTCAGTCATATTTTAGTCACATCTGATTCTTCATGACTCCATTTGGGATTTTCTTGGCAAAGATCCTGGAGTGGTTTGCCAATTCCTCCTCCAACTCATTTTATAGATGAAGAAACTGAAAAGAACAATGTTAAGGGACTTGCTCAAGGTCACAACAGCTAGTAAGTGTATGAGGATGGATGTGAATTCAGGTCTTCCTGACTCAAGGCTTGGTGCTATCTATGTGATATGGCAACCAGCTGCCCCACAGATAAGGTTATATAAGTTAAATGACGTGCCCAGAGTCACATAGTAAATAAATGTCTGAGACCATATTTGAACCAACTTGTCCCTGATTTCATGTCTAGAATGCTATCTGCCTTCAATGCAGGTCTATAAAATTCCCTACAACGTCAACAATCTATAATCTATGATGGACAACATTTGCCTTAAAGCTAAGGCTTAGAAGATCCCATATGCATTTACTGGGGCCGTATTAAATAGATGGGACAGAGGTCATAGAAGCAGAGACGATGAAAGTTGGAAGGGACCTTAGAATTCACTCCCTCTAATTACCTATTCGATATAAAAATCCCTTTTATAATGTTTTGGATAGATGGTCACCCACCAACTGAATAACACCACTTAAGCTATTAAAATTTAAAACTCTGAGAGCTTCAGATGGCACCAACACTTTTAGGACAACCTTTAGAGATGATTCATTCCTTTAAGATACAGCTTGTTTCATTACTGGATACTTCTGGTTAATAGAAAGTTCACTCATATCAGAATAAAATTTATCTTCATTTAAATCTACCTGTAAAATGGAAAAGCTGTCCTAAATGGTGTTTAAAGTCACTTCTAGCCCCAGACCTTCTAATCCTAATTAACCACTAGTTCTTTTTTTAATTGTCATTTTATTTATTTAACTTATGTGTGGAGTGCATCATGAGAAATGCCAGGTTGGACAAATCAAAAGCCAGAAATAAGGAGAAATATAATATAATATGTAGATGATACTACTCTGATGGCAGAAAAGGAATTAAGAAGCATCTTTAAAAAATTTTTAATCAACATTTCTACTTAAAGTTTTGAGTTCCAAATTCTATTCCTCCTTCCTTCCCTCCCCTCCCCACTCCCTGAGGTGGGAATCAATCAGATATAGGTTATACATGTGCAATTATGTAAACTATTAGTCATTTTGTATAAGAAAACTCAAAAGAAAAAAAAACGACAGAAAGTGAAAGAGCTTGTTTCAGTCTGTGTTCAATCAATATTAGTTCTTTCTTTGGAGGTGGATAGTATGCTTTATTATTAGTCCTTTGTAACCACTAGTTCTAATTCTATCCTACGGAGTAACAGGACAAGTAAATTCTTGAAAATAAGTATTATGTCTGCTCCTAGGCTTCTCTTTTGCAGTGAATTCACCAATTCTTTAAATGGTATGAACTACCTACAGGTGTCAGATATTCAGACAGCCGCCCATACAGGCTGCCAGTATGGCCTGGACCAAATTAATTGGGAAATATTTAACAAAATAAAAAATCATAGAACATAGATAATACAAATTTGTGGTTTTCTAAGTTAGTATGTGGCCTGTTAGGGACATTCCTATTTAAGTCCAAAACTGCTAACTTACAGAACTTCTCCAACTAGTTACTAGCCTCTTCACAATCTCTACTTTATATGTGCTGCCCACATAAGAAATTATGACAAGGAAGAATTCAGAAAAGCATAGGAAGACTCATATGACCTGATGAAGAATGAAGTGGGCAGGACCAGGAAAGCAATGTACACAACAATTAAAGGAATATAGAAACAACAAGAAGACTGAATGCTATGTAATTGTGATCTATAGCTTGGTTGAAGAAGAAATGAGAAAATGTGTCTCTTTTTCTTTTTTACAGAAATGGGAGGGCTATGAGAGTGGAATACTTCAAATAGTGTTAGATTCATTTGACATGGTGATTAGTTTGCTGAATTGCTTTTTTTCTTTTATTAATTTTTTGTTCTAAGGGTTGGCTTAGTGGGGGAAAGATGTACATAAATGAAAGTGAAGTAAAAAGAAGAGATTGATAAATATTATTTTAATGTAGTGTTCGGAACTAAACATAATCTTTCAAATAGGACTTGGCCAGTAAAGACTTATAATGGAAGCTCTTCTGTTATAGATGCCATGCATCTATAAACTCAAACTAAGATAGGATTAGTTGTTGATGATGATGACTTATTTCTGTCATGTTCAACTCTTTATCACCCCATTTGAGAGATTTGCCACTTCCTTCTCCAGTTTATTTTACAGATGAGGAAACTGAGGCAAACAGGGTTAAGTGACTTGCCCAGAGTTACACAGCCAGTAAGTATCTGAGGTCAGATCTGACCTCAGGAAGATGAGTTTTCCTGACTGCAGGCCTGGTATGTTATCCACTGTAGATACGTCACACATAAAATGTTGCTATCTAAAATACCCAGTTATTTTTCTTAGGAACTGCTACCTAGCTAAATGTTCCCAACCAATACTAATGAGATTACAGACCCATGATTTATTTACTAAGAACTAGACCTTCATATAAAATGGTACATATGGTCAGTAATTATGGGAAAGTCAGTTTGAGAAAAGTATGAAATCCAGAGAAATTAAGTTTTCCTATTTTGTAAAGGTGTTGTCAAATAGAGGTCCTATCTCACCTATTTGAATGAATAAATAAAATCCATTTGTTAATAATTATATTTGAAATTCTTTTTGAGTTTATTGTTTTAAATTAATTAAATACTCTGACATTTGTTTACAGTGCTAATTCATTGGCAAGCTCTTTTACAAAAAGGGAGCATGAAGTTGAACTTCCCCCCAAACTTGCCTGAATTGACATGAATTCCAAAATAGTGAGATTTCAATTAATGAAATCTTACTGTATTTCCATTCTTGGCTTTTCTCAAAGCTTAATACAATTTCCCTTTTCTGTTAGAGCAGCTTTGATTTCCTTTGCTCTGAACTTTTTTTTTTTCTAAAATCAGTATGTTCTTGGTAAAGGGAAAGAATCTCCCTTTTTTCCCCTGCTGTCAAAGTATCCAGGGGGCATTCCCTGGGCTGGCACATCATAGAGAATTGAGGGGGAAAAAAACCTTCAAAACGTCAACTAACCTTTATCTATGAAACTTCTGAGTTCAAGCCCTGTAATCTGGCACAAGGTCCTTTATATGTAATCCAGTGAGTGAAGGAATAGACAAATGGAAAGGAGACAGTGTCTTTGAACTCTAGATTCCTTTGCAGCTCACTGATTCTTTTCCATTTTCATCAGTTATCTGACAGTCCACTTCAGTAAAGAAAGTAAGAAAGTTTGAGCAGGTATTAGTCTTTTACTCTGTTCCCTAACTCTCTATCCTCCCCCACCCAAGATTCTTATCATACATCCAAAAAAGCCCAGCCTACATCTATCCCTTTGTCAATGTTGATGCATCACTCTCAACTCTTGGTACTTAATATCGGTTTACAATTTTGCTTCAGACACCATCCTGGACACACTTTGGGGGATTGTTTCAACTGTAGAAGGTATTAAAAATATTGCATCTACTTAACCTTCCACATCTTGGTACAAAAGTAAACAAGCTCATGGTGAACAAAGTATCTGGAAAGAGCTTCAGGTAGAGGGCACACAGGTTTCCAGTTTTGGATTCTGAAATACCCTGTGGCTATGGAAATTGGGGGAGATAAGAAGTTACATTCCAATGCAACTTATTCAGCTAAACTACATTTTTCATAGGTGAGGTCCTTCTGATGGGGCACACCTTATTTCCTTTCTTTCCTTTAAATAAAATGGATTGGATGAGAATTTACTCACAAGAAATTTGGTGTTAGAGACACTCAACAGCAAAGCCAAAGAGATAAATGGGTATACAGGATATAGTCTGGGGCCTCAGCAGAGATCCTTGTCCCATTAATATTCTGGGAAGCTCTTAGACCAGGCAAAGTTTGATGGTACTAACTGACAGCTATGGAAGGCTTAAGCCTCAGGGGCCACAAATCTGTTTGAACATGACCACTGTTCTAAGAGACACAGTGCTTTGTTGAACCTCAATGCCTGATACCATCCCCTGGCAGTTTTGCCCAAGTCATGCTGACTTTCTTCTGAACCATAGAATCTCATCTATGCTTTAAATGTTTATCTATTATATGAATTTCCAAAAGAAAATGAAGCGATGACAATGACAATAACAACAACAATCAGAGAACACTGTCTTGTGTTTTTTAATGTAAATCCACAAAATTTAGAACTGTAATTTTATTGATAGAGGGAACTCCCAGATAAGGAAACCAGTACCAATACAGGTTGGCACCTTCTCCTTTTAGAGAGATGCTTAGATCATATGCCCTACCCTGGGCTAAGAAAGAAGTTGGTGCAATTGCTAGGATTAGAATTCAGAAATAACCAGTTCAGATCCTTGAATTCAATCGTGGTCAAGTTGCAAAGCATAAAATCCAGTATCTTAACCATTCAAAAAGGTTTTATTAAGCACTTTCTATGAGCCAGGGACTGCTAGATACCATGGGGATTCAAAGACAAAAAAGCAAAGATTAAAAAGAAAGGAAGGTCCCTAAAACAAATAAAGGAAATCTGCCAATCTCAATTGGCTTGTAGAGCTAGTCAGGTTTTCTCTGCACTTCCCCACTTAGGCATTTTAGGTACTGTTAATTTAGAGTCATTCATTTTGAACAGCCTGAAGCAACTGCTCAGCAACTGGCCCAACATCTGGCTTGAAAAGAGGCTCTCACTCAGTAAATTCTATAAACACACTGATTAAATACTATCCCTAATTCACCAGATAAGCCATTGTCCTGTTGTCCAGTAAATGCCTCTAGGTGCTTCCACAGGTTTTTACTTTTAAAATAAGGATGTTTTCTCTCTCTCTCTCTCTCTCTCTCTTCCCCCCCATATACACATATGTGTATGTGTGTACACATACACATATACATACACACACACATATATGCAAACACACACATATATGTTTATATATGTATATATCATTTGATCTTTTGACAGCCAGCGAAATGATTGCTTCTTTTTCCCAATAGTCACAAAACAACCCCAACCTCCAACAAGTGCGTAAATGTACTTGCTATCATTTCTTGTGGGAAAACTATCTCTTTGTGGTAAATTCACTTGACTGGTATAGAAACAAACCATCTCTTAAGACAAATTTAGGATTTCCCTGCAACATCTTAGTGATGGAAATTAAAACATTATATCTAGGGGCAGCTATGTGGCACAGTGGATAAAGCATCAGCCCTGGATTCAGGAGGGCCTGAGTTCAAATCCAGCCTCAGACACTGAGTATCTGTGTGATGGTGAGCAAGTCACTTAACCCTCATTGCCCCGCAAAAAAACCCCAAAACAAAACAAACAAAAAAACCCCCAAAACCAAAAAAATATTATATCTGTATATGTGTTTATAGTTTTCAATGTACTTTTATATATAGTGTAATAAATTGGAATGGTATTGTATAAAGAACAATGGATTTGGAGTTAGAGAAACTGGGTTCAAATCCCAATTTGGCTCCTTAGCTGTGCAACTTTTGTCACTTAAGCCCATTTTTCTAGGCCTGTTTCCTCATCTAATGAGGGGGGTGGGTTATATGACCTCTAAGATCTTTTCTAGCTACAAATATGTGACCTAGGATCCTCTTAACAATTCTGTGAGATGGTTAGGGCAGATCTTGAAAGCATCATCTTTAGCAGTTAATTGACTTTTGAATAGTTTCTGTCTTTGAGGTGGCTAAGATTCTAGCTAGGCTGTCTAAAAAGCTAATAGTGGTCACCAATGAATTAGAAGCTTTAGCAAGAGTTTAGACTTTTAAGCATTTATTAAGGAGCATAAGAATTTGGTGAGGAGAGAGAAAGAGGCCAAGGTATATGTGCACATCTATCTATTTTGGGGAGCCAGCATCTTCTGCCCCACTCCCCCACGAGGTCCTGGTGAAAGAGAGAGAGAGAGAGAGAGAGAGAGAGAGAGAGAGAAAGCTTCACCCCTTCTTCGTCCTACAAGCCTCCTCTGAAAACTGGAAACATCCCATCCACTCACATACAGCTCCAAGCTAATAGGTTGGTAGTTGATTGACAGTACCCACGAGTAAACATCACTTCCTGATGCCAAGGAACTGACCTTCCAAGCCACATGGCTTGCCCTCAGATGCCTTCTCCTTATAGAGGAGCTTTCCTATAGTATCTCTCCAGCAGGGGGCGTCACTCCAATTGTCACACTTTCCTAAGCCGCAGTTTAGTAAATTATGGACCCAAACAAGACTACTGGCTAGGCCCTTCTGACTCTCAATCCAGCACTTGCATCACCACACTGCCAACAGGGGGCAAAGTTCTGCAATGGGAAGGAACATTGCTGGACTCAATAACATAGAAATTCCTCTCTCACTACCTCACATATGCAAGAGGATAATGAATATAGGCATTCTCAAAGAAGCTTTGATTTCCTTAGTGCAAGGAATTTCCTGTTTGGGAACTCACTCCACCAGTGTGAATAGAAGATCAAAGCTATCTATGACTTAAGGACCATAGACTTAGATCTAGAGGGGAACACAAAGGTGACTTAGTCTCACCACATCATTCTACAAACTAACACAATTTAGTACATGATTCCTGAGGAAACTGCCTGAGCCACAGGAAGTTGCTTAGGTAACTTGCTGAGAGTCATAGAGCTAGTAAGCAACAGAAGCAGGTTTTGAACTCACATCCTCCTACCTTCTGCAGAAAGTGGCACTGAGAAAGATTTAGGAAGCAAAACCTCCCATACCCCATCATGGATTTCATTCATGTCTAGGCTGGACTGACGTGCTCCTTCCCCTGTCCACAGCCTCTATCTCTAACCCAACCTAAGGTTCAACTTCAATCTCCTGTGACTCTTCCCAGGTAGTCTCCCACATTCTGCTTCCCTCATTTGCATTTTCTACTGGACACCCTTGTTGTTTCTCTGCATGAATTGGGAATAGGAGCTGAACTGCTTTCACTGAAATCCCATTGGGAACTCCCAATGGAAACTCCCTCTACCAAAGGGGGCTGGCAGCTTCTCTGCGACCCAGAATTCTGGAAAGTTGCATGGAGATGAAATGACTTGCCTAAAGTCACACAGTCAGGATGATGTTATCAATGAGACTTGAACCCAGATTTTTCCTGGCTCTACAGTAAGCTCTCTATCCACTATGCCATAAAAATAGAACTCCTATATAAATAAATAAAGACAGAACAGAGTGAAGTAATGTCTTCTCAAAGATTAACCTACTTCACTTCATTTGTCACAGTCTGAGTAATGTGATATTAGTGATTATCCCAACTCTTTCCTGGCATGTGTAGTAATAATAGAAGTAGTAGTGGCAGCAGCAGCTAGTGTGTGTGTGACCTTCCAAGCCACATGGCTTGCCCTCAGATGCCTTCTCCTTATGGCGGAGCTTTCCTACAGTATCTCTTTATATATATATATGTATATGTATATATGTATATGTGTGTATGTGTGTATATATGTGTATATATGTATATATGTGTATATATGTATATGTGTGTGTATATGTATATATATGTATGTATGTGTATATATATAAATTTAAAGTTTTTAAAGCACTTTACTAATATTCTTTTATTTGATCCTCACAACAATACTGGGAGGTAGGCGCTATTTTTATTACCATTTTACAGATGAGGACACAGGAACAGAGACATTAAGTTACTTGCCTAGGGGTTACACAGCTACTAAGTGCCTGATGCTAAATTTGAACTCAAGTCTTCCTGACCCTAAGTCTAGCGCTCTATATACTATGCCACCTAGCTGCAACATTTAACTGAAGTTACCACAGATGAACAAGAAACAGAAGAGACAGCAATAGAGAAAACGAGACAGAAAATTAAAGAGAAGCAAGAGAAGAGGAGAGGGGGAAGATAGAAAAAGAGACAGGGAGGGAGGGGGGAGAGAAGGAAGAGGGACAGGGAGAGGGAGAGGAGAGAAGAGAAGAGAGAAACAGGGAGAGGGCGACAGAGAGGGAGACAGAGATAGAGAAACAGAGACAGAGACTCAGAGACACAGAAAGACAGAGAGACAGAGAGAAACCTTTGTACAGCATTAGTTCATTAGAAATAACTGAAGCGAAAAGAAAAGAAATAACTGAAGCTATTCAATCCCCCTGATTCATTGTTAGAAGGGACATATTTAGTCTCATCCATATGGTGAGACAAAACTGTAAGCTTATTTCTCTGTCAAAGGGGATGTTATTAATGTGCCTGGGACTGAGAATGTTCACCTGCCATTTGCGTGTGTATGCACACGTATGTATACTCAAGCGATTCATCAAGCAACTTTTATATTACCATGATAGTTTTAGATTTATTCATCAATGATTAAATCTAAACCAATAATCTACATTTGTAAACAAACACTGTATCATAAATCCCCTTCCTTATTAACTTTTAGATTATTATGATACCATGTGTGTATGCATGAATATGTAATATGGCATATACACAGCCGTGATCTACTATTTGAAAAGAAATGTTCATATCTTTAATTAAATGTTTATTGATGTGAACTGTCACACGTACATGATATTTTATACACACTGATAGGAGATATGCAGAATGGAAAGATTAGCTTATGGAGCTAACCATCTTGGTGAAAAATGAATTAGGGTTCATAATTGAAACAAATGACAGAGAAGCAACTGAGATTCTTCTAGGCCTGCTGTACTCTAGAATCATTATATTTACCTCTAACGGAAGTAAAAAAGAGATCAGAGTAACTTTATTATAATAGGGTTTGTCTCATTATCCATTTCCACTTAAAGCCCAACACAGGAAGATTAAGCATACTAAATGCGGCCAGTAGTCTCCCCTTCACCTCACAAGTTATTCTCTGCCTACGTGGTTCCTTTTCAAGACCAGAGGAGTTATGTTTAAACAGGCCATTCATTACATGAAGGCTGTGTTGTGAATCTGTCCTTATACCAACAGATGAGTTGCCCTGGCAACCAGGATAATAATATCTTATTATTGTAGCCCTTTTGGCCACAGAGTTTAGATCTGTTTTTAAATGATATTCCTTTTATTTTCTGATTCCATAGTGGAAAACAAGGGGTACAGTTTCACCTCTTGGTAGAGGCTGATAGGGAGACTGGGAACTCTAGAATAAAAACAAATCACCTAAGAAATCTAGTTTGTCACTGAAAGGAAAAGAAGAATGGATTTCAACTCCCAACTCTATGTTCAAGTTCAGGCCTTTGTTCATGATAGCTGCTATATGATGGCTAGTCTTGAATGTTTGGCTGCATGTATCAAGTATCTTTCTTTTTCTCAATGTCTTTTGGCAATGGCATCAACAAAAAGGTCCAAATAATGAGGCAACGACAAGGCCAGGATAGTGGGAAAAAGAGGAAAAGGTTTAGAGGAAAGATGGAAGGGACAGTGTCAGTAGCTTCCCAGAAACTCTACTAAAGGTCTTAAACCGAAGTGTCAAACATGCAACTGGAAATACTCTATAGTGTAATAGAACCAGATTAAAATGTAAATGGGAAATATTTAACACAATAAATAAAAATACAAACATAGATAATGTTAATATGTAGTATTCTAAGACAACATGGAGCCTGCAGAGATCTTTATGTACAGTTTAGTGGTCCTACCTTTCTAGTTGATTTTGACACCAAATGACTTAGAGAGTCCATATCAAGAAGCAGGCATTAAGAAACCATATCAGCAGTCTGACATCCCATCCACAGACATAAGTAGGTTCTAGAGGTAATGTTACTTAAGCAGCCTTAGGAAAAGAAAGCTCTCTTCCCATTCCTCTTCTACCTCCATATCATTTGCTCCAGGGATGGATCTGCAGTGTTCTTCTTCCTCTTTCCAACATCTAAGCAAAGATGGAAGCCAACTTTGGCTCCATGTCATTCCCCGTAGGTTCTTTTCAGCTTGCCAGATCCCTTCTTAACTTCCCCTCTGTCCACCCCCACAACTCTATTATCATAGGCCTTGTCTTCAGTTTGCTATCCGTGAGCAGTCAGAAGCTCATAGGATTAAAGATGGAAAGTTTGAAGGAATGGCAGGAGTCATCCAAAGGTAGCAGCCAAAATGACCCCATGGTAGTACAAGACTACAAGGCTTCAAAATTAGGATTTTCTAATTCTTGGATTTAAAATGGAGGGGTTTCTCTTTCTTTCTTTTTTTTTTTTTTAGTGAGGCAATTGGGGTTAAGTGACTTGCCCAGGGTCACACAGCTAGTTAAGTGTTAAGTGTCTGAGGCCGGATTTGAACTCAGGTACTCCTGACTCCAGGGCCGGTGCTCTATCCACTGCACCACCTAGCTGCCCTGGGGTTTCTCTTTCTTAAAGGAAAAACTGTTGACATTTCTTAAGTATATCATAAAAAGAGAGGCATGTGCAAAATAAGGCCGTCAAATCATAGAAGAAAAAAATCTTATTAGAATCAAAACATAATTCATGTTTATATGAAATGACAATAAATACAAAGATGTATTCCAAATATATTTGTAATGTGTCAGCCTCACTTCAGCGAGAAGAAAATTGGAAAAAATGCTCCTATTCTTCTAACTTTGAAGTTTGGCAAAGTCCTAGCTCTGGGATCTGGTCTCAGATATGCTGAGGAATGGCTTGTATGACTCTGGATAAGCAATTTTTCTGTGCCTAGTTTCTCCATTCCTGCAATAAAGATTTTTTAAAAAGTATCCTACAATCATTACAAGCATAAAAAACTAAAAAATGAAAAATGACAATATTATTTTTTTTTAAATGATACCCATTATGGGGCAGCTAGGTGGTGCAGTGGATAAAGCACCGGCCTTGGATTCAGCAGGACCTGAGTTCAAATCTGATCTGACACTTGACACTTACTAGCTGTGTGACCCTGGGCAAGTCACTTAATCCTCATTATCCCGAAAAACAAACAAACAAAAAGACTTAATACCTAAAATGATATCCATTTGCATGAACTAAAACTGACTATCACTAGCCAAATATATCTTATTGTTCCCTAGAAAGTACATCTTACTAGGAGCAATGAAATTGGAGACATTTAGCCAAACAGATGTGGCCAAACAATTCTCCAGAAATGCAACATATGAAAATTCACCTGGAATTGTATAGGTAAACAACCCAAGAACACATCCCATTTTTTCCACATAAGAAAAATACATGAGAGAGGAAGAGAGGGAGAGAGAGAGGAAGAGAGAGAGAGAGAGAGAGAGAGAGAGAGAGAGAGAGAGAGAGAGAGAGAGAGAAAGAGAACCCTGAATCATCAGGGTTGAATATTTTGGGAAGCCATTTGTCCTCATTTCTTAGGCAATAATGCCCTACACCCCATCCACTGGGCAATTGAACCCCCTGCCCTTTCCCACAGTCTTCTCCTACTTGCCATCTTATGATTAGGAAAGTGAATAAAAATAGCCACATCAACACTCATGGGCTTTTTGTTCCTCTCCTCTGCATCACTCTATTGATTCTCTCCCATTCCCCAAAGATCTGAGACACTTTATAATCATGAGCGTAATTGAATGCCATCAGGGGTTCAAGGGGACTTCCCTCTTTGACATTTAAAGAGACAACAGACATCAGTTTAAAAGCTATAAAGACCCTATAGTCAAGCTGGTGGAAGCCACAACATGGATAGAGGTCTCTGCCACCCTGACCTCCAGTTTCTTAATTGTGGCTATGGGGGTCCTGACACAGCAAAGATGTAGAGAGAATTCTCCTCATACCTCTAGGAACACATTCAATTATCTGGTTGTCAGGATGACATGAAGAAAAGGAACACTTCCATGAGCGAATCATCCCTGGGAAAAGCAATTAAAAAGGCCTTTAATCAAGGCCTGCTGCTGTTAACAAGACAGGTAATGAATGGATCAAAAGTGCTGGTAAAGGGTTCCAAATCTCTTCACTTCTAAAACCCTAACCCTGAATGAGAAAAAAAGGGGGGAGAAATCTCTTTATCATGTGTAATTGCTTAAAATACAGGAGTGTAGGCCGTAAAGTATGTCTTTAATTAAAAAGACATTAAAAAGAGTACAAAGACCACTGGGCCTGCCCTTTTGTCTTTCTTATTGTCAATATCCTGCTGTCTCCCCACCCTCTACTTCCTTCTTTTTGTCCCCACATGGCAAGTTGCACAGACTGTCTCTCAAGTTGCCACCTATCATCTGAGGGAGCTTATTATTATTATTATTATTTTTGCTGTTGCTTGGCTAAGTTTGAATTAAGGTTCCATATACTTTCCTGCAATTTTGCTACTGCCCTGCCAAGTTACATATGTCTTATCTTTTCTGATGCCTGTCCAATCAACTAAGTTTTGTTTGGAGTTAATTAGAGGAAGAGGTTTATGAATAGCTCACTCAGGCTTGTATCTTTTGTGAAATCATCCCAGAGGTGCAGAGGGATAAAAGATTACATTTGCTATTGTCCAACATATGATGCTATTGATTAGTTGTGTATGGGACAATTCTTTTAAAGTATTTTTGTAATATGTGTTCCATAGGGAAGTATCTTAGACCAAACACTGCCTAGACGATGATTGGGACACAAGGCCATATTGCTTCAAGGATTTCAAAACCCAAAGAATTCAAAACTCTTGACCAATCCAATTCAAAACTTTATCTTGCCAAATATGGGCAGAGAAGGACCCCCAATTTTGTATATTAAAATGTATCTCATCCAAGAGGCAGGCAAAGAAGAAAGTTTTGAGGGTGAAGTCGCCTTGCACATATTAGAACCTCAACAAATGTTTGTTGGACTGAATTTAATTAGAGTAAGCCAAAAGGTTGCTGGACTTTGTCTTAGCCCAACAGTCAATGAGCCATTAATATACCAATCTAAATAAAATAAGCTGTTGAGAGAGATAAGCAGGATTGGCTGCTGGTTTGGTTACACAAATTGTGTCCCATTCAATTAAGGTTGTAAGATTCAAAGCAAACAGACCCAGTTCTCAGTTGGAGTGGCTTCAAGCAAGCTTTGCTCAACAGCTTTCTTAGTTAGATTAATATGTGTGTAACTAGACTAGTAAAATGCAGAATTGTGGAGTGCTTAACTCATGGAAGGGACTGTGGGCCACCTGCTACATTTTTCAATTGTTTACAAATGGGAGGCAGGCCTGGAGTGCTCTAAGTCCTGGGAAGTTTATCTCACCTATTCTAGCTTCCTGGTATATGTCCAGTGTAAAGTAGACCTTGTCACCACAGATTTAAAAATGAATCAGAGTTAGAGTTAGAAAAGATATTTAGGGGGCAGCTAGGTGGCACAGTGGATAGAGCACCGGCCCTGGAGTCAGGAGTACCTGAGTTCAAATCCGACCTCAGACACTTAACACTTACTAGCTGTGTGACCCTGGGCAAGTCACTTAACCCCCATTGCCTCACTAAAAAAAAAAAAAAAAAGAAAAGATATTTAGGCTCATCTGGTCTAATCCCCACATTTTACAGAATGAGGAAACTGAGATCCAGACAAATTAAGGACATGGCTAAGGACACTGGTAGTCAGTGATGAGGGTTTGAACCTAGGCCCTCTAAAACTAAACCCAATGTTCATTCTACTTTGGCATGTTCCTAAATTTTGAGCACTATACTCTTTGTTCCAAAATGTATATATGAAAGTGGGTCTCTCTCTTAATTGCTTTTTTAAAAAATTGAATTGTAAAAGAACCCACTGAATGTATATGTTGTAGAGGGCATCTAGGTAGTGCAGTGGATAAAGCATTGGCCCTGGATTAAGCATTGGCCCTGGATTCAGGAGGACCTGAGTTGAAATCCAGCCTCTGACACTTGACACTTACTAGCTGTGTGACCCTGGGCAAGTCACTTAACCCTCATTGCCCTGAAAAAAAGGAAGAAAGAAAGAAAGAAAGAAAGAAAGAAAGAAAGAAAGAAAGAAAGAAAGAAAGAAAGAAAGAAAGAAAGAAAGAAAGAAAGGAAGGAAGGAAGGAAGAAAGAAAGAAAGAAAGAAAATATTGTTATCATTTATACCAATCCTGAAAATGAAAGGAGAGTCACCCGGTTTTTGCCTTCAGTCTGCCAAGGATTTCTCATCCTGCCTGGGACAGATGCCACTTTCCCTCAGTTACTCTACATGCTTCCACGCATACCATTTCCTCCCTTGTCTCATGGAACAATCGAGCTGAATTTCAAGAATAAAGGCTCTGATCAAGGAACACAAAGACAGATCAACTAATAAACAAAGCTATGTCTGGAATTTGTGGGCATAGGCGTGGGTGTGCCACTCTTTCCTATTCTCTCGCACGAGCTAAGTCTCACGTCCACCACACACATTCTCTCTCTCTCTCTCTCTCTCTCTCTCTGTCTCTGTCTCTCTGTCTCTGTCTCTCTCTCTCTTTCTTTCTCTCTGTATGTATATGTCTCTCTATCTCTGCCCCCCGCCCAATCTGTGAATAAGTAAATGTGGCTGCTATTCCAAGCTTATGGGAAGCTCAAACAAGAAATCAAGGCTGATGACATGGTTTTGGTCCCAAACAAGAAAACATGTAAAGGAACCGGTGCTCTAGAATCACCTCCTTCCTTAAGTGCTGATACTTAAGGATGGAATCCATTCTGGAGTACTGCAGAGAGACTCCAGTGGTAAAAGACCTTAAAGCATCCTACACTTCCAAGGTTTGGAAACAATGGATTTTATCTCCGGTTTTTGCCCAATATGCCCAATGGAGACTCTCACACCGACTGTTTCAAGTGTGAGAGCTGCCAAAATAACTATGGGGTCTTCATTTGGATAACTATTACTCTGCCTTGCTTTGATATCTGAAGGAAAGCAACACACAGGGCCACTGAGCAGCTGGGAAATTTAAGTCCTCAAAGGAAAATGTGCCCTACAGACTAGACATGATCCCTTTGCAGGTTGCTGCTCTGATTTTTTTTCAAAGTGATCTCATTAATGCTTAGAGGAAACTCCCTTGACTAAAAGGCAAATAAATTGAACTCTTCTTGAGGGTATGGGAAAAGCACAGGACTTGAAGCCAGAAGAGATCTGGGTTCAGGTTCTACCTCCAACACCCAGGAGCTATGAAACTGTAGCTAAAACACTTGAATTCTTTGGGCCTCGATTTCTTCATCAGCAAAATGTGGATAATAATTCCCACAGTACCAATTTCTGTTTGTTTTGAGGATCAAATGAGATAACATGTAAAAGTTCAAAAACCTTAAAATGCTGTATAAGTGCTGGCTATTAGTGTTATATATTTTGTAAAAAGTCCTTTAATGTGTACATGTTATCTCCTTCAATACTGGAGGCAGCTAGGTGGCCAAAGGAATAGAGCTCTGGGCTTAGAGTCTGGAAGAAGTCTTGAGGCCTCAAGGCGCTTACTAGCTGTGTGATCCTGGGCAATTCACTTCACCCCTGGTTTCTTCAGTCGCCTCATCTATAAAATGAGAATAATATAGCAGCTATCTCCCAGGGTTGCTGGGAGGATTAAATGAAATAATAGCTGTCCATTGTTTTATAATCTTTAAACACTATATAAACACTAGTTATTATCATCATATTTGTCTTTGCGTCCTGAGGACCTACCCTAGAGTATGACACATAGCAGGCATCTAAGAAATATTTGTAAACTAATTATTGTTATTATTGTTACTGTTATGGGGTTAGGACATGGGTCTGGGGTAACTTTCCTTGAGAAGACAGACACACCTTGAAGCAAGAGAGATAAGCCCATTAGGTGTGGCTGTTTCCTGAGTGGCACCAGGGGGACAGAGATGGCTGGAGATTGGAGGAGCCTCTGGCCCAACTTCTCCCAGCCCACCCCCAATGGGGGACGTTCCACCCTCTAGTGATCACCCTAATAAGGGAATTTTCCACAGTCAGATGATCACTCCATCTGTCCCTCCACCATCTGTCCTCTATAAAAGCTATGGCCTTTCTCCTGTTCAAGGAGATAGGTATCTCAGAGAACCAAGTCTCTGAGCCATTTCCCCATGAGAAAAGTCCATGGACTTCTCTCATGGTTTCCTTTCTCTACTGCCTAAATACAAGATTATTTTATTTTAATTGGATTTGTGTGCAAGAAGGTGTAATTCTTTAAAAAGGAATACCCAAGGACTCTCACACAACCATTTCACCCTGACAGTTACTAAAACCATGGCCTACACCTCCCACACCCCAGGCTGCTCTATTTCCCTATTATCCTGGTCCCAGGATCAGGCTTCACCTTTTTTTAAGAAAGCTTTCGACAAGACCCAGCTGGATAGAAGATCATTCTCTAACAAAAAACAGTGACAAGGCCAAAGCAAGAAAAACCACTTCATTAAAGAATCATCACTATACTTTAGAAACTTCTTACAGATCATTCACCACCATTCGATTGAATGAAGGGAAAAAGTAGAGCTAATTCTCAAACCCCTTACATTTGGCACCAGAATTTAGGAAGGAATGCAGTCAGACCTGCACATAATGAGCATTTGAGGTGTGCTCACACACTCGCCCCTTTCGGGTCTCAGCCTACCAACTCAGGCCCACAATCTATAGCCTGAGACCCAGCTGTGCAGTCAAGGAAAGACTACACCATATTCTTGATGAAGAAAAAAACTCCAGCTGTGAAGGAACCAAGCCTGACTATATTTCCTGTTTTTTCATTAGGCTCAAAGAAGGTTCTACTACTTTGGCAATATCTGTAAGACATCGGAAGCTCAAGTACTTTTTAAGGTATGCATTTAGAAAGTAGGGATGTCATTTCTGTTTGCACAATTCATCTAGGGTCTCTTAATTCTTCTGCTACCCACCTAAAGACATGGTACTTTGGGGATTTTTTTAAAAGGATTTGGAGGCAGGATCTGTGT
The DNA here is from genome assembly GCF_019393635.1 of Dromiciops gliroides. Lineage (NCBI taxonomy): Eukaryota > Metazoa > Chordata > Mammalia > Microbiotheria > Microbiotheriidae > Dromiciops > Dromiciops gliroides. The sequence goes on from NC_057861.1 coordinate 603,587,179, forward strand.
TCAAATTCTGATTCTACTGTTTTTATCTGTGTAAACTTGGGCAAAGAAATTTACTATCTCCTGGCCTCAGTTTCTTTATCTGTAAAATGATGAAGCTAGATTAGAGAACCTTTAAGTTATAGTCTCACTTGAAATCTATGATCTTATGACTACAGATGGTGAGATCTATATGTTAAATTCTGGTCCCTGACTATCTTTATCAGCTGTGTGTTCCTGGGCAATTCACCACCCCTGTTTGTATCAGTTTCCTCATTTGTAAAATGGGAATAACATAGCAGCTATCTCCCAGGGTTGTTGTGAGGATTAAATGAGGTATAGTGAAGACCTAGAGATAAGTAATAGAGTCACCACACAGCAATTCCTGGCTCTATCACTGATGCAGGATTTGTAGTAGCTATAACCCAGTTTGTTTTGCCTGAAATGTCAACTTTAGCACTGCTCAAAGGCATGTTATAGTCATCCATTCAACCTCATAGCTCAAATGGGCCCATAGTATATTATTCCAACAATGGTGAGAATTTCCTAACTAAAATAATCTACAAGATTTCATCCCCCAAATGATCACAGAACCAACTGTTTTATAGACAATGACAGAAGCAGCAGGACTAATAGTCACAACTGCAGAGACTCAATTAGGAATTCTAATGTCCATGACTAGGAAAAGGAAAGGCAACTTTAAGTCAAATTTCTAAAATAATTTCAATTGCAAGAGGAGACTTGGGAAATGAGTTCAAAGTATGGAACATGAAGCCTTACTGGGGATAGAGATCCCTGTATACTGCCCTGTGGCAAGGAGCTGGAGAATACAGGACATGAACCCTCATGATCAGAAACTCTGTAACTCACCTGTAAAAACTCACTTTCTCTACTTGTAAAAAGGGGGTTGGACCAGTTGGCCTCTTGAGTCAAGTCCATGATCCTATAACACTTTGTACTTGCTTATCTATCTATCTATCTATCTATCTATCTATCTATCTATCTATCTATCTATCTATCTATCTATCTATCTATCTATCTATCTATCTATCTATCTATCTATCCATCCATCCATCCATCTATCCATCTATGTATCTGTTTCTCCATATTAAAATGTAAGCTTCTGAGGGTAGGGACTATTTCATTCTTATTTTTGTATTACCAGTGCTTAACACAGTGGCTAACACATAGCAGATGCTTAATAAATATGACATTGTCTAGAAAAAAGGAAAGAAACCTTGAGACACCGTAAGACCACTTCTGATAAGAAGAGGGATCAAGGTAGCCTTGGGCCAGGCAACAACTAGGGACTAGGGGAGAGGATGGGGAGAAAGCACCATCTAGTAGCATACTATGTTCACCTGTTATTTTTGCTTACCAGGTGCTTAGCTTACTTAAATGTTTCTATCTGATGAAGGATCAAAAGGTCTATTTGGTGCCCTGAGGCACCAAGGCCCATCCTAGTTATAGTTCTGAACAGTGGTAACACTGTAGTGTTATTTTATTGTTAACACACAAGTCCACTAACCATGTCTGAGGCTCTCACTAAATATTTTAACTATTTAGATTAATTCTATGAAATGTTAAAGGTGCACCCAATATAAATGTAAAAAATGCTCTTGGGTCTCACCAAAGGCATCGATTGCACTTTAGAGGTATGTGGAGTGAATATTTTTGTTTAAAATAGAAATCTTTTAGTCATTACTGCCATTAGCAAAGGGGGAATGTTCATAGTGAAGTCCAAAAGACTAATGCTAAACTGCTGGGTCAGATCAGAACAGAGAATATGCAATGTAATTCACCCAGATAGATAATGGCCTGAACCCTTCTCTTGGTTTCAGCAGTGAAGAACTGGTGTTAGCTTGGTGTCATAACATAATGAGCATAGTCAGAATTGGGCACATTATCAACAACATACCCTATAGCTCACAGGTCAGAGGTGTTGTCATTTTTTAAACTTGTGTTACATTGGACAGAATCTTATTGGATTTCAACACTGAAATCCTTTTGCTTCATCATCTTCTGCATCTTCTTTGAAGTCAGTAAGGGAAATGGAAGGGGGTCAGAAAAGGCAATCTGACACTAGAAGGATGTAAGCTCTGTGAGGTAAGGATCTTTTTTTTTTTTTTTTGGCCACTGTACCCCTACTATCTAGCAAAGTGGTTTGTACCTACTGAATGGAACTCCACTCTTCTTCCTCCTCACAAAATTTGGCTTATATTTGTCAGTATGGACAACTCGATATTTACAGTACATTTACTCTTCCGTGTCTAATTAGAATTTTGTTTTGGTTTTGTTTTGTTTTTTTGTGGGTTACGTGACTTGCCCAGGGTCACACAGCTAGTAAGTGGAGCTAGTGCTTTATCCATTGCACCTCCTAGCTGCCCCCTCTAATTAGAATTTAAAACCACTTTCAAACGGAGGCTCTCTACACCCACTTGAAACCAGCATAACTCTAAAGTTTATCATTAGCGAATTTCTGAGTCCAACCAGTGCCCAAGGTCAAGGGCATACTCCAAAATACACAGGAAAACAAATGTAAATTCTTGGGACAATGGTAAATAAGAGAATATGTCATTTGGAGGCCACAGACTGAGGTACCACGAAGATGGAGTAAGAGATCACTCTTGGATTTCTATTATTTAATTGTGAATATGTCAGTCTTACTTCCATAACTCTTTGTGGTACAGAGGTAGCCAGGGGCTCCAGAAGACTATTCTAGTGGCATGTAAACTCTGGCAAGTTTGTAAGGCCACATGATATCTATGGGTACACCACCTGAGGACCAGCTGACAAAATGCAGAGGTTCACTGTCAGCAGTTCGGGTAATGGCATTTTCTGGTTATAGCAATTCACTGCCTCAGTTTCCCCTTCTGTAAAATGGGAGGGGGGGGGAGTTGAATCAGATGGCCTCTGATGTCCCTCCTAGCTTTAGGTCTATAATTCTATGATACTCTCCTAAGGGAGGAGGGATTGAGATGTAGGTTGAGAATCACAGAAGTGAGAATGATACATTTAGAACTGAGGGAGGAAGAAGTGGGAAGGCTAATGTTAGTAGAGCTGCTTCAGTCCTACATTTCCTGTGGCTCTAAGCACCACATCCTCTCCTTGAAGTAGCGTTTCCGGGCAGAACCTCGACTTTTACTGGTTTTGAGGAAACTTCTTAGAGGGATGTATAAGTATTCCCACCCTAACTCCATAGTAGGGCTTCATGACTTCCATCGCTGTCCCTAAACTTAGGAAAAGGGGTTGATGTGATTGGATCCAACAAACTTTTGGGGAATCTGTTGCAAAATATCAAAGTGATGAGTAATGTATACATTAAGCCTTACTTAAGGGGTGGCACAGTAGATAAAGCACTGGCCTTGGATTCAGGAGGACCTGGGTTCAAATTTGGCCTCAGATACCTGACACTAACTAGCTGTGTGACCCTGGGCAAGTCACTTAACCCTCATTGTCCCATACACAAAAAAAAAAGACTTAAAAAAAGATAATAGATACTTTTATATAGCATTTAGGTGGTACAGAATCAGGAATACCTGAATTCAAACTGAGTTTCAGATACCTACTAACTGTATGATCCTGGGCAAATCACTTAAACCCTGTCTATCTCAGTTTTCTCCTGTGTAAAATGAAGATAATAATAGCATTTATCTCCCAGTCTCATTGTGAGAATCAAATGAGTTAATATTTGTAAAATGCCTTAGAAGCCCTTAAAGCACAAGTACTAGCTATTATTATTGTTTTTGTTGTTAAGGATTTGCACAGCACTTTTTATGCATTATCTCATTTGATCCTCAGAACAGCCTTATAAAATAGGTACTGTTGTTATCTCCATTTTATAAATGAGGAAACTTAGGCTAAGAGAGCTGTCACATCCCCAGGGTCATACAGCTTTTGAACCCAAGTCTGCCTGATTACAAAATAAGCACTCAATCCAGTCTCTACAACACACTGCCTGTCTTTGTCCAAAGCTTCCATGGCTGTCTTAATTAGCACTTATTGTCACAATATTCTTGAATAAGTAGAAATATGGCTTTGAGCTGACATGAGAAGTAATATGGCTCAGTGAAGCCAAGGAAAAGATTCTCTCTCAAAATCAACTTGTTCTTTAGAGAAATTTCATCATATTCTGGCAAAAACAACAAAAGGAGGGACAAGATCTAATTCAGCAATGCCAGCAATAACCACGAGGAAGCAAACAAACGAAGTAACTAACAAACAAACAAATAAATAGCTCTTGGTTTTTGGTCATTTGCTCATTAACATATAAGTATCCAAACAATCCCTCCTCTAGGAGTGAATTCCCAAAAGAGAATCTTCTACCCAGTAAGGTATTGAGAAAAGGTCATCACTTACATCAGCAACCAAGATGAACCTGAACTCTTCTGTTTTCTCAATCCAGCCTGAATTATGTTTATACATTCTCTTTTGTATAATGTAATAAGGCTGGATTTGTTTGTTTTCTGTTTGATTCTGTGGTTTACTATGAAATAGAGTACCCTTTTAAAAAGTATTGGATTTTCCTATTGTGAAGGGAACTAGATATATTGGGGCATTGGTCATCTAGGGAACTAAATGCTGAACTGCCATCCGCTTGGATTTATGCCAAAGATGGAAAGATTATTTCCATATCCCTTATACTATATACTATATACAACAATAACAACACAAATACACAATATTTTCCATTAAAATTAGGTGGGGTTCTTTCTTCTAGGTCTAGAATTGAGAGATTTGGTTTATTTACCCCATTGGATTCTAAGCCAGAAAATTTAAGTCTATGCAGCACAAATGAAAAAGGGGATTGATGCAGTTTCTCTGCTGAGATTTCTACCCAAATGACCTAAAAATTCCCTGCCTGTTTGGCCCTCGTCAGGGATGAAAACGAGGCTTTTGGCTCATTGTCTTGGCAATAACCTAACATGGACATGCTTGTTGTGTAAGGAATACTTAGAACAGTCTCTGGTCAAATCCATACACACCCATGCACACCCGCAAACAAATGCTGCTCTTTGGGGGGAAGGGAAGTGGGGCAATAGGAGTAATGTCAAATTGCTAGTTGTTTTTTTTTTCTTGAACTGCACATGTATCTCCTGGGAACGCCTACTCTCTGGCCTTTATTAGCTGTCAGGAGCAATCCTTTAACATTGGCTTAGAAAAACAACTTAGTACAGGGGAAAGAATTCTGGACTTCAGTTAGGAAATCTAGTTTTTAATACTGCCTCAGACCCTGACTAGTTGCATGACTGTAGAGGGAGGGTGGGAAGAAGGAAAGAAGGAAGGAAGGAAGGAAGGAAGGAAGGAAGGAAGGAAGGAAGGAAGGAAGGAAGGAAGGAAGGAAGGAAGGAAGGAAGGAAGGAAGGAAGGAAGGAAGGAAGGAAGGAAAGAGGGAAAGAGGAAAGGAGGGAGGGAAGGAAAGAAAGGAGGGAAAGAAGGAAGGAGGGATGAAAGGAAGAAAGGAAGGAGGAAAAGAGGGAGGAAAGGAGAGAGGGAGGGAGGGAAAGAGGGAAGGAGGGAAGGAGGAAAGGAAGGAAGGAGGGAAGAAAAGGAGGAAGGAAAAAAGGGAGGAGGGAAAGAAGGAAGGAATTTTCTAAAGGACATTGAACTCAAATGCCTAAATTTCTTATTAGCTTGATACCTAGGACCATTAGCCTAGAATATAAAGGGCCCTCAATTCAAATTTCAAACCTAGAATCAACTCAAAGGATCCCAGGCTACACTGAGGTTCAGTACCTGAAAACCCTCTTAGAGGTTCCTTTATTTCCTTGAGGTTCTGGAACAAAACTGGTTGTATCTCTCTGCCGCACCCCACCCCTTTTCTGTCCCTGACCTTCCTCATATCCTTTCAACCTCCTGCCCTATCTTTCTAGAAATCTTTACATTTTAAACTCTTTCTAAATGAGGTGTGAGTCTGGGCCACAAGCCACTGAGTTTGGAGAAGCCACATATATATTCCACACAAGAAAATGTTCCTCTCAGGAATCGAGTCAGAGCCCACGCTCCATCTTCAGCTTTTGTTCAAACTCTGTAACGAATAACCCCGCACTTATTTCACCCTCAAATAGTTGCGACAGAAACTGATAGCTGATGCTTTTCATTAAGCCAGTCAAGCAAAATTGCTTACCAGGTTTTACTCCTTCAACAGCCTTACTAATTATACCCATTCACTGTTCCTTTCATACAAAAAGAGATTTCAAATTCTGTCTCTCAGCAACGCACACACCACCCAAGAGACATCTGCTTTCTGATGTAATCTTGTCTCTCTTTTTTTTTTTTAATGTTACCCAATGAAAACTACTCATGGGCCAGAAAACACAAACTAAGCAAATTATGGAGTTGAGAATAGGGTATGGGCTGGCTGGGAGTGGTGGGAAATCAGGTGGGGTGAGGTATGGGTGGCAGAATGCTATGAGGATACAGGTAATGAAAAAAAGGTGGTAATGAAAACCAGGAAACAATTTTTAATTTCTCCTACATATTGAGAAAAGTTCTTGGTCTAGAGAAATCTGACAGTGTTTTCTACAAACATTCCCTATCATTTGCTATTACCAAGTATCCCTAAGAAACAGAGTTAATGATCAGATAAACCTTGGTTTGACTCCACTGGATACTCCATGGAATGAGTACAGAAATACCCAATGTGACCTTGGCACTACATAGTTTGCTATAAAAATATAAGGCTAGACTTAGATGGAGTAGCAATAGCTGAGCCCAACTACCAACCACATAAATCAACCCCCACCCCAGCACAAGATATTAATGAGTCTAAGTACTGAAAGGGTTGGAAGCAAACTTAACAGCAAATTCTACTACCAGCTAAAAAATTGGAGTTAAACAATCATCCTGTAAATAATCATAACTTGCTTTAATGGTTGAGCCAAGTCTCAAACTCAGATCTTCCAACTTGAAGGCCATTGTTCTTTCCACAATTCCATGCCTCCTCTCTCCCATAACATGAGTTTCACTAACATGGGATTAATTTAGTAATCTTTGGAAAGTACCCCCTCATTACCTCTGCCTCAAAGAGTCCTTTTCTTCCTTCCAAATACAACTTACACATCATATTCTACAGAAAGCTTTTACTGATCCACCCAACTGCTAGTGCCCTCCCCCAAACCACCCTGTATTTAACTATTTTGTGTATATAATATATCTGTATTAAATTTATATTTATACTGAATATATATATATATATACATACATATTTATATGTACTTGTTTCTCCCATCAGAAGGTAAGTTCATTAATGGCTAGCATTTAGATAGGCCTTTAAGGTTTGCCAAGTACTTTGCATACTCATTGGGAATAGGAATATTTTATTCTTTTTTCATTGTAATTGCAGCATCTAGAATGTTACGTGGTATATAGTTGGTGCTAAATATTTGTTGGTTGACTGGTTGATTGAGTACTTAACAGTATTCATATATATCAATGAAAACATACAACCTAAAATAAGATGTGTATAAACCTAGGTCCATGGTTAAACCAAAGAGGAGCGATCCAAAATCTAGAATAGAGCCTGAGCACACTGACTAAAACAACCTAGATGAGCCCTCTTCTTTTTCTTCTCTTTACTATTGGTAATACATGCTATATTTTTTATGACATTATATGGAGAACATCTTCAGTGCTACCCTTATAAGAAATCCTATCTGCAATGTTAACACCCAGATGCTTCCTTCTTACACAATGGATCAGGCTGAAGATATATGAGTTGTCTCAGGTCAACATGCATGCAGAATTAAATATTTATTTTCTTTTTAAAAAATTTCTACCTTGCTCTAAATTACTAAATTATATTTCACTTCTTCGGAATTGCAAAAATCACTAACTGTAGCTTGCATTTAAATCCCTTATTATAGCAGAAAGATCTAAGGACCACTGAAATGTTATAGGCACTGTAGCCATCCTTTGAAAATCTGTTTCTGGTTGATGGCCAAGGCTGTGAGGTCTAAGGTTTCCTTCTTAAGTCTCCATTCTCCTCTGCTGGCCTGGTTCTTCAGTCACTGATTTAGAAAGCAAACATCAGATAACAAACCAGAGCATCCTAGAGGATCATGGATTTAGAGTAGGAAGGGGTCTTAGAGGCTGCCTAGCCCCACCCCTTCATTTCAGAGACCAGGGCACTGAGGCCCACAGAAATTAAGTGACTTACACAAGTTAACACAGGGATCATATAGAGCTGGAAGGGTCTTCAGAAGTCATTTAGTTCAGCCTCTTATTGTTTTTATTTTTATTTTACAAATAAGAAAACTGAGGGCTGAAGAGGCTATATAACTTGACAAAAGTAGTGAACGTCAGAAATGGGAGCTAAAGCCAGGACCAAAGCTTTTTCCCACTGGGCCAAGCTTTAGTCTCGTTAATCATCATGTAATGTTTCAAGAGACTGAGGGATTTTCAATGGCTGCTAACATAGTGATACACACTTATGTCTTACCCTGGCTAACCCACAGAAGGTTGTACAAGTTGTGACTAAAGTAACAAACCCAAGTCACCCACTAAAAACATTCTCATTAAGGATGTTACACTGAATCTATAACCTGTAAACTACAAATGATAACAGACTACAGAATGCCAGGGAGGTCGTTTTCTGTATCCTTTTTTTTTTTTGGTGAGGCAATTAGGGTTAAGTGACTTGCCCAGGGTCACACAGCTAGTATTCTGTATTCTTTAAAGAAAGACAAATCATAGCTTCTGGTATCCATCCGAGCAATGTAAAAGGGATTCATCCTATTCCTCTTCATTCACTCTCTGCTCCAGTCAATCTGACATACATACACACGTTTTATAGACATGTAGATATGTACAAGTGTCCATATACACATATGTTCACATGTGTATTATATGTGTATACACACATGCACAACCTCCATTCCTTTGCACAAGTGCTCCCTCAAATCTAGAATGCACTCTCTCCTTCCCTCTGCCTCTTACAATCCTTTGCTTCCTACGAAGCAAAGCTCATGTTGCCACTTCCTACATGGCCTTTTCTCATTCCCCCCAGATGTTGGTTGTCTCTCTTCCCCTTGACTTACCTGATCAGGTCTATGACTTGTCCCTCCGTGGAACGTAAGCTCTGTAAAGACAGGGCCCATTTCAGGTTTGCCTTTCTTTGACCAGTGCTTAGCACAGTTTCTGGCACAGAGTAAGGGATGAGGAAATAAGGAGTTGTGATTTCATTGGTTGGGGAACTCCTTGATGAGAAACTCCCTCTACCGATCCATGTCAGCACCTTCTCTGTAAAACCATAGCTTTGGGGAATTGCCTAGAGCAGGACCTCTTCATTTTTTTCCACTCACAACCTCTTTTCACCCAAGAAATTTTTACATGATCCTGGGTATATAGGTATATAAAATAGGTACATGTAACCTTTTACTGTTGCCAAATTTTTCGTGAGAAAGCCAGTTTAAATAGCTTTGGCCAAGAGCAATGGTGTCAAACTCAAATAGAAACAAGGCTGCTAATTGGCCATGTATACTTAGTTTCAAAATGTAATGCTATTTATGTTTAATTGTATTTTTATTTATTTTGTTAAATATTTCCCATTTACATTTTAATCTGGTTTGGGCCCCAATCAGGAGTGTTGCCAGGAGGAAAGTGTCTGACACCTCTTGTCTAGAGCTCTGAGAGGTTAATTGTCCAGGGTCATTTGGATAGTATGCATTGGGAGCAGGACCTGGCTTTGAGGTCCCCTCTCTATCTACTACCTCAACCTGCCTTTCATGCATTGTGGTTGTTCAGCTGCTTTCAGTTGTGTCTGACTCTTGGTGACCCCATTTGGGATTTTCTTGGCAAAGTTACTGGATTGGTTTGCCATTTCTTTCTCCTGCTCATTTTATAGATGAGGAAACTGAGGCAAACAGGGTTAAGTGATTTGCTCAGGGTCACATAGCTAGCAAGTATCTGAGGCTGGATTTTAACTCAGGCCTTCCTGACTCCAGACCCTGTGCTCAATACACTCCATCACCTACCTGCCCCCACATGCATAGAGTAGGCACTTAAAGAATGTGTGTTGGCCTGAATAAACATACAGTATTGAACAAACTACTCAGATCCTGACAGAAGTACAGTACGATGGAACTCCATTTGAATTTCTTCTGCAAATCTAGGGGGAGTCCCATGGCAAGACAACAAAAAAATCTATGTACAACAGCCTTGCAGATGCTATTGAAAGCTTATGCAAACTTTGTAATGGTTGTGGCATATTGCACCAGGACAGACAAGACTGCAGTCTAGACGAAATGCTAAATGTTCCTCATGTTGATCAGTCAGTGTGCCTAATTAGCAACATGTGAATTATAACTGCTGATCATCAGTGTGACAGGCATTCTCATACACCTCTAATCTTAGGAGAAAATAGTGACAGAAAAAGTGGAGCCTGGATTCCACAGGTTTGAGAGGCTCCATTTTTCACAAGGACTATAAATATTTGTTACAACAAAGCTCTCTAATCAGTGTCCAGCTTTTACTTAATATACCTCCAGTTTTTGTTTTGAACCAAGTGGTCTGTCAGGATATAAATGAGGACATTTATAAAAGCAAGTTTCATTACCCAAATAAGACAACATTGTCCAAATGAAGCCATTGGTAGGCCATAAATTGAAACTGCTCTGATATTTTTATTCATTTGTAAGTGATGTTGGATAGGGTCTGTTTGATTTACTTCTGGTTTCTCTTGCCCAGTCTTATTTATGTCAAAGTAAGTTGCAGTAGAATTCATTAGGAGCTGAAATGCAATTTGAACAATTTTTATCAGAACACAGAGATTTAATCATTTCTTTCCTTAAGCCCCTGTAGCTCTTTTCACGTTCCATAGTGAATAGAGCACTGACCTTGGAGTCAGGAAGGCATGTGGCACAGTAGAAACCGTGCCAGACTCAAATCCAGGAATGGAATCAGGAAGACGTGAGTTAGAATCTTGCCTCAGACAATTAGTAGCTGTGTGATCGATCGATCGGTCCTTTCCACCTCAGTTTCCCCATATGGAAAACAGACATAATAATAGCACCTCCCTCCAAAGACTGTTGTGAGGATCAAATGAGATAGCATAGATAAAGCACTTTGTAAACCTTAGCTAAATAAATGCTAGAAAATGAAATAAATACATAAACACATGAATAAATTAGCAAATCAATAAATGGATGCATGAATGAATAAACAAATAAATAAATGAACTAATTAATAAATTAATGGGCGGATGAACAGACAAATAAATAAATAAAGGGGTGAAATCAAATAAATAAACACAGGTTTAAATCCTACCTTGAAAATTTATTAACCCAGACTTCTCATCTATCTGGACATCAGTTTCCTTCAATGCAAATGAAGCGCCTGCACTCAAAGATCTCTGATCTTCCTTCCAACTCCAAAGTCTATGATCTTATAAGCCTTGATTATATCCATATCGCATGAGAATTTTTTAAATTGCCTATATCTTTGAGGTCTTTTGGAGTAGGAGAAGAGCAGACACCCTTAAAAGAATCTCTCTAGGATTCCTTACACAATGAGCACCAATCCATGAGAGGTTACTGCAAGAACTATTTTGCACTGGTGTAGCTTGTTTCTTCTGAGGAAAACCAACTATATTTTACTGATTTAGCCAACATTATTTTTTTAGTTAAATTCTTTGCAGAGCTGCACACAGTCTGACCCTGGCAACGCAGAGCTATCAAGAGCACTGTGCCTAATTTAGCCTGCTGTGAGCCCTACATTGCTAGCTGAACCCTTGCATAACTGAATTACCTGATTTCCTACTGGAACAACCCTCTTTGAGTTATAATAGCTGGCATTAAGTTTGCAGATCAGTTTAGGAAAAGATTGCCCTAGCTCTTTGCTTGGCACAAAGAATTTCATCCTATCATACACACACACACACACACACACACACATATATGTATGTATGTATGTATGTATATGTATAAATGTGTATATGTATATTTTTTTCATGTACTTTGAGTTTCTTCTTTCAATACTGGGGTAATGATATGAAATTTGGGGTAAAGGAATACCTATGTGTTAGGGTGATCCAGAAATTATATAACACCCCGATCATTTTGCTAAAATAGCTCTTCCAAATTCTTTCCCCACCATAATTAAAAGGATATAGATACTGGTTTTCATTAACCAATCTCAGCATCCTGATATTTTCAGTGGAAGAAAAATAATCACAAAAATTTAAAATAGAAGATTCTGCATGAGTAAATGAAGATTATTTATTTTTCCTTGAGCCACCAACCAGCCAGAAATAGCTGGGTCCCTCAGCTATGACACTCTATCTTAGTGCTAGCTTGTCCTCATAGTTGGGTGAGGGAAAATTCAACCCATTAAATTTAGCCTGCTCCATACCATGCTTCACATCCCATCCAACTATCCCAAGACACCAGGGCCTACTTGGCACGGATATCTTACCATCTGTCCTGAAACCTCACAGGTGTGCCTCTCTTCAGTCTTTTACTCTTACACTGAGAACATGAATCAAATTTCTATTACCATTGCATTGGGAAGCATGTGACTAAGACCCCAGCAGTTCTCAAAGATAATCCAAGGACCTCTGGGAGTCCTTGAGACCCTTGCAAGGAACACACAAGATCAAAACTGTTTTCATCATCACAATATGATATTTTCATTTCTAATTTGGTAGATATCAATAGAAATCCACATAAAGTTTCTCTGGGATCCTCAAAATTTTTAAGTGTAAGGAGTCCTGAGACTAAAAAGTCTGAATTTTTTTTCTGCCCTATAGCTCCACTCAGTCTTTGTGATTTTTCAAACATTTCTTGACCATCACTCCCCCACCAGCAGCTGGGTGGTGCAGTGAATAAATTGCTAGTCTTAGAGTCAGGGGAATCTGAATTCAAATTCTCCCTCAGATACTTTCTAGGAATATTGGGCAGGTTGTTTAACATCTCTCACCACCAATTTCCTCATCAATAAGATGAGGAAAGTTGGATTCAATGTCTTCTATCCCCTTCCAGCTCTAAATTTATAATCTTATGTACTGTCTCTCCCCACTAGAATATAAGCTCTTTGAGGGCACTGGCTAGCTCACTTTTTTATTTGTATCCTCAATGCCTAGCAAATAGTAGGCACTTAATGAATGCTCGCTGATTTCTTGGCCTTGAGATTTAATAAATTATATGATAAATAAGTTAGTGAGCCAATCTGTTTAACCTGAGAATATGCAGAATTGGTATCTTTATCTAAGAATGGAGAGTTTCAATATCAATCAACAGTGGACATTCTCAAAACGAAGCCCTGTGCACCTCCACCTTCAAGAAGATCCAGGTGCTACCTCTTTCTCCATTTATTAGATTGTTATGTGCTATTTCATTTAGAAGAAAATGGTAGAGTAATTTTTTTTCAGCACATATCCTTCCATTCATATATGCCTCCATTACAAGTCCTATTATGTTCTTTCCTCATTACATGAAGGTGACATTGGTTTCTTGAAGGCTCTGCCAGTGAAGTTCAAGCTCTGGCAGGTCTACTAAGCTGGAAAGGCTTCAAAGATCAGTCTGGTGACAGACTGTGTTCCTGGGCTTTCAAAAGGAATGAGTCTGCCAAGTTCAAAGAGACTTATCCCCAGGTTGACCTTCTGGTGATGAATTGGTTGGCCACAGCAATGTTTGAAGACAAACTACTGAGCTGTAGAAAGAGAAAGAAAACTAATCTATGTTAGCAGAAGAATGGTCTACAGGGGTAGACCTATGACAAAAGTGGTCCTTGAAGAACGGCCATATTAAACCAGGCTATACCAGAAAAATGTACTTATTCTAACCAGAGAATGAAAATATATTATTTTAGGGGGCAGCTAGGTGGCACAGTGGATAAAGCACCGGCCTTGGATTCAGGAGGACCTGAGTTCAAATCCGGCCTCAGACACTTGACACTTACTAGCTGTGTGACCCTGGGCAAGTCACTTAACCCCCATTGCCCCACAAAAATTAAATAAATAAATAAAGAAGGCACTTGAGCCAAATTTAAAAAAAAAAAAAAAAAAAAAGAAAATATATTATTTTAAAAAGTCAATTGAGTTTGAAGAGAGAGTGAAGACTGCCAGGAAGGTTTTGTTCACTCTATTGCCTCCATTTGCATGTGAACCAAAAGTTTTACAGGCCTCATTGGTTCTTTTTGAGTTGTCTACACTGAAGAGAGTTTACTAAAAGAAATGGGAAACTATGCACTCAACCAAGACTGGACCGATCGGTTAGATAAAAATTAAGAATGAAATAGATCAAATTGACATGATCACCTCATCAATCCTTATCTAATGGGGGGACGGGGCAGGGGAGGACCTCAGTTAAGTTAAACTCAATCAGAGGCTGAAACCAGAGAAGGGAGCCAGTTTATGACACTCTAGGTCACACAAAACAGGGTTCCAAGGGGATAATGGAGCGTGAGCCTAGTACTGGAAAAGAGCACACACATGAAACTTGAGGCTTAGCAAGCAAGGCATGGAGAGGAAAATTATATAAATGCCTAAGGGCAGAGCAAGATAGGATATCCAAAGATTGTGGAAATAGCTAGTAAGGAGTTGAAGGAGAAGAGTTAGGTGGGTAAGAACTAGTTCTGAGTGAAGCTGGCCTAGAAACTTACCGGTAATGGTAACTACATATTGCTGACTGGTTAGGCAGGAAATATAGGTGTGGAAGAAAGGGACAACTATGTGGCAGAAGCATTTCCCTAAAATAAGAGTTATTTACTTAAGGTCTATGAACTTAAAAATAATTGATAACTATTTCAGTTTTACTTAATTTCCCTTGTAATCCTATGGATTTCATTTTATGTGCTTAAATACATAAAATTAATTTTATGCAGTTGAAAACATTATCTGAGGGGGGTGGCTAGATAACACAGTGGATAAAGCACCGGCCCTGGATTCAGGAGTACCTGAGTTCAAATTCGGCCTCAGACACTTGACACTTACTAGCTCTGTGACCCTGGGCAAGTCACTTAACCCCCATTGCCCTGCAAAAAAACCCCAAAAAGCAAAAAACAAAAACAAACAAAAACCAAAACATTATCTGAGAAGAGTTCCACAGGCTTCACCAAACTCCCAAAGTGGTTCTCAGCACAGAAAAGATTGAGCCCCTAGTCTAGAAAAGAGTTCTATGCAGCCAAGCAATTAAAAATAATTGGGGGTGAGTTTTCCCTCCAAAATAAGCTCTTTCCCCTTCATTTCTCTTTCAGAACCTCTCCTCCCAATATCTCCTTTGGCACATTTGTGCTCAGTTAATTATATAAAACCCTGAAATGCAAAGTAATCCTTCCCCCCCCCCCCCCCCCCCCGGGACAATGAGGGTTAAGTAACTTTCCCAGGGTCACACAGCTAATAAGTGTCAAGTGTCTGAGGCCACATTTGAACTCAGGGCCTCCTGAATCCAGGGTTAGTACTATCTACTGGGCCACGTAGCTGCCCCCGCAAAGTAATCTTAAAAGCATAAACTATATACAGAAGAGATAAGTTGTAGGAACACAGTTCCATCATTTGGACTAGTAATAATAATAACTAATACTTATATAGCACTTTCAAGTTTTCCAAACAGTTTATGTTCACTATCTGATTGATTCTCACAATTTTGTGATGTAAGTGCTATAATTATTATCATCCCTATCTTATAGATGAAGAAACTGAGAGCTGGGAGAGGTTAAGTCACTTGCCCAGCATCCCAAAGTTAGTTAAGTTTCTGATATGGGATTTGAACCCAGGTCTCCCTGATTCCAAGTTCAATTTGCTGTCTTCTGCACTACCTAGTTGCTTAGCATGATGGAAGCTATCTTCATGCTGCCATGCATCTGTGCCTCAGTCTTTAGCTCCAAGCTCCAACATTGGGATCCACAGCTTCTGACTGATGAGTATTCACCAAATGTAGCCTGGGCCCAGACCTACCATGCTACTCCTCCACCATCTTCATGCCAAATACCCTCTACTCTTTCCTACTCTATCCCTAAGAACAATAATCAAGTCAACACTACCAAAATCCTTCCTCCATGTCCCCATCCTCCTATATGTAATGTCTTACCATATTAGAATATAAACTCTTTGAAGGCAAGAACTCTTTTGCTTGCTTGAATTTTTATCCTCAGTGCTTAGCACAGTGCCTGATTCATGGGAAGTGCTTAGTACATGCTTTCCCATTTCATTTCATGCTGAGTTTTGTTCCTGACTTGGCCAGCTTGTGCCTATGACCCCAATTCTTTACTTCTTTTATTCTTCCTTGCTGGTCCAGCCCTAAATTCCAAGCAAAATCTCCAATTCAATGCTACCTGACATCCAGGTCAGATTCTTCTCACTCTTCAGCCCCTTAATCAAAAACTTCCTTCCACTAGTTTCTTAATTTCTTATGCATTCAATCCCCATCACAATGCCCTTGATATCCAGAACCACCACCCCTTTCACTCTTGGTATCTAGCTTTCATTGGCTTTTCTTTGTAGCTTCAATCAGCTCATCCAGTATTGTGTTCTAACTTCTCCCAAAACATCTCCCTCTTTTATTCTTCCTATCTCTGCTCTCTTGGCCTTCTCCTTCCAGACTCCCTCAATACAAAGGACCAGCACATCTAAAATTGAATCTGTACACCTTAGCTGAAGAATTTTCAGAAGATTGGATGCAGGGGAGAGGTAGAGTTTACTCAACAGCTTTGTAGAGATATGACCCTAGTGTGGATGTTATGGGAAATGAATGGCAAGGAATCTACTCTTTAAGACCCACTTGAATCATGACAAGGTATTATTGACGCATGCATTCAGTATGTTGGTTGATTTTGCTGAACTGTTTTTGCGTGTCATTTGTTTTGCATTTTCATCTTGAAAGGAAGTCTCATTGGAGGCAGGAGCACATATTCAGAAATAAAGTTGATGTAAAAACAAAAGGCACCAATAAAAATGGAACAGAAAATATATTGCTGTATCTGACAAATACTTGTTTGCATCACTGCAAGGTATCACAGGCTGTGCTGCAACTTAAGGCATTTGCTGTTTCCCACTCCATACCCATCTCCAAATCCACAGTGGAAATAGAAGGAAAGAAGACCAGACAGTCACTAGGACTATATTTTTTTAATTGAACTTTTCCTTGTAATGAAAGACGCACTAGGTATCTACAAACTGCCAGTAAACATTTAGTAACAACTACAAATGACAATAGCTTTTAAAA
This sequence comes from Dromiciops gliroides, assembly GCF_019393635.1. NCBI lineage: Eukaryota > Metazoa > Chordata > Mammalia > Microbiotheria > Microbiotheriidae > Dromiciops > Dromiciops gliroides. The sequence continues at coordinate 603,604,314 of NC_057861.1, forward strand.
ATTCTGTAATGACTGTCATTTGACTGCTTAGAATGACATGAGTTGTTATTTATACATTCATCATTCTGCAAGACATTTGTTTGTTTTTTTGTTTTTTTGGTGAGGCAATTGGGATTAAGTGACTTGCCCAGGGTCATACAGCTAGTAAGTGTCAAGTGTCTGAGGCCGAATTTGAACTCAGGTCCTCCTGAATCCAGGGCCAGTGCTCTATCCACTGTGCCACCTAACTGCCCCATCTGCAAGACATTTGAAGGTAAGACAGGCCCTAAGTTAAATTATCCCCTCATCTGTCTCTGCCTTTTCCCTCAACCCCCAAATGAGTTTTCACTGCCAGAGGGCATGGGCACAAAGGGTGCTGAATGTGATGGAAAGAGGACCTAGGTTTAAATCCCCACTCTGCCACTAACTTAACCAGTGGATGACCTTAGGCAAATAAATAAATAAATTCTCTGGACTTCAGTTTTCTCTTTAGTAAAGTATAGATCTCCTAGTCCAAGGCATCTTAAACTTTTTCCACTCATGACCCCTTTTCGCTGGAGAAATTTTTTTATGGGACTCCAGGAATATAGGTACATAAAATGTACCTATTTTTGCTGTTGCCAATTTTCCGTGACCCCCATATTCAGTTACATGACCCCATATGGAGTCCAAGAATACAGGGCTGCTGAGGGATGGAGCAGTGACCAAAACTCAGATCTCCAAACTCCCAGTTCAGTACATGGTGCTTTTGTTCTTTTGTTTGTTTCTTTCTTTATAGACTAAGTGTGCAATTTCATTCATCTTTGTAGGGAGTTCTCTGTAAGAAACTTATACCAGAGTAGACTGGCAACTTTTCTACAATTTATAGTCATAGAAAGGTGACTGGGACACTGAGAGGCTAAGTGATTATACTCAGGGCCACACAGTCAGGATGTGTCAGAGGTTTGGCTTGACTTCTAATTTTCCTGACTTGGAGGCAAGGGTGTGCTGGGAGCTAACTTGAACCCAGGAGCTGGTTGTTGAACATTTACATTACAGAATCAGCAAATGCTACAAATCAGGGCCTGAATCCTTGTTTTGTTGGTTGTATTAGAAAGTGGTGGAGAAATGATAATAATGCAGACTGAACTTAAAAGTCTGACATGGGAATAGTTGTTTGCTTTTTTTTCTTTTTTCAAGAGCCAGTTGTTAAACATTTAGCAGCACTCTTCCTACTTGGAGCCAGTCCTCTACCCACAATGCCACACTATTTTATTAGTCAGTTAAAAAAATGATCTCCTTTCATCTCATAGGAAAATGCTACTAGGTTATGAAAATGAGCTTAATGAGTCAATATATACAATGAAGAAAGAGGAAAATAAAACTAATCAAATTATCTTTGGAGGAAGAATATTTCACCCATCATTCAGAAAAACCTTATTCTAATTAATGCTCCAAAGCAAAGTCAAACCCCATTAGCACAAACTCCAAGGAACTGTCTGAATTCTTTGGTTGTTGTACAGGTATAGAAATGATTAATTATCAGGCATTGTTGTTATATGAAGATTTTCATTAAAATAGAATTTGTTGTAGTTGTCAGGAACTTGGGGCACTCACTTTGGGGTGGGGAGAGGAAAAAGACACAAGTATGTCTGGACACAGGGGGACATTTCCTCTCTATCTCTGGCAGCTGGGGTAATTGGAAGAAGACCACATACACAGTTCAGAGAGTGGGAGGTGGGGGAGGATGGGAAGTTTTAATGCATCTGGTGGGGAAGCAGCTTGAGGCTCTCATATATATATAAAAATTGGTAATGTGAAGGCTGACCTGGGTGTAATGAAGCAAGCCAGCTCTTAAGGAAAGGCAGTGGTTGGAATGAGAGCACACTGAGAGTGCATTAAGGGTGGTTATAATAAACCTACCTTCAGAGGAGCTTCAGAGTTGGCATGGGTGAGGACAAAGGCTTTTGTTTTTCAGTGATTTCAGTAGTGTCTCTCTCTTTGTAACTTCATTTTGGAGTTTTCTTGGTAAAGATACTGGAGTGGTTTGCCATTTTCTTCTCCAGCTCAATTTACAGATGAAGAACAGAGGTAAACAGGATTTACCCAGGGTTACACAGCTAGTAAATGTCTGAGGTCAGATTTGAACTCATCAAAATAAGTCTTTCCTGATTCCAAGCCCAGTGCTCTATCTATTGCACCACCCAGCTGCCTATAAAAAGGCTTGGGGGGGGGGGGCAGGGAGATTTTATATTAATGAGTTAAAGTAACAGAGAGGCAACACACCCAAAATGCATACTGAGACATACATTTTTTGACAAGACTAATGTAGGGCTTTGTGCTTGACTATGCACATTTGTTACAAGGTGTGTGTGTGTGTGTGTGTGTTTTGTTTTGTTTTGTTTTGTTTTCAAGTGGGATAAAGGGAAGAGAGAGAAAACAAATGCTTTTTATTTAAAAATAAATAAAGTGGGAGTGTGTGAGCACAGGGGCTGGAGGGGTCTGAGGCTTGCCAATGAGTTCCTGCCATACCTGAGTGTTGTGAAGTGAACATAGGTCTGGGGCTTTTGAGAGGTTTCTAATACATCTTTCCTTGATCTACTTTTTCCTCTTCTATCCCCTCCCCACCACAGGGTACACTAGTGTAGTATGAACAATGCTGATGGACTATAAAATCAGATCTTGTCCAGTACTATGTATCTGGAGCATGAGCATCTGAACTTCTCCAGTTTCTTCTGTTGCAGAGGATGTTGCCTGGGGAAGGGAGTGGGGTGATGGTGGCTGTTTGACCTAGAGCATTGGGCAAGTTTACCAGTAGAGAGATTATTAACCTGGGATCTGTAAAAAAAAAAATTTAATATATTTTTATAACTGCATTTCAATATAATTAGTGTTGTAACTCTATGTATTTGATTTTATGCATTTAAACATGTTGTTCTGAGGTGTCCGTAGACTTTACCAGACTAACATGATGGTAAGTATTCATGACAATAAAAAGGTTAAGAACCCCTAGATTTTTGGAATTCTTTTTGGAATTTGGGGGCTGGATTTGGAGAGGCTGTATTTTCTCAATATTCCCCAGGTGAGAGGACAATCAAGAGATGCCACCTGAATTACCAAAGGTGCTATCTCTACCACCCCAAATTTTCTAACAATTACAATCTTCTACTTTATCTTGGGCTATCTAAACTTGGCAGAACCGGGTGATCCTATTCTCATGAAAGGTGTATATCTTACTGGGAGTGCCCAAGTTAAGACACAAATAGCCATATGAGGAAGGAGTGGGGGGAGGTGTCACATGGGACTTGCAGCTGAACATTCTGGATTCTCCTGGGCTTATTTCAAGAGTGTTCTAACATTACCATTGATGTTGACAAGTAAATTTGCAGGAAACTTGTCCTTGGGTGTTTTGAGTGTACACAAGAAGAAAGGACCTTCCCTAGAATTGAGAGGTGTTGAAAACAGGTGTGTGAATGAAAGGGCAAGACAGCAAGCTGAGTGGGGTCAGCACAGCTGCATAAAAAGTGTCCTGGGATGGATCCCCAGTGGTCCAGGTGAGTATAAGTCCCAGCACTGGGGAGCCATGAAAGGTTGTGCCGGTTCCTAGAGCAGGAGATAGTAACATTAATGGGGGGGGGGTGCGGTAAGTGCTTTGGAAAATAAGTGGTTTGCTAAGGCAAGGTGGAAATTTCTATATCCTGCCTGGATAGAGATACCCTTCTCAAACAGTGATATTGTAGCTCAGGGAGCAATGATGAGAGACTATGATCAGATGTTTTATATTTGAAGAACACATTTCTGAACCCTTGTAATTTCCCCGATGGAAAAGAAGTTACCCAAGGTTGCATGATGGAAAAGCAAATGGATCTGGAGCTTGGAATATGTGTACAGAGTACAGTGGAAAGTACACTCATTCTGGAGTCAAAGGACCTGAATTTAAATCCTACCTCTGATGCTTACTTCATGCATGACTTTGGGCAAGTTCATTCACCTCACTGAGCTTCAGTTTCCTCATCTATATAAAATAGGAGTGGGAAATGTGGGGGTGAGAGAGTTTGGACTACATGACCTTCAAGGTCCCTTACAGCTCTAAATCTAAGATCCGACTAGAGCACTTTGGATAGGTCTGTAACAATGGCCCTTAACCTTCATAAAAATAGCCCGGAAGTGTTTGTTTGTTTGTGAGTTTTCCTTTCTTTTTCTTGGTTTTGTCTTTCATCCAATTCAATTCAACAAACTGTGGTATCAGCTTGTAAAATCTTAGCCCTGGGCCTAAAGTTTTAGTGATAATTCTCCTAGACTAGACCCTTATTATCCCAGTGAGAGCAATGCCATTTATCAAAGACTAACTCACATTAAAAAGGAAGGAAGGAAGGAAGGAAGGAAGGAAGGAAGGAAGGAAGGAAGGAAGGAAGGAAGGAAGGAAGGAAGGAAGGAAGGAAGGAAGGAAGGAAGGAAGGAAGGAAGGAAGGAAGGAAGGAAGGAAGGAAGGAAAGGAAAGGAAAGAGAGAGAGAGAGAGAGAGAGAGAGAGAGAGAGAGAGAGAGAGAGAGAGAGAGAGAGAGAGAGAGACTCATGAATGATAAAAGACCTCTCAGAAAGCTGACCCCTTTCATTTCTGCCAGTATGGAAGCAGACCTTTACACTTAAAACAAGATAATAAGGTTGTGAAGAATAGGTCAGAAAAGCAATTTATCCTCCCTCTGTTTTGCTTCACATGTCTCCTATTGTGAATTCATGTTTTCCATATGATCATCAATCAGAAATTCTTATTAACTATGCCAATTACCATGCATCATCACAAATATTACATGGTTCTAACCTTGCATTGAAATCACCATTTAAGCCACAATTTAGCAATCTTACTGGAGTCTGAACTATGCAGTTTGCAAGTGAGAATATTTGATGTTCAATAATGTTATTGTTTTTTCACCCTAATTCTTTCCTTTTGGAAAGGTCATCAGCTAATTTGCTCCTCCCTTAGGAATTTTCATAATACTTTTTTTAAAAGAGATATAATCAAAAGCTTTGAATAATTGGAGGAACACAAGTAGAGGCAGTAAACCAAGTTGTAGCACAGTTTTGCCATTGCCTCATTGTGGAATCCTTGACAAGTCACTTTTGTTCAATTTAAAACACGTATTAAGCACCTACTATATACAAAGTATTGTGTTAGGAAGTAAGGAAAGATATGAAGTTAAAATATCCCCTGTTCTCATGGAATTTAGGAACTAATGGAGATAGGGGGACATAAACACAAATAATTTTCTACTTGAATTTCAGTTTCTGTAAAAGGGAGGGGGGATACTGAAAGAGTAAGAGTGAATTTGAATTAGATGATCTATAAAATCTTCACCAGTTCTAAAGTCTATGATTGTGAAGTCAAGCAGCTCAAGAAAGAGATGAAGGTATATGGTAGAAAGATATATAAAATTTGCTCAAATTTGTTTTTGTTGTTGTTAAACTTCACTGTATGATTAGAAACAAAGGCTTCCCAATTTATAGCAAGACCAAAAGAAAAATATAGGTTTACCATGTACATATGCTTTGTTTTTTGGAGGGATGAGGGTTAGGTTGGCAATGAACAAAAACACATGATTTTACACATGAATGTGTGAGTTGGGAAATTCTCTCTACCAATGCATAGTTGCAACTTTTCTGGAACTTACAATATTTGAGAGCTACCTGGAGAACTAAGAGGTTCAATGAATTGCCCAAGGTCACCTAGTCATTAGGTGCCAGAAACAGGACTTGAACCCCAATCTTTCTGATTCTGAAGCAAGTTCTCTAATCACTGCCCTACAAAGACTTTGAATCCCTATTAGTGACTTCATGATAACTGGATTGCTAGGATAGTCAAAAAATCACCACCATGCTGAGACTATCTTCATTCATTGTCACTTTGGTTGAATGGATCTGCAAACACTAAGGCCATTTGTTACTGTGTGGGGGCATTCTGACCTTCATTTTGATTTAGGTTGAAATGCAAATTAGTTGGAACACTCCAACACAGATCAGTCTGCTTGAGAGGAGTATAAAGCCCAAGACTTCAGTCTGACATGGCTGGCTATATCAATTCCCTTTTTTTTTTTTAAGTGAGGCAATTGGGGTTAAGTGACTTGCCCAGGGTCACACAGCTAGTAAGTGTTAAGTGTCTGAGGCCAGATTTGAACTCAGGTACTCCAGGGCCAGTGCTCTATCCACTGCGCCACCTAGCTGCCCCCTATATCAATTCCTTTTTATAAAAGAATTGAAGGTGGGAGCATTTTGGGGGAAAGGTAGCAAGAGCTAAAAAGGAAATTCACAATACTGGGGAAGGAAATAAAAGGAGCTTAGCAGACACTTGTCATTTTATGATTTTGTCTTTTGGCCAAAAGCTGTCAACTATACCTGGCTTTCTGGACCTCAGTTTCCTCATCTGTAAAATAAAGGGCATGGACTATATGGCCTCTGCAGTCCTTTTCAACTCTAGATCTGTGATCCATGAGCCCTTTGGCTCATCTTTGTTTTACAGATCTTCCTTAATTTCAAAACCCCAACAGGAAGGGCATGAAGCTACACCAATTGTTAAAAAAATTTTTTTTTTATATTTTAAAGGAAAGAAAGAAAAAATAAACATTCACTTGTTTTTAAAAACTCCCCATTGAACTTAAGTCTGAATTTATCCCAGAAGATTGTTTCTTAGATTAATATTCAGGATGTCTTGACCTCCCCCTTCTTCCAAATGAATTCCCTTTCCTGCAGTGCTGTCAACTTTTTCAATTTGGGGAGTGACAGAACATAAACACAGAGGAGTGAGGAATGGCAGGCTCCACAGATCATTTGGGGAGATAATATAGGGTTTTTGTACTATCAATAAATGTATTGGATTACTGTCTACAAAATCTATGGTCTGTGCCAAAGTATCAGGCATCTGACCCCAATTTGGCTAAAGCACCCTTCAGGCGTAAAACTCAATATGGCATTTAGGAAATTGTACAGAATGTATCCACTCCCCCTAAATGGAACAGGATATAGGAATAGGTACATTGGAAGATATTTTTTTTTTTAACTTTTGCCTATTAGTTCTTCCTTCCTTAAACTATAAGCTTTGTGGTCTCCAAATATAGATAACTATCATTGATAGTAAGAAACAGATGAAGTCAAAATAATTCCTATTTTCTAGACCAGGAATGATAGAGATCTAAAGAAGAATCACAGAAATCTTAAGAATTGAAATAAGACTAGAGGAACTTTTTAACCCTTTCTTTCTCTCATCATCTCCTCAAAAAAGATGTTTGAAAGAGTTGTGGAAGAAGCCCCTCTGTTACTTACTGCAGAACACACTTTAGGGAGGATACTTAACATTACCTCCAGGATAAAATACAAAATCTTCTCTCTGGCTTTTAAAGCCCCCTTTTTTTGGGGGGGCAATGAGGGTTAAGTGACTTGCCCAGGGTCACACAGCTAGTGTCAAGTGTCTGAGGCTGGATTTGAACTCAGGTCCTCCTGAATCCAGGGCTAGTGCTTTATCCACCTAGCTGCCCCTTTTAAAGCCCTTCTTAACCTGGCTCCCTCCTCCTTTCCTAGTCTTCTTAACTCTTTACTCTTCCACATATTCAGGGGTACTGAGCACCTTAAATAAGACATTCCCTCTCCCAACCCTATGCCTTTTCACTGGGGACTCCATGCCTAGAATTCTCTTCATCTTCATCTCTACCTCCTAGATTCTCTGGCTTCCTCTGAGTTCCATCTAAAATGTCATCTTCTGCAAGAAGCCTTTCCTAGACAACCTTTATGCTAGCGCCTTCTCTCTCAAGACTATCTCCAATTTATCCTGTATATATCCTGTTTGTTGTAGTTATGTTGTTTTTCAGTCATGTCCAACTCTGTGACCCTATTTGGGGTTTTCTTGGCAAAAATACTTTGCCTAGATATTTGCAGATGATGAAACTTAGGCAAACTGGGTTAAGTGATTTGTCCAGGGTACCACAATTAGTAAGTGTCTGAGGCTAGATTTGAACTCAGGAAGAGAAGTCTTCCTGACTCCAGGTTTGGAGCACTATCAACTGTACCACCTAGCTGCCCCATATCACGTTTGTGCATAGTTGTTTATATGATGTCTCTCCTCTTAGAAAAAAGTTCCTTAAGAGCAGAAACTATTTTGACTTTTTAAAAAAGTGCTTAGCACAGTGGCTGGCATATAGTAGGTGTTTAATAAATGCTTGTTGACTTTACCTCAATACTCCAAGGTAACTTGGGAGAAAAAGTATCATCCCATTTAAACAAACTATAGAGTGCCTATATATGTATGTGTTTGTGTATGTATAATCATTGTCTATCAGTAAAATTCAAATGCTATGAGAACATGGCATTAATGGAACAAAGCATGATTATCACTAGTTTTTAGACGGATAATCATGTACAGCACAAAGAAAGTTCTATTTAGTGCTCAACTGCCAAGATCACATGAGAGACTCTATGGCTGGTGAGCTCTGTTGGTAAAAACACTGTGAATGAGATCATGGGCTGAATTCCAGTGAGGGTCTGTTATTCTTGGTATGCTCTATTACTATATGTAACCTTCTTACTTTGGCCAGCTCCCTTTGGTCACAAAGTGGAGTGTGGATAGATGAGCAAAGTCATTACTACAAACTCAACTGACTTCAATGGTATTGTCCTGGGGTGCTTACCCTGAGGTCCATGGACCTCCAAAGAGTTTGTGGATGAATTTCAGGGGGTCCTGGAACTTGGATTACATCCTCATTCCATTATCATTGGCTTCCTTTATCATCCTGTATATTTTTTGTTTTGTTTTGTTTTGTTTTTGTTGTTTGTTTGTTTGTTTGGTTTTTTTTAGTGAGGCAATTGGGGTTAAGTGACTTGCCCAGGGTCACACAGCTAGTAAGTGTTAAGTGTCTGAGGTCAGATTTGAACTCAGGTACTCCTGACTCCAGGGCCGGTGCTCTATCCACTGCGCCATCTAGCTGCCCCTATATTTTGTTTTATTCATTTAAAGATATTATTTTCAGACAAGTCCATAAGCTTCACCACATTGCCAGAAGGGTAATGGCACAAAAATATTTAAGAACCCCAAGTATAGTGGAAAGAGTACTTGATTTGGATCAGAAAACCTGGGTTCAAATTCCTGCTACTGATTTACCTAGATACATTTTCATTTAAATGAAGAGGTTGGATTATATGGTCTCTAATGTTCCCTCCAGTCCTAAATCCTCTGAAATATAACATAATCAGCATCTTTGTATAAAAACCCTCATGTGGTCCAAGGAAGCTAGACTTCATATAGATATGCCACGCTCTTTCCCTTAATGAACAGGTTCCCTATACAGGCATAGAGATATTTTGATCAGATCTTATGATATAGAACTTTAGCCAGCCTGCTCTTTGCCAATAACTTTCTTAGGTCATTAGTAGGGTGGTTCATGGCCTTGAACATCTAACTATGACAGGCAGCTGTGACAATTGGAGTGACGCCACCTGCTAGAGAGTTACTGTAGGAAAGCTCCGCCATGAGGAGAAGACATCTGAAGACAAGCCATGTGGCTTGGAAGGTCAGTTCCTTGGCGTGAGGAAGTGACATTTGATGTTTCCGGTTCAGACAAGAGGCTTCTGGGAGGAGGAAGGAAGCGTTGGGTCCTTTTTGTTCCTGATCTCGCCATGGCAGATCAAATGATGGGGTTTCTTAGAAATAGTTAGATTTTTACCTTTCTCTCTGATCATTAGATTCTAATGCTCTTTAATAAATGCTTAAAAGTCTAAACTCTTGCTAAAGCTTCTAATGTATTGGCAACCACTCGGTAGATTTTTAGACAGCCTAGCTAGAATTTTAGCCCCTTACACAGCATAATAGAATGAAAAGAGCTTTGAATTTGTGCAGAAGTCCCAACATTTACTTGGTATATAATCTCGGGCAAATCACATTGCCTGTCCAGGCTTTGGTTTCCTCATTTGTAAAATAAGGTTAGAACAGATGATCTCAGAGGTCCCTTCCAATTCTAACATTCTATAAATCTAAGACATTTCCTCCTTTATAATCCTTTTTTCCCCCATCAATAAAATGGGAATATTACTACAGGTACTACCTACCTTAGAGAATCATTTTATGAAAAGGGCTTTTTAAACCATAGGCTAAAAATGTAAGCTGTTATGGTAAATGTGGGCTATTAGATGAACTATTCTATAAAGAACACAGGATGACAATAATTGTTAAGTTATTGTGTTTGGTAAAAACAATAAGGAAAATAGTGATCTAACGTCTCTCTTGTTTAAATGGGTCTTAATGCAATGTAATTATAGATGTAAATTATAACAATCTAGAAACTAGGCCTGTGGTCTATGAAATTGTTTCTCTTTGGAATTTCTCCACTCTGGTGCAATGCTGCACTAATCTAATATCTTGAAAATTCCAAGAATGGCTTTATTTTGAAATCATTTTTTCTAATCTGTCAATCTTCAGAAAGTTAACAAACAAAATGATGTTGCCACATAATAGCAAAAGATATGAATCTTGTGATAGCATGCAAATCATATTTATTCAGGATTTTTTACTATAACAAACTGAAGTGGGGCTATGTAGGGTTTTTGTTTTGGGGTTTTTTGGTGAGGCAATTGTGGTTAAGTGACTTGCCCAGGTCACACAGCAAGTAAGTGTTAAGTGTCTGAGGCCAGATTTTAACTCAGGTCTTCCTGACTCCAGGGCCAATGCTCTATCCACTGGGCCGCCTAGCTGCCCCAGGGCTATGTAGTTATGCCCAAATCAACTCATGCACAGTATAAATACATGAAGGCACCTGACACACAAGAACATGGAAGGCACCAGATGGGTAGATAGACTTCATGTCATAGGACATTAAAAGGACATTCAAAGTCATTGAGCCAGGCCCAATTTGATCTTGTGAACAGATTTCCAAAATCGTTAGACCTTCCTAAATTCCATTTGTATTGTGAAATTTTCTGATGTCCTGCCAACATAGACCAACATTATCCTAATTCCCTTGACAGTATGTCCTATTATTGTCCTCTACACTGAATGACTGAGAGAGCCCAAGAGTCACTTCCACCAGAAATCAGAGTTCCCCCACCAAGGCATGCTACCATGAAAACCCAAACCAAAGGGATATAGTAAGGACAGGCTAAGGTTGCTATGTTGCATTATTCATCAGTCTGGCTGATTCCTTCCCATTAAGTCTACCTTGATTCCTTTTCATCTCTTAGTTTAAGGATATGCAATTATCTTTAAGATTTAACTACCAAGAAGTGCATGTGTATCTCCCAAGTGCTCAAAACAAATCCTTGAGCTGTTTGAGCTTCAACTTTTCCATTTCTGACAGAGAAAGCAACATGCTTATTTGTCTGTCAAGATAACCTCGGGGAAAGAACAATAAACAATATTAACATAAGAAACTATAAGACAGAGTGGAAAAAAATGGATTTGGAGTCAGAATCAGAATCACAGAGTTTCAGAGTGGGAAGAAATCTCTGAAGCCAAGTAGGCCAACTCATACTCTCAAAAGAATACTCTAGATAACACATCTCTATGCCTTTCCTCAAGACTACCAGGGAGAGAGAATCTGCCACATCTTAAGGCAGTCCATTAAACTCTTGAATAGATTAATTGTTACAAATTTTATCTGTCTCTTGCAAATTCTATCCATTGCTCTTGCTTCTGCCCTTTTCAATCCAAGCAGATCTAATAATTTTTTTTTATTAAACAATCTTTTAAGTAATTAAAAATTTTCGCCTTCCCTCCAGGGCACCTAGGTGGCACAGTGGATACAGTGCTGGGCCTGGAGTCAGGAAGACTCATCTTCATGAGTTCAAATCTGGCCTCATACCCAGTAGATGTGTGAGCCTGGGTAAATCATTTAACCTTGTTTGCTTCAGTTTCTTTATCTATAAAATGAGCTGGAGAAGAAAATGGAAAATCACTCCAGTATTTTTGCCAAGAAAACCCTAAATAGGGTCACAGAATCAAACATGACTGAAAACAACTAAAAAACCCCAAACAACCTCCCATCCACCATCCTGAGTCTTCTCTTTTCTAGACTAAACATCCTTATTTCCTTCAATACAACTGCCTATGTCATATTTTCAAGGTTCTGTCATGGAATCACTAGACATGGATTTTAATCCTGGTTTTACTGACTAATTCCTGTGTGACCTTGGACAAGTAAGATCACTTCTCTGGTCCTTAACTCTAAATACTATTATGCTATGATCCCATGAAAGAGAAAAAGAGAGATCATAGCAGAATCCTAGAGCCTAGAAAAATTCCTAAAGATCTTCACAAGAGCAAAAGCTGGGTCTTATAAAAAACTCAAGATGTACGTCACATCCAAGAAAAACTCAGCCTGATTTCACAATCTCTACTCATATTGCATTTTCAATCAACCAAAGGGCATACCCAAATTTCCCCTAATCTGAGAGGAAGTTGTTTCTTTTCTTTTCTTTTGGTGGGGCAATGAGGGTTAAGTGACTTGCCCAGGGTCACACAGGTAGTAAGTGTCAAGTGTCCGAGGCTGAATTTGAATTCAGGTCCTCCTGAATCCAAGGTTGGTGCTTTATCCACTGCACCACCTAGCTGCCCCCCAGAAGAAGTTTCTTAACAGTTTAAAGTGGCTCTCCAGGATCAGAATTTTCTGGGATTATTCTATTTTTCAATCTTCCAGCACATGCAAGAGTGACCAACCAGAAATAAAAAAGAATGTGCTGTTAAATTACATAAATCCTTTTAATAAACTCTTTCCCAGAAGGGCTGCACCCTGGGAAATACCCAGATCAAAGGCATTAGGATACTGAACCCATTAAGATTCTTCCAGGATACTGCTGATGGTTTGGAGAATTTGAATGGAAATATCTGATGTGTGCTTCCTTCATAATTCCTATCTTGGTCAGAAGATAACTTCAAGTCATTAGTGCCTTCTACAACCTAATGTGAATGTCTTTCTAGTACCAGTCCATAAATGTTTTCTCACCACAAATGTTAGATTCAGGATTTAATTTTGGGTTTTAATTCTATATTAATTCTATATACCCGAAAGTCAAAGAATGATTCTTCTATGAAGGTGAGGATAAAATGATTGTATCTAAATGGTAAGAAACAAATGTTTCTTTATATTAAGTTGTGAATCTTTAGTGGTTTGCTATTGTCTATAAGACAATATGTAGTCTTCCTTACTTGGCATTTCATTTCCATTCCTTCACAGTCTGGCTCCTATCTACCCATCTAGAATTATTTCATGGTATTTCTCTATGTTCCAGCTTATTTGCTATTTCCTGACCTCAGAATTCCACTTTCTAACATTGTACTTTGTACAGGACTGCCAGGAATGCCCTCACTCCTCACCTCTGCCTCTTCCATTCTTAGCTGCCTTCAAAACTCAACTTAGGGGACATCTCCAATGGGAAGACTTCCCTGATCCCCTTGGTTGTTGGTGTTTATCAAATTATCTTGTACTTATCTATGTATATGTTGTACTCTACAGTGAAAATATATCTTTCTTGAAGACAAAACTGCTTTAAAAAAAGATTTTGTGTCTTCAGCTCCCAGTATAGTGCCTTATACTCAGTCAACAAGCATTTATCAAACATCTACTATGTCCCTGGCACTGTAGAGGTCTAATAAATATTTACCGACCTAAATATCTTCATATTTGGATTGGTAACAAACCATTTCAATGAAGTTCCTAAAATTAAAAAAAAATTGAGGAATAAACATGCAGCATTAATTTGTCTGCTTTCCCCACCCCCATCCCTCAAGAAATTCAAAGAATTTTAAATATTTTCTGATAATTTCCCACAATGCCCTTGGAAATTCTTTTCTACAGTGTCATAACAAGGGAATCTTGCTGTTGAAAGGGATACTATGTTCCTGAGAGAATGGTATTGGTTAACCTAGGTGGCCTATGAGAGCTCTTTCAACTCTGACTGAGAGACTTTGATTTTGACCCAATGACTCTCTTGCTCAAGAAGCTTCGGTGTATCTCTATTGCCTCTACTAGAAGTGTGGAAAGAGTGCTGGCTCAGTGACATGATTTGTTCAAATCTCACCTCTAACACTTACTCCCTACCCAACATCCTTAAGAGTTCTGCCCTCCCTCTGAAACATGGAGGGAAATTTTAGTTATATATGCACTTAATACTTAAAAAAATATATCTTCAGGTTGCTCTAGAACAGGGGTGCTTAACCTCAGGTCCATGACCTTTTTTAAAAAAAATCTTGATAACTGTATTTCAATATAATTAGTTTCATTTGTAATCCTATATATTCTCTTTTATGCATTTAAAAACAATATTTGAAGAAGGGGTCCTTATGCTTCTTCAAATTGCCACAGGGGTCTTGACACAAACAAAAAAGGTTAAAAACCCCGGTTCTGATGCTACTTTACAAATCAAATAGGCTTAAAAAAACCCCTAGACATAACCAGTGTGTTGCCTCCTTTCCCATTACTTTTCCTGTCACCATGGCTAATTGTGGTAATTGAAGAGGGCTGGATTAGTTTCCTATGTAGGTGTTAAATTCCATTTTTATTATAATTCTTACTTTCCAGCAGTCTTTTTCTCATTCTCTTAGTCTTAGCGTAACATCTTTTGGACCCTGTTCTTTGAATCTGTATTTCTTCACAGAATGTAGAATAAGAATGCTACCTATGTAGAAACACGGATATATAATACATATACATATGAAATATAGAATCTGATGAAATGTGGCTCAGGATGGAGGCATTTATAATATTCACATAACTGAAAATAGAATTATAATGAACAAAATCCAAAATGCTTCAGTATTTATCTGCTATAATGCATTACTGACTCCTAGGTCTGTGTATACCACACTCTATGAGGATGGATTCATACAGATACATATAGCAGAGACAAATAATCCAAGCTAATTTGCATGACTGCACTAGAGTTACCACTGACAAAAGAGGGGGAAAAACACAATTTCAGAGGGAGCACAGTGAGTCTGAGAGGTTCACCTTCCCTAAAGGGGAAGGTACAACAAATTTCCATCTTTCAGGGGAACCCAAGCTTTAAGTCTTTTCAGCCCAGAATGGCTGCTTCCATTGTGCCCTGTTTGCAAAAGACCTTCTCAGCAGTCATAGAAAAAGTGGCAATCGGGCCACTTGCTGACTCAAATTTGTCAAATCCTACTGGGAAACCACCTCATGCTGTCAGATGAAGCTGCTAGGCCTAAACAGACTAGTTGGATTAACTACAGAAGACAAGCTCCAGACTTGATGTCGCTAATATCATCACCACCATCTTGCAATCCTGATGGATCGAGGAGATTGGTCTACAGTTAAAGTGGCATACTACTTGGTTGGGGATGGTCATTAGAGCACATTGTATTGTCTTTGGAAGGTAACTTCTTTTCTTGGCTATGTTAGAGAAGCTAAGGAGTGACGTCAAGGTGTTGTCTGGCCAGAATTTGCAGATAAACCATAGAACTCTTCTCCTCCATCAGGCCTGGATTTAGGCTCCTTTAATTCCTGCAGTGATACAGGAGCTTCCAAATACCAAATTATTATCAGGCGGTCTTGGGGGAACCTCTGGGCCCTGAAATAAAGTAGACAGACTTTCTATTGAAACATGCTCTGGAGCAATTGCGTCCTGTCTGTGCAAACCGCTAAAACCCTGGAAAACAGAGTCCTTTAATGTGGCGAGTCTGAATCTCTTAAGAAAACCTAATGATGGTCAAGCATGTTAGTGGTTTTTAATTATGGTACTCGTCACCATAAGCATAAAAGCTTTTCTCTCCATTTTCCATCTAGTTCTTTACTAAACAAAATTAGGTTTTAGCATTTGAAAAGAAAATACTCATATCCTATATAAACATCAACATTAGCCTGAACTCAGAGTAAAGTAACCATCTCTCAGTTCTAATTATCCCCATTTCTCATATTCTTCAGTTCTTGGTCTAAAGTGTTGCTTCCAGAGAGACATCCACACATTATAACCTTGTCATAAACTTTCGATGTATTCGATTAGAAAGCTTTTGTGCTTTCTACAGAAAGTCAAATAAGAGAATTCCAAAACATATTTTCATTTCTCTCTCTCTCTCTCTTGCTCTTTCTCTCTCTTTTTCTCTCTCCCTGCCCCTCCCTCCCTCCCTCCCTCTCTCTCTCTCTCTTTCTCTTTCTTTCTCTCTCCTTGCTTTCTTTTTCTTTCTTTCTGCTCTCTCCTTCCCTCCCTCTCTCTATCCCCTCCCCCCATAAAAGGCACACAATCCATGGGAGGGCACAATAGGACCTTCCTCATATTAGGCCTCTACATTTCTAAAATGATTACATTTCTAGATATCTATAATAAGGTAAAGATCATAAGCTTTGCAAGGCCAATGATTCCCATGGAGGGAAATCTATCCAGTCAATGAACTCCTATGCACATTAGTTTTGTTAAATCGAAAAAAATTAAGGACAGAAAGAGGCATTTTTTACCTGACCTGATTGCTAACAATCAAACATCAATAATTGATGAGCAAATTGGTCTAGCCTCATAATCATCATCATAAATGAGTGTTTATTAAGCACTCATGTGTACACATCATCACCAAAAATCTTAAATATAGTTAGTCCCTGCCCTCTAGGAGCTTACAATCTAAATCAGACAATACAGACAGGAAAAAAAAACCAAAATAATATAGGCATACGATAAATCTATCAACAGATACATTAGATCAAGAGAAAAAAATTATTATTGTCATGAGGAGTGTAAAGATGAAATGAAGAAGGAAATCCTTCATTTCAGGAGATTTTTTATTGTTGTTTAGTCATGTCTAACTCTTTGTGATCCCATTTGGGGTTTTCTTGACAAAGATACTAGAATGGTTTGACTTTTTCCTTTTCCAGTTCATTTTACAGATGAGGAAACTAAGACAAACTGTGTTATAGGGCCTGTTGAGGGTCCCACAGCTAGTAAGCGTCTAAGGTCAAATTTGAACTCAGGTCTTCCTGACTCCAGGTCTGGCACTCTGTTCACTGACCATTCAGGAGACCTAGGAAATGTTTCTAAGGAGGTAGTAAAGTTTCAAGAATTCTAAGGCTAGTGAAAGGGAATGCTCCCTAAGAAAACTTTAGTCAGGAGAACAGAATGTTACAGTTAAAAGGACAGACACTTATTGTTCTACCAGTAAATTTCCTCTATTCTACAGATGAAGAAACTAAAGCCTAGACAAATAAAAAAGATTGATATGTCCAAGATCACCCAGATACTGAGCACCCTGTTCTGTAAATGGCAGGTGGCAACATTAGGAAAAACAATGAGGATTTAGGTTAAATCTCTGGCCATTGAAAAAGGTAGAGACAAGTAGAAGTCATATTAAATAGGATGGACTTTGAAGTGTTGGTAATAACTTGGATTTTAGGAAATACAGCTAGGATTGAAGATGACTTGCTTAGGAAGTAATGCTGCTCACTGCAGTTAAGAGAGTAAGAAGACGTGAAGGCTTAGAAGGGAAAAAGGAAGTTTTGTCCTTGCCATTTTTGATCTGACTTGGCAAGGAGAAATACATTTGGAGATACTAAACTTCAGAAAGGTGAAGAATTTAGGGTGAACAGATGAAATCAAGTCTCCTATGTATAAAAATATTAACTAAACCCATAGGAACTAATGCTCTAATCCAACTTTGAAGCAGAAAGGGCTGTTATTCATCCTTCTTTCTTCACTCTTTTTTTTTTTTGAGGCAATTGGGGTTAAGTGACTTGCTCAGGGTCACACAGCTAGTAATTGTTAAGTGTCTAAGGCCGGATTTGAACTCAGGTCCTTCTGAATCCAGGGCCAGTGCTCCATCCATTGCACCACTTAGAGCTGCCCCCATCCTTCTTTCTTGAAGAGGACAAGATCAGGAATAAAGACAGAGCCTTTGGGAACTCCTCAGATGGAAGAAGCTAAGTAGACTGGGTCCAACCAAAGGACATGCACCAGGGATAACTGATGAGTTATGAGGTGGACCAGTTGAGGGAAGTACTTTGAAACCCCCAAATCAGGGTTTACTGAGTTCTAATTAGTAGTCAATCAAGTACACCAAAGAACGATTGAGAATGGAGATGGGAAAATGGTTCTATTCTGTGGCAATGAAAGTCAATAGAGACCTGGGTAAAGATGGTTTCTTTGAAAGGTGGGAGACAAAAGTCGAATAGTAGAGGATTCAGAAGTCAGAAGCAAACAGCTTTGTTTTATTTTGGGTTTTTGTGAGGCAATTGGGGTTAAGTGACTTGCCCAGGGCCACACAGCTAGTAAGTGTCAGGTGTCTGGGGCTGGATTTGAACTCAGGTCCTCCTGAATCCAGGGCCAGTGCTCTATCCACTGTGCCATCTAGCTGCCCCCACTGCACCACCTTGCTGCCCTAGAAGCAAATAGTTTAAAGCAAATAGAGCTGAAATTTTTTGAAGGATAGAAGAATATCAAATTTCTTATTTCCTTTTGGAAAGTTATTCTAATAAGAATGAATCATTTACATTTGGGTGAAAAAACAATTAAAATATGGAGAATCAACTCATGGCTTATTAAGCTTTGTCGTTTCCTTCAGAAGAGGTCTTCTTTTTAGAATGAACTTAAATGGAAGAATTCTTCCCTTACCTTCCATGTCAGCTGCTGATAGGCCTTAATAGGCATTTTGTTACCCAAGTTTATAAGACTGATAAATACAGATCTTATTTCAAGAACACCCTTCGGAAGACAATTCCTTTGCATTTTCTCCTAATCTTTGCCAAGTAAAAGGAACACATCACACTCCACATCTTTTAAAATTTTTGATATTCTAGCACATACACGAAAACCAAAACAAGAAAAACACCTCACTCAAAACCCGAGCAAAGATCCCCACAGAACTTAGATTAAGAAAACCATTCTTTGCACAGATTTTTAAGGAAGTCATTCACAGAATCAGAGAATTGTGGCATTAGAAAAGATTGAAAATGTCATCTAGGCAAACCACCCACATAATGCAAGAATTTCTTCTATAGTATCTCCTTTGTTCTTTGTTATTCTTGGGTTTTTGCTTGTTGGTTTGTTTTTATAAAGAGCTCAAATGTTATGCTTTCTTTTCCAATATCATTAATAAAAGTTGGGGGTTTTGCCTGGCAGGGGGGGGCACTGCCATGATCAGCTTCATTAATAATGTGATTTTCATGTAAACCAAGATACAATATAAGTACAATCATATCATGGTACTATGGATGCCACCAATGAATACATACTATCCTAAGAGAGAACAACTGAAAAACCATGCAAAATAATGCCCCTGTGTCATGTCACCATCACAATAAGAATAAAGAATAATACCTTGTATTCAAATAACACCTTTATTAAAACTAAATACTAAAAAGCATCTCACTTATCCCGACATCTAAAAATTCATCTAAAAATAGTGGGCTCCGGTCTTATACAACGACAGGCTTCTAATACTTCCAATCCAATCAACTAAATTCTATTCCATCCTTTAAGCATACATGTAAGGAACATGAGGAAAAGGTACAAAATAAGAGGAGATCCTTATTTAAAGGGTTTTGTTATCCAGTACTTAATGCCATTTGGGGGACATTGAAAGTTGCTTGGCTTCTACCATTCATGGGAGAAAGTCAGTCTTCTATCAACACAAATTTCTCACCTTACCCCAGAAACACTACAAGAAACCTATTATACCAGGGACACTATTCTTACCACTGTGTAAAGATACAAAAACAGGTAGAAGAGACCTAGTCTTGGCTGGCCTGCACAAATTTGGAATCAAGTGGCTGCCCTTGATGATTCCAGTTCTAGCTTCTTCTTACTGCCTTACACTTATTTATTTATTTAATTATCTATCTATCTATCTATCTATCTATCTATCTATCTATCTATTTATTTATTCATTCATTCATTCATTTATTTATTTTTTAGTGAGGCAATTGGGGTTAAGTGACTTGCCCAGGGTCACACAGCTTGTAAGTGTTAAGTGTCTGAGGCCGGATTTGAACTCAAGTACTCCTGACTCCAGGGCCGGTGCTCTATCCACTGCGCCACCTAGCTGTCCCTACACTTATTTTTTATGGATTACAGGAGCATGGAAATTAGTGGCCAGGTATGATGATAGAGAACTATGGGCATAATCCAAAGCTTTTTAAACTGTTGGCATAAACCTGAGTTAGCCCCTCGGATAACTTCATACTGAACAAATAGGAATCAACCTAGAAACTATCTTCATCATTTGCTATTGAGGATCTTATTCATACTTAGCGCCATTAAAAAACCAAAACCCAAACCCCTTACACGGTAATTTAATAATACACTGAAGGAATAAAGGATCTATGCTGATTTTATTCTATACCATACATTACCATGTTTTACTACTTCAAAAGTAATTGATAGAACTAAGTGAAACCAATTTTAATACATTCAATCTTTTATAACTGAATGAACACAACTTGATCATACTTCTTGTTTAGTTTTCTAAAGGTAAATACTGTCTTGACTCTGAATTTTTGTTGACTAATGGATTTGGACAATGGGCCCTAAGAGAAGTCAGTGTTTGACTGTATCTCTCATGCCACCAGGAACCATCCTAAGGATCATATGGATGAGAAAACAAAGAATCCATTCCATGAGGCTAGCTGCCCCAATAATACTCAGACATTTCACCCCCATTCCAATCATCTTTTTGATTCTAATAAACACATTGGTTTATAGAGAGAAAAAGCAAAACAGCTAAAAAAAATAAACATCTGTACTTACATGTATCTGGCTTGAGTTGACTGTTTGTAATTCCAAAGTACTGGGGATTTTCAATGACAGGAATCTTGGTCATTCCAATGATGACAGCATCAGGACCTCCTTCTGAAGAAGATGGAGTGTTACTTCCATTGGAGATGTGATGGAGTGGACTGGCAGAGTCATCATCATTGCTGATAACTGAAGAAGGACCTAGAGTTAGAAACAAAGATTCCCCTGTAACTCCACATGTTGTTCTCTCCCCATTCCTTAACTAGTATTTTTTGGCAATGTCTCTGTAATGAAATCTCTCAGTAGTGGTATTACATTTTCCTATAATTCTTCCACTGAAAAATATATTGTACTAGTACTCTAGAGACCTAGATTTTAGTTCTCCATCTATCACCAACTGGCTATCTGACCTTGGGCAAGTCACTTAATCTTCTGGGGGTCTCATTTTCTTTATCTGAAGAATATAATATAGGAATAATGCCTGCTCTACTGGCCTCAGTGCTGTAGTGATGATCACATAAGAAAAGTGATGTAAAAACAGACATCAAGAATTCTATACATACCAGGCATTAAATCTAGTGTTACCATCTTTATAATAGTGGCAGTGAAACTATATCTGGTCACCACTGAATGTGATAATGGTGATGATATACCTCTTTACTTTTTTATAGGCAGTGTGAAATGTTTGTAACTGTTTTATAAAATTGTTTGTGAAACACCAATCCAATGGGCATGAATATGCCCTATCCTTAAGTTTGGTCTACCACTTGGGATCATTGCTTGGCTGTTTGTTTATTAAGGTAAGAGAGATAAAATATGCCCTCTAAACAAGACTTAAATATTTTTATCCTTTTAGAATATTCCAAGAATGAATTAGATATGTATGTGTAGGTGTAGTTTTATATATACATATACATGTCTATATCTAGATATATGCATATATATGCATATGTATGTATACCTACTACATGTGTTGTATACTTGGTCTCATATGAAATTCCTCCTTTTACCACTAAGCTCAAGCTTCAAATAAAGATCAGACTGATAATAGATCATCAGAAAGGAAAGGATCTGTGCCAATGATCACTCTGAGGTTTCTAAATCATGAAGACCTCAGTGGTCCAATTTAAGCAATTCATAATGGAACAGTGGGACAAGAATTCCCTAGTTCGATATTATAAATGTTTCCAAGGCATGTTGAAAGGATATGGAGTCCTTTGGACATATCTCTTAGAGGGAAAAGGCATGTTTGTGCGTGTGTGTGTGTGTGTGTGTGTGTGTGTGTGAGTGAGAGAGAGAGAGAGAGAGAGAGAGAGAGAGAGAGAGAGAGAGAGAGAGCTGTTTGGATGTGGGAAGAGAAGGAAGGAAGGATGGGACAGATAGAATCATATATCTGGACAAACACTTCTTTTAGGGAGGGGAAGGGATGAATTCTCACTTCCTATGTCCTGAAGTATGGTTTTCCTTACTCTGAATTTTAAGAATTCCTCCCAACAATGGTAGAGATCCCAATTTCTCCTTCCATTTACTGCCTATCACCAACCCACCTATGCATATATAAGGAAGAATAATTGTAAAAATAACAAGAATCATCTTTTCTTCCTTTTTAATGGATAGAACAATAATGACTAATCTTTCTTCTAAGATTCACCTCCCCCTCCCACTTGAGGACTATCATTCAGTTTTCAGCAATAACAGTGAACTATTCTCAGCTTTTTGCATCTTAAATAAAGTATACAACAATTTGCCAACTCCTCTTATGGCTGATTTTGAGAATGTATTCTCAAGAGTGTGAGTTAAAGTTGACTCTATTGACACACTTCAGGTGAGTCCTGCACATCAGACCTCCCAAAACATGCCCAGAGGAGAGGAGGATCAAAAGCTAAGTCAAGCTCACCATTTGGTGGCATCTCACTTGCTGCTTGCAAGTGGGAGTTGAGATTAAAGTATTACCCAGGGATAGATAGAAAAAATGCCTTCTTATCAATGTTAAATTATTTTCTTACTGGCATGGCAGGCCTGGATCACCCTAGGGTTGGAGCTCAAAATTCTAGCCAATGATGAAAACTGGAAATCAGTTCCTCTGAGAATTCCATGTTTCTATTAAAACCTTCCCGTCGGGGCAGCTAGGTGGTGCAGTGGATAAAGCACTGGCCCTGGATTCAGGAGGACCTGAGTTCAAATCCAGCCTCAGATGCTTGACACTAGCTGTGTGACCCTGGGCAAGTCACTTAACCCTCATTGTCCCGAAAAACAAAACAAAACAAAACAAAACAAAACCAAAAACAACCCTTCCTGTCACTTGTTATAATCACTGGTTTCAGTTACTGGTTTAGACTTTTCTTTCATTTTTCTCTTATTAAACCATGCTATTGACTAGCTTCCTTGAAAAAGAGAAAGTCTAAGTCACATATTTCTAGACAGTTTCTAGACTTTGCCTTTGTGTTAAAATTTCATCTTGTTCTGGTTCCTCTGATCACTTCCCCTTCCCGCCCCCCTCCTAATTAGTTTATAAATAAATAGCCAGTAAAAAGAGGCAATAGTAGGAAATAAGATCACAAAGGAGAACCTGGAAGTCCATACAAATCATCCCAAAGATCAAAGGAGCAGAATTTACAAATTGTATAATATTTGAACCATAATTCACATGCTGGTAATACGTGCTGAATCAGCAGAAGCCATCTAGGTCCTGTTATCAGGGTTCTGATCCAATGGCATGTAAATACCAGACAAATTCCAGAACTCCACACTTCCAGACTAGCACAATATCAAAAAGGTTCTGATAACTTTGAGAAGATGACTTTAAAGTTTAATGACAATTTTGAGATGATTTTGTCATGGGGTGTAGAGCACCCCAGAAGTTCTCTGGGGCACACCAAGGAATCTTCTCCTTGAGAAACTAAACCAGAGGACAGATAACGCCTAGAGAGATAAGCTGAACCAAACCGGACTGAGCTAGCTTGGGATTCGACCCTTCATTCTGGTCTCCCCTCCCCTGGGGAGATAAGTTTGGGTGTGGCTTCGGCCTTTGTGTTCTGAAGAGGGATCTGTAGCCACCCCTCACCCAATTCCTTTAGTCACTACCAGTGGGGGATGGTCCTCCACTGCTCACCCAATTCCCCCAGCTACCACCAGTGGGGGATGGTCCTCCCTCACTAAAGGAACTTTCCACAGGCAGATGGTCCACCCCCATCAGTCCTCTATAAAAGTACCTTCCGGTCTCCTGTTCGAGGAGATTTGGTACCTCTGAGCCATGTGCTTTATGCCAAATCTCCCCATGAAAAGTCCAAGGATTTCTTTCATGGTTTCCCTCCTCCCACCCTTCCCTTCCCTTGCTCCTAAATAAACTATCACCTTATTCTAACTACGTTTTGTGTGCAAGAGGGTGTAATTCTTTAAAGAGGAATTCCTAAGAACCCCATCCCCTACCCCAACCCTGTACCCCATTTCCCACCATATCAATTTGAATGTTTTAATGAACTAACCCCAAGTTGGCACAGATAAAAATTTATCTGGTTTTCCCCCAAACCCTATAAAAATGAGACCTCATAGTCCTGACCCCCAAGTGGAGGTCCATGGCGCTGAGTGCCCCCAACTCTAAACCCTGGTTAATTCAGGGATATTCTTTGCCTCTCCCCTTCCCTATTCTCTTCCCCTGCTACCTGCCTCTCTTCACCATCCTATTCCCTCATCCCAATGCTGTCTGCCTCTGTATACCTCCCCACTTTTCACCACTTGTCTCTGTACTTTCTGTGCTGTTTGTCCTCATACCCTTTGTGGTTATTAAAGTGTGATGGCTATTTTGTGTCCTAATTGTGGTCTTTCCTGACAAATATCCAAAGAACTGGTGTATCTGCACCCTTTCTATAATTTTGTAAACTAATTATCAATTCAACCCTTAACACAAATGTTACAATTTCCAACAAATCCATATCTTTTAGAGCACCTGAGCAACTGGAGCTATTACCAACTCATATAGACCATTTGTTCTTGTCTAACACTCTTCCACTAGCCCAGCTCCTGGGAAAATCACCACCATAGTCAACCTGCTTAGAAACCCCAGAGCATTATGTTGTACAGAATAGCTGCTCAATAACTGGTAAATTGGGGGCGGGGGTTGAACTGGGAGGGGGCGGGCCTAGTACAGAAGAAAAGAAAACACACCAGTGTTTGAATGCTCACTTTGCCACTTTGTAACTGTATGACTCTGGTAAAGAGTACATCCTCTTTGTACCTCAGTTCTCTCATCTGGAAAATAAGAGCACTGGGTTTTGTCAATCAATATGCTAAGTGCTGGTAATACAAAGAAAGGCCAAATTCCACACAAAGTCCCTGTCTACAAGGAGTTTACATATTAATGAGGGAGAAACTTGTAAATAAATAGGTATAATCACAAATAGCTACAAGAGTAAAAGGAAGGGGACAGCTAGGTGTCGCAGTGGATAAAGCACTGGCCCTGGATTCAGGAGTACCTGAGTTCAAATCCGGCCTCAGACACTTGACACTTACTAGCTGTGTGACCCTGGGCAAGTCACTTAAAAGGAAGGTCCCTGCCACCTCTAAATCTATATAACCTCTCATTATTATCTGGGGTAGTTTGTGTGTGGGAGATGGCTTTAAGATTCACTAGTAATTCCAACTAAATCATCTGACATGTAGTTTAACCCTAGCCTAAAAAGTTCAGCTTTTAAGAATCTCCCTTTTGCTTATTTTTCTCCTCCCATCCAAATCTCATCTCCTCCATCCCACCCACAATTAAAACTTTGACCTTGATTTGGCAGTCCATAAGGGAAATGGACTCACTGCTGGAAAAAGTATTTCCTTCCCAATGCAGAAGCAATATGAAGCAGTAAAGGTAATTTTTCAAATGGCCTTTTCACTTTGCTGGAAAGTCTCTGTTGACAAATTTAAGCAACACATAAATCTCTGCAATTTTTTTTCAAGTGGAATATAAATTCTAATGCCATTTTTGTCATTATTGATGTTCCAAATATTGGAAGATGTATAGGGCTGGCAAAGTTGCAGGGATTAAGCCCATTTTTCTATGAACATTTTGATATAATGAAGTGCAGAGCCCAGCAAGTAAGCTGTGGCGGGGAAGACAGCTCTCAGGGCTCAGAAAATAGATGTCTATATAATTTGACAGCAGCTAGGCTGTGCATAGCAAAGGGAATGCCTCTGTGTGCTTGTGCACATGCATGTATTATCATATAAGACATGGAGAAGCAGGGGAAAGAGAAACCGTCGCACTCCACAGGATATCACAAAGAACCACTTATTAGAGCCCCAGAGAAAAATCTTATTAATACATATTAATAAAAACATTAATTAGACTGCTGTGTGCAAACTTGTTCAGCTTCAGCTACATGGTATTGCTATCCCAGCAGATAAATGCGAATTCTACCTGACAACACCAGAGTCTGGCTTCATTTTAATATCTTTCCAGTGCAAAGGGCTGTCTATTTTATTTTAGCACTTGTCCTAGGCACACAATTTCATAGCCACATGTAAGTCTAACATAGACTTGGTTTCTAGGGTTTAGTTGAAAAAGCAGAGGTGATCTCAGAAAGCCCCCCCCCCCACTCCAGCCCTTAGGTTTCCAAAATGAGGGAATGTGAAGGATATTTGGTAAGCAACTATATTAGCCCACTGAAACATTCCCAAGCAGTAAGTAGTGTTAATGAGAAAAAAAATGAGTGAATTAGAGAGAATAACTTAATGATACTTAATGATATTATGTACCAAACACTTTTGGGGGTGGGGCGGGGCAATGAGGGTTAAGTGACTTGCCCAGGGTCACACAGCTAATGTCAATTGTCTGAGGTCTTATTTGAACTCAGGTCTTCCTGAATCCAGGGCCGGTGCTTTATATATTCTTAAGCCTGGAATTAATAACTTTTACTGCATAGTACTAGATTACTCTCCAAAAAGATTTTGTTTATAATTCTACCAGTAAAGAATGAATGTACCTGTTTCTCCACAACTCCACCATCACTTTTGCTTTTGCTTTTATTTATTTTGGCCAATTTGACAGGTTTGAGATGGTACCTCAGAGTTGTTTTCATATGTATCTCTTTGATTTTTAATGAGGTTGAACAGTTTCTCAGATGATTATTAATAACATTTCCTAATTTGAAAAATGCCCATTCATATCCTTTGACCATTTATTGGTTGTGAACCGGAAGTTACAACTGTGGGTTTTAAACAGTTCCTTGTATATTTTGAATGTCTAGTTTTTATCTGGGACATTTTCCATAAATCTCTCTACAATGTGCTACTTTTCTTTTAATTATTTAGTTTTTGTTGTAATTTAAAAAAAAATTAATGTAGTGAACCACATCTCTCTTGGGGGACATATTTGCTTGTTTTTCTATTTGTTTAGCTAACATACTTACTGTGGAATTTCAGATGCTGAACTGATAAACAGGGTTGCCCTTCTTTAATCTATGGGACAGTTTTAGGAGACGTGAGGAGCACACACCCCCTGCCCCCTGCCCAACCCCAAATGAGGATAGCTAAATGGTACAGTAAATAGCATGCCAGGATTAAAGTCATGAAGACCTGAATTCAAATCCTATCTCAGACACTTACTAGCAGTGTGACCCTGGACAAGTCACTTCAAATTCTCTTTGCCTTAGTTTTTTCCCATCTGTAAAATGGGAATAATAATGGTACCTATTTTCCAAGGTGGTTGTAAGGATTAAAAGAGAATATATTTCTAAAGCACTTTGCAAAAATGCTGGTTGTTATTGTTGATATTATCACTAATTATTTTATTATTAACCGTCCTTCCTAGGTGTTACTAGTTCTTATCAATACTTTATCACCAAACTTCATCAGTTCACAATTAGAAATAATAAGGCAGGGGCAGCTAGGTGGTGCAGTGGATAAAGCACTGGCCTTGGATTCAGGAGGACCTGAGTTCAAATCTGACCTCAGACACTTGACATTTACTAGCTGTGTGACCCTGGGCAAGTCACTTAACCCCAATTGCCTTACCAAAAAATAATAATAATAATAATAATAATAGAGATGTAGGGTGTTACCTTAAATTCATACTAAAATATGAATATGCAAGGGGCTCTGCTATTTCATTCAGTTGTCAGTCCAAATGATAAGACTAGGTATCTCATAAATTGTATTTTAAAAATTATTTACACAGACCCTGAATGAGAGTAAGAGAATGTGGTCAAGCCAAAACTGTAAGTTTTCAGAGCAGTCTTATTTGGAAAACATCCAGAAACAGTAAAGTGGGAGTGGGAGGAAGGACTATTTTTCACTTAGGTAGAAAAGTCGCATTGACCTATACAATCTTATCACAGAAGGCACTCCCCCATCCACTCAAATCCAAACCCCTGCAAGCTTTCCCTTCTTTGTGAGTCTTCTCTATATGGGAGAAGAACTAGTTTTAATTCACAAATCTACTTAGTCAGCCTCATTTGATGGATGTGAGTAAGCTGGGCCTCAAACTAATTTTCATTCTTGCTTATTTGACAAACTACCTATTTTACATGAAGTTACATTTCATTTCCTTAATGCACTGACTAAATTACATCTCAGCCCAAGGCCAGGACAGCCGCTGACACTTTGCCGTAGAATAAAATGAGCAGATTTCAGTATTGCAAAACAATTTGCCAGAACTCAACTGGGAAAAAAAGGAATGCTCCATACCGGTGAGGTGTTAGAGTTGCTTCTTCCCATGAATCATTAATTCATTGCATAAATCAAAGACTAATTTCTTGAAGAGTGTCTAATTAAATGGGATCACCTAATTACTTAACCAAAGCAGGAGGAATGAGGAACTTTTAACCATAACTTGCACTGATTTTGCTTCCTCAAACTAGACCATGAGAAAAGTGGAAACCTTTGGAAGAAGAGGGGAAAAAAAGCACCTGGTAGTCAATATGGTGACCCAGCAAACAGATGGGGAAACTGAGGCCCAGAGAGGCTGAGTGACTTATTTATGGCCTCACAGTTATTGAGGGTCAGAGGTAGGATTTGAACCCAGGTCTTCTGACTCCAAAAGCAGTGCTCTATCCTCCCTATCCACTGCTTCCTAGTCTTAAGTAATAGGATTCCTTCAAACTGGAAGGGATTTAAGAGGCCAATAGCTCATCCTTTCATTTTTCTGATGAGGAAACTGGGACCCAGAGAGAGAAAAGGACTTGCCCTGCCTTCCCCAGGTAGTAAATGTCAGAGGTGGGATTTGAACCCATGTTCTCATGCCAGAACTGGTACTCTTTTCAAAGTACCATGCTGCCTCTCATAATTCTGCCCTCCACGTACTTGAATCCTAACAGTTTTGGTTTCATGTGAAAGATTTTTTTTTCTTATCTTGAGAGAATGAAAAGTTAATCTGTTGATAGAAACCTTTGTTCAAGGCAGGGAAATGAAAAGATGATGGGATGGTATACATAATTCCACTGAGTCTCTCTCATATGCTCCTTTCCCTTTTTAAATAGAAGCCTGGTCACCTAGGCAGGGTAAGAGAAAGAAATTGGGGGCGGGGTGAGGAGGGGGAGTAACAAACACATGTATTTGGCAAACCACCAGTGGTTCTAAACTGCAGCAATATAGTAAAGTACAAATGAAAACAAATCTCTTCTAGAGCTCAGGCATTCACTAAACAAAACCCTGGGAGAGATCTGCTACCTCAGCAAGGAATGGGGATACAGGAAGGAAGAAGGAGGATTCACAAATCTATTCCAAGTTCCATTACTGACTCCCAAAGTGACCTTGGGAAAATCACTAGATTTCAATGGGGCTTAATTTCCGGTCTTGTAAAGAGGCGATGTTCTCTGCCTATATCACAAGAATATTCTCAACACAAATAGGAAAATACCTATCTAGGATTTTGAGGAGCTCCAATAAACAAAGCCACAGTAAAATTTCCCCGCCTCTTAGACCCTTGTTTTCTCCTTGGCGTACAATTTCTCATGATTACACAGTCAATATCACACACAGGGGAAGCCCCAAACAGGTACAGGAGGTAACTTATGGTCTCTTTTTAAAACTTACAGCTTTTTTTTTCAACAATTAAAGATAAAATACTTTGTAGAAGGAAGCACTAGTTTGTGTTTTTAGATTTGTAAATGTTTTGCTTTGTATCCAGGACAACACGTCTAATACAAGAGTGCTAGAGTTATAGTTCCAAAAGCCAGTTCAGAATTTCATTGGTAATGATCTATTCTTTTTAGGATGTTGGATTTCTACCCTCATTTTTCTCATTGTAAGGAGAGCCATATCCTGCTTTAGAGGTATTTTGGGACTACTTTCTAGCTCTAAATCTATGATCTTTGGGAAATGACAGTATCTCTTTATCCCAAGAAGATGGGCCTGTGTCACCAAATGACCAAGACCACTGCTTAGGTATTATCATATGATAACCTTGGGAAGAAAGATACATCAGCTTCTACAGTTATAGAAAAAAAAGCTACTGACCTCAGGAAAGCCTTCAAACTCAGGCAAACAAAAGGGGGAAACAGAGGTCACTTTTGATTTGTCAGGGTATCATGAACTCCATTTAGAACATTTAACTTTGGCACAGTAAAATGGGAAAGGCCTTTTGGGACAGGTCCAGTGGCCAACTATATGTCTGTTGAATAAGAACCATCCAAGTCTGGAAAGACTCATGGGGGATCAATTTCTCAGCCATGTCAACTCTTAAAGCACATCTCCTAAGTCATAGAAGAATTGCAATATTTACTAGTAGAGGAAGTACTACACCAGAACATCATAAATATTAAAATGAGCGTTACCTAAAACAAGTGTTCTTAACCTAGGATCTATGGACTTGTTCAAAAAATATTTTGATATCTGTATTTCATATAGCTCACTTCAATTGTTATTCTATGTATTTTATTAATTTAAAAACATTATCCTCAGAAGGGGTAGACAGACTTTAACAAATAGCCAAGAGGGTTCATGACACACAAAAAAAGGTTAAGAACTCCTGAAAAAGATTTTGCTGACTGTTTTGCCTTTTTGTCTTATAAGCCTGGAGTGTCAGAAAGAAAATTCTGCTGCAATGTAATTTAGCCAAAGGCTTGATTTTTAATCTATTCTGGATTAAGGAAAATTTTCTGGGAAATGTGAAGTCCCATGTTCCAGGGCTGATAAGTGTTTGAATATGGAATACCTCCTCGGATTAGTTTCCCAACCTTGAGTTGAGAAAAAGAGCTGAGAGCTGGCAATCTTAACTAAATAATAATCCAAGCTTTATTCTTTCCACTTGGCTATTCTTCTGGGATCTCAGAATACTTGACAAGCATTATTCTATCAGTCATCACACACTCCCTGCACTTAAGGTGATGTCTAGTTAGTAACACACAAAAAGGTTTCAGCAATAATGTTGACTCAAGCTAGGTGACATCAGCCAAATCTCTTCCCCTCTGCAAAACAGTTGAACTTTCCGGCCAAACTTGTGGCATGAGATTAGCCAGTTCCCTGGGGAATCTTCTTAAAGGTCACCCTAGTATTCCTTAAAGATACTGACAGACCCACATTCTCCCAGAGATTCTGGCAGAAACATTGGCTCAAACTCCCCTGAACAACTGTTTCCATGGAAAACCTAAACAGTGACTCAAAGCCAAGCAAACTTGCTCAGACACTTCAACAAGGCCTTATCACCAAATGAGAGCAAGACAATGTATCCTTGTCACCACTCTGTCAGCTTCTCCTTGCCCAGGGTTCAACTCCCATATTGATTAAGTTTGGAAGCCATTGCTGTGTTTGGGTTTTCTTTCTTTCTAAAATATGAAAGGCATAGCTGTTGAAAAGGTTTCCAAAGAATTTTTTTGGTCTCTACACATTCTCATCTTTATGCAGTGCTTCCCCAAATCTCCCCTTTTTCTGCTCGATTAACAGACAGGATTTTTCTCACCCAGGGAGCAGAGATTCACAATTTCCTGTCAATGGGTTGATTTCCATGGCTTTCCCTGAGGTGCACATTGCACATTCAGCAGGGCTTTGGCTTGCCATTGCCACCTGGGAATGTATTGACCTCCACATTTTATTGTATCAGTGGTCCTATTGTCTTAGCTGGGGACTCCCCTGCCTGCTTTCCACATTCTTAAATTCAGCCAAATGCAATAAGAATATGAGGCTACCCGATGATGTTTACATAATTCTATTACACTGAATAACAGAAGAGCTCATAAAAGAGAATAATGGAATTATATCAACATTATATGGCTGCCTGCTGAATAAAAAGAATTGAATTAAAAGACCATAAATAGAACCGAATGAAAACCTATTGTTTAAAATACAAGTCAAATGGATTAACCAAAGGCAAACCTGTTTATTATCACTTGGGGTGGCAAAGATGTTGATGCCAGGAGAGCACCATAGCCTTAAGATATACAAATTATACTCTGTATCAGGTCTCTCTTCTTAAGAATTTTCCCACTGAATCTCCCATTTGTTCAAGAATTCCTGCTGGCTTTATTGAAATAAAGTGATATTAACTGAGGA
Organism: Dromiciops gliroides; assembly: GCF_019393635.1. Lineage (NCBI taxonomy): Eukaryota > Metazoa > Chordata > Mammalia > Microbiotheria > Microbiotheriidae > Dromiciops > Dromiciops gliroides. The sequence continues at coordinate 603,636,443 of NC_057861.1, forward strand.
CCCAGATCATAGACTAGATGGAATATGGATGGAATTTAGTCTCAGAATTTAGACCTTTGCACTGAATGATTTCAAACTGAATAATTTAGTGTTAGGTGAATCTATTCTCAACCCCATCCGAGTTTCGTTTAGGAAGTACCAAACACTTTCCTTGCTAGCTGGGCAATCCTGGAAACATCAATTAAATGTTCTGGGCCTTACTCTCCTCATCTTTAAAAATGAGGCTAATATAAGCATCTACCTCACAGGGCTGTTATGAGGATCAAATGAGATAATAAATGTAAAGCACTTTGCAAATCTTGAAGCACAATATGAATGTCAGCTCTTTTATTGTTGCGTGAAAAGGTATCATTGGTGAATCCATGGCATGGCCTCCAAGGAAAGTGTTAGAGCAATGCTCCAAAGTAAACATGTGCATGTACGTGTTGGTATACGTCATTCCTTTAGGAATGTTTTATTGCACTGGTGTGGGTATTCCTTTAAGAAATACAAGTTATATACCCTCTATATCTTTTTTTTTTTCTTTTTGGAGAGGCAATTGGGGTTAAGTGACTTGCCCAGGGTCACACAGCTAGTAAGTGTTAAGTGTCTGAGGCTGGATTTGAACTCAGGTCCTCCTGACTCCAGGGCCAGTGCTCTATCCACTGTGCCACCTAGCTGCCCCTTACCCTCTATATCTTAAAAGATAGTTTTTGTGAGCTGCTATGTTGGGAAGAAAAAAAAAAAAAACACCTGACCTAATCCACTGGTGAGCTCTCTAAATTCATGTGGATCATTCCCTGGATGACACACAGTTTATTGTCCAGGCTTATATTTCACACCTTTCTAGTTATCTAGAACTTGCTAGAGTTTGTATTTGCCTGGCATTAGCCTTCAAGAATCCAGACCATCATCTAAAGAGAAAAACTGTGGGGCAGCTAGGTGGCACAGTGGATAAAGCACTGGTCCTGGATTCAAGAGGACCTGAATTTAAATCCTGCATCAGACACTTGACACTAACTAGCTGTGTGACCCTGGGCAAGTTACTTAACCCTCATTGCCCTGCAAAAAGAAAGAAAGAAAGAAAGAAAGAAAGAAAGAAAGAAAGAAAGAAAGAAAGAAAGAAAGAAAGAAAGAAAGAAAGAAAGAAAGAAAGAAAGAAAGAAAGAAAGAAAGAAAGGAAGGAGGGAAGGAAGGAAGGAAGGAAGGAAGGAAGGAAGGAAGGAAGGAAGGAAGGAAGGAAGGAAGGAAGGAAGGAAGGAAGGAAGGAAGGAAGGAAGGAAGGAAGGAAGGAAGGAAGGAAGGAAGGAAGAGAAAAACTAATCCTGAGGCACTAAGCAGCTGAGATGACCCTGATCCTTGTTCCAAAGAGCTTGGCACACAGAGATGCAAATTTTCTGTTTGGGAGATAAAAATTCTAAGTAATAGCTCAGGCTCTCAGGGAATAAGAAAGAGGAGGCTTTGCTGGTAGTCCTAGGAGAAGAGCTCTTTCTGATTTTTCTGAAAGGGCGCAGAAATAGTATATGTATCATGTTTGAGCCAAACAGCATGAGGATTTCAACAGAGCTAGGTGCTGGGGGAAAAGGACCAGGTTTATGGGGAAAGTGTTTTGTATTATTGCTACTTTTCCTATTAGGAAAAAAAAATAGAAGGGAGAGGAGGAGGAGAAAGAGGAGAATACTTCAGGGCCACTTCCATAATAGAAACTGGGGGGGGGGGCGGGGCAGTGAGAGTTAAGTGACTTGCCCAGGGTCATACAGCTAGTAAGTGTCAAGTGTCTGAGGCTGGATTTGAACTCAGGTCCTCCTGAATCCAGGGCTGGTGCTTTATCCACTGTGCTACCTAGCTGTGCACCTCCCCCCTCCCCCATTGGATTTGTTTTGACAAGTCAAGTCTCATGAGTTACAGTGAAGACAGAAGACCCCTGGTGGATAGCAATGAACATAGGTACAATTTTGACACCTTGCATATGGTACAGAAATGCCTTATTCCAATTTCTCTTGCTCCCTGCCCCCCACCTCTGGGTAAGAGATCTCCCAAGCTATAATAACTGTCCTACAAAACAGATCAAGATACTTTAGCATATATAATAGAATTTGTGCATTCAAATGAGTCTTGACCATTTCTGAGTAGTCTCTGTGGGCAGCTAAACACTTATTTCAACTATGCTGCCATTATTCAAAAGATGTTTCAGTTTTGTATATTTGAAATGCAACAATTCAGCTACATTATGATTTAAATAGTTTTTTGCTAACTAGCCTGGAAAACTGAGCAACATTTATAATATTTTTCTATGGAAAGTGTGCTCTGAGTTAGCCATAGATTTAGTCACAGATTGTTATATCTGCAAGCAACCTTAGATATCATCTAATCTAATGGAGACCCTACCCCAACCCCACCAAGGCCACTCATACATATACCCTTTTAGCTAAAGAAGTGTGAGAAAATAATGGGATTTGGCAGATGCTCACAGGCCCCACCTGAATATTGATTTGGAATTGATTGAATTGGGTGAGACTGACTGAGAGACTGACTGAGAACCTACTTAAGGTTGATTAAATCAAGACCACACCTGGCCGGCCCTGAGTGGGGTGTTGTTCTCAGAGGCTGTGGACTATGACATCAACATAAGACCACCCTCAAGTCCAGCGAACCAATGGATTTGGATGATGCTAACCAATCAGCTTGAAGCAGTGTGTAAGGACCGCCTCTCCTCCAGACTTATAAAAAGCTTTCACATGCAGTTTGCTCTAGGAGTTCATGGCTGAAGCAGGCTCGTGGTGGAGGACTTGAGGAAAGGCAAGACCAGGCTGGAGCTCTAGGCTAGATAGACCTTTTCTTAACTTTCTGAACTCCATGTGTTCTCTTTTTACTAATACCTGGTATGCTTTAATAAATGCTTAATGCCCAAAGACTGGTGCTAAAGCTTCTAATTCAAGGTGACCACACATTTAGTTTTAAACGTCACAGAAACTAGAAGCTCAGAGAGATTGAGTGATTTCCCTCAGAGTAATCTAGCCTTAGACACTTGCTAATTGTGTGACCTGGGTAAGTAACTTAACCTCTATTTGTCTTAGTTACTCATCTGTAAAATGGGGATGTACTGGAAAAAGAAATGGCAGACTGCTCCAGTATCTTTGCCAAGAAAACCCATGTTCGCAAAGAGTCAGACATGACTAAATGACTGAACAACAGTAATACAGCTAGTTTGCTGCAAAGCTTGGATAAGATGAACCATATCTCCTAACTCCCTGACCACTATTCCACAAACAGATAACTTACGAATTTTGGAACCTATGGATAAAATATTAAAGCTGGAATCAGGAAGATGAGTTCAAATTTGGTGCCTTGGATGCTTATAAGGTATTTGACCCTGGGCAAGACACTTTACTTATTAGTCTTCAGTTTCTTCATCATCTGTAAAATGGGAATAATAATACATATACTACCCACCTCACAGGGTTGTTCTGAGCATCAATGACACAATGTAGGTATGTATACAATGTAAAGGACTTTGAAGACCTCAAAAGCATTACACAAAAACCCATTATTGTTTTTACCATTATTTGATATTCCATCAATTAGGCATCACTGATGGATGAAGAAAAGTGGGTTTTGTTTTTGTTTTTTATTTTTCTTCCCTGTCTGTGTTGTTACGCATTTCAGAGCTAGAAGAAGAAAACAGGGTAAATAACAGGTCTTTGAAGGTATTCTAGGGCTTTTTTTTGGGGGGGGGGCAATGAGGGTTAAGTGACTTGCCCAGGGTCACACAGCTAGTAAATGTCAAGTGTCTGAGGCCAGATTTGAACTCAGGTCCTCCTGAATCCAGGGCCGGTGCTATATCCACTGTGCCACCTAGCTTCCCCCAGGGCATTTTGTTATACTGACATTCTAGGGCCACTAATGTCAACAGGTCTGTTGTGCCCATTTAAAAACTCTCTCCTCCTTCAAACTCATGTTTTACCGTTAGACAAGCTTTTGGGTATTGCAACCCCTTTGACTCCTCTAGAGATTGGGGAGCAAATGATTTCAGCCGTTTCCATGGAAATGAATAGACACGTCCTCTGACTATTCAAATATTTGACTAGCACTTTTATTGAAGCTGCAGCTGCCTATTTATGTTTGTTTCACTCCTAGAGATCCAGCTTGCTGATTCAGTGGAAGCCCCATCCTTTGGTAATTAGCCTACTCTGATTCTCAAAATCCCACTGCCTGAAAAAAGAGAAATGAGTATTTGCATTTTCAATTGCTGAGAATTATTGTAGTCTTTTGGGGGCTGGAGGAATGGAAGCTGGAGGGCCACCTGGCTTTTGATGTAGCCGTTTGCACCGGCTACAGTTTGGGTGGCAAGACCTCTGTGTCTGGTTGATTAATTTATCAGTTATTGTTATTGGCAGGCAAATGAAACACAGTCCTGAGATGAAAATGTAGTAGAAGAGATAGGGGGCATTAATCAATATCTACACAAGAGTCAGAGAGAGGTAAGGAGCCAGAGGAAAGTAAAATGCTCTGGGAGACTTGAAAATGATTTATCACTTTTAATATATATCATCAGGCCCATTCATTATCACTGCTCATAGGTTTCTGTCTTCTGAAAACTTTGGCAATCAAACAACCTTTCCTTAAAGCATTGCAGTGAAAGATGCAGGTGGGAAAAATAAAAGATTGTGAAAAAACAAGCTGATGGTAAGAGAAGAAATGTTCACATTAAAATGAAATCTCCACTTGTTACTTTTCTTATCTCTCTAGAACGGCTTCTTTGGCTCCTCTGCGTGACCTGGCTTCCTTCAAGTCTCAGCTAAAATCCAACCTTCTATGAGAAGGCTTTCCTGATCCCTCTTAATTCTAGTGACTTCCCTCTGTTAGTCATCTCCTATTTATCCCATGCATAACTTGCCTGGACACAGTTGTTTGCCTCCAGTGTTATCTCCCCCGTTAGACTGCTATCTCTTTGAGGGCTGTCTTTTCTGTTTCTTTGTATCCTCATTGCTTAGCACTATGATTAGCAAATAGTAAGCACTTCATAAATGCATATTAACTGACTGGTTGATTAGAGAGAGTCCGTGGAATTGATCAGATACAGAAGATGATGAAAGTGAGGTCCAAGAAGACCCAGTCCCTCCTCTCATTTTAACTGGCCAGAGAAGGAAACTGTGAAGAGCCCAGAAAAGTAAATACAATATTACATAGGAAAAGTAGCTTAAGAAGAAAAGGAGTTAAGAAATCTGAATTCCAATGCACAAGTAATATGACCTATCACTGGCTGTCTGTGTGATGCTGGGCAAGTAATTTCATCTCTCTGGGCCTTGGTTTGCTTATTTGCCAAATGATAAGGCTGAATGAGATGATCCCTAAGATAGCTTTCATTTCTGACATCTTTTCATTTTCGAAAGGTAACCAAAGTAATGAGTGCTGTGGAATATCATGTTACTTTTCCAGGTTTGCAAAGCATTTTACAGCTACTATCTAATTTGATCCTCACAACAAGCCTGTGAAGGTGCTATTATTATTATCTCCATTTTACAGATGAGAATGCCGAGGCTGAAAGGAGGTAAATGACTTGGTAAGTCCCCAAGCCATTAAGTGTCTGAAGCAGGATTCAAACTCAGGATTCAAACTAAGGTAGGAGAGAGTTCTAAAGAAGAAAGAGGTGGGCATCAGTGTCCAATGAGGGATAACAGTTCAAGTACTAGGACAGAGAGAAAACCACCAGACCAAATCAGCTAAAGAGGCTCCTTTAGAGCAGGGGCTGTCTCTTTTCTGTGCCATTGAAAAAGAGAGAATGGAGCCATGTAGCAGATTGGGCATAATAAATATTCAGTGATGATGGCAATGATCTGGGAGAGAACAATAATAATGCCAAGAGCTGAATTAGACCAAATACTACATACTTGGAGTTAGAGTAATTGTTTGGTGGGTTTGAGTAAATCGATGGCAAAAGGGTTACAGTGGAAATGAAGAAAGCAGAAAGAAACATTGAAAGCAGGGCTACAGGGCAGCTAGGTGGTATAGTGAACAGAGCACTGTCCCTAGAGTCAAGAGGACCTGAGTTCAAATCTTGACCTGACACTTACTAGCTGTGTGACCCTAGGCAAGTCACTTAACCCTATTGCCTGGAAAGAAAAGAAATCAGGGCTACATTAGGGAAGGGAGGGATCAAGGTGGGGTATTAGGTCTTGCAAGTCCCTCAGGACAGAAAACTCCCTATGAAGCTATGAACTATACTTACCTCTTCAAGGGCTGACCACTGATATTCCCAGAAGAGGACTACTCTTCCCCCAATTTCCCTTCCTCTGTCCAGTAACAGACACTGTAACAAATAAGCTCTGCTCACTTCTTTTACCTAAAGAATTGCTGTGTTCTGATTTTTCCACAAACATAAAGAGGCACAAGGTTAGCTAGATATGCAAGATTAAACAAGGAGAGAAGGTCAAACCTCTGGCTGAATGTTATACATTTTTAGAGTTGGAGTCTCTAGGCTATTGTGATTTTTATACTGATAAGTAGAGAAAGACAGCTCCAGCAAGCAATTATTAAACACTTATTATATGCTAAGAACTGTGCTAATAAATTTCTATTTGGCATAAACTCCAATAAAATACTAGAAAAAGAAGTCATGTGGATGTAAATTAAATTGCCCCTAAACTAAAATTGAGCTAGTTGTAACAGGATGTGGTTAATTAAGTTTTCAGGGACAGTTTTATGGCACAGTGGATAGATTACTGGGCCTGGAGTCAGGAAGATTCATCTTCCTGAGTTCAGACTTGGCCTGTGACATTTACTAGCTGTGTGACCCTAGGAAATCACTTAATCTTGTTTGCCTCAGTTTCCTCATCTGCAAAATGAGCTGGAGAATGAAATGGTAAACCACTCCAGTATCTTCACCAAGAAAACCCCAGATTGGGGGAGGGGTCACAAAAAATTTTGGACACAATTGAACAACAGCAAAAAAAGGAGAGAATTAGCATTGCTGCTCTCAGAAGGAAAGAGAAGGGGAAGGGAAGAAAAATATGCATTGATATAGCACCTACTATGAGCTAAACACTGTGCTAAGTGCTTTTCTTATGAATATTATCTCATTTGATCCTCACAACAACTCTTCAGGATAGGTATCCTTTTTATTCCCATTTTACAGTTGAGGAAACTGAGTCAAACAGAGGATAAATAATTTGACCAGGGTCACATAGCTAGCAAGTATATCAGGCTGGACTTGAACTCAGGTTTTCCTGACTCCAGGTCCAGTGCTCTATCCACTGTGCAACCAGCTACCTACCAGTGTTAGAAGTGGGAAATGAAAAAGATGGAAAGGATAAAATGGGAGAGATGTTGTCCAGAAAAACTTCTGATTTTTTAGGCCTATTCTTTCTTTGCCTATCTACTTCTCCCCGTCTATATCCCCTTCTCCCACTTAACACCACCTCCCAAACTTCTCGGTCCATTATTGCACGCTGGTAAATGAGCATCTAATCAGATTTGCCAGTATGAGACCCTCCCCTCCCCTAGAAAACCTTTGGCTGTCTACAAGTCAGGTGAGTATTTCCCTAATATTTTTTTTCATGTTCTTCCAGCTTTCTCCTCCATACCTCCATATGTGAGAATCTCAACAAAGCCTTCCCTATAATGTATTGAACAACAGGGCCTATTGCTATCAACCCTGACAAACTCCTCAAAATCTTCTATGAATCTCCTTTAAATCCTAGCAATGAGGCAGCTCAGGGTGGGATTTCAAAATTATCCATGTTTGACCATACTATCAATTATCTGGATCAATTAAAAAAATTCAGCCAGTAATCTGTGTGCTTTGCCCCAAAGATGCCACAGTACTAAATATTTGGAAACATCTGGATGACTGATCCAATTTTCCACTTTTCTTGAGGACGTTTAGTGTCATGTAATAAGTAGAAAATAGTGTCAAGCCCCAGTCACAGCGTAGGTCCATGCTTCCTAAAAAAAATGATCGAGAGACTAAGGAGGTTTTGTTTTTATTCCAAAAGTACTAGGGTAGCTAATAAAGGGCCCAAACTTTATTCCAAGACTAAAAAAAAAAAAGAAAGGAAAGAGAGGAAAAGAAAAGAAAAAGAAAAAAAAAACCTGGCTTCAAAATTCACCACTAAATAGCTCCATTCTTCTGAAAGTAGAGTTAGGAGGTGGGGAACAAACCAAGAAACTCAATACCCACTCATTGCAGAACTGCCCAGTCCTTCATCCATACGTTTAATAAAGAGTAGCAATTTGTCTATATTTTACAGACACAAATGGTCTGTTGGCAGCATCAAACACTGCCTGTTTCCAGGGATTAGGGGGGACTGCATAACTCTACAGCAATAGAGCAAAGCAAAGCCACAAGCATGTTGGAGCCTGGCCCTTTCAAGTGTACAAAAATTTAAGGGGCCAAATTTGCTACTCCAGTCATGCAAGTCAAAAGGAACTATCTGCCTGCAAAGGGATAAGGAGTTGGCTCCCAATCACCATAAATAATGATAACGGTCCAATTTCTTGCTTTGTCCAGCATCCCCCTGGAACCGGAGGGAACATAGAGGTCTGGCTGATGTCAGAGAGAACTCAGCACTTATCCAGACCTGGGTTTTGCAATATGAGATGGCAGAGGGAGCTGACAAGGCCAAACTAATAATTCTCCAACTCGGGCATTCTCTTCTATGCTTTTTACCCTGTGCCTTCAACCAAAGAGACCACAGTTCCTATCCGTGAATCTGGCACGTTTATTCTCATTTTAATAAAAAGCAAATTAGACATCATAAAGTCTGACAACAATCAAACAACTGAGACCAAATGACTTTTCCAGCACACACTTGTCTTATTTGTTGAAATTTCTTTTTTCATGTATATATTAGCAATCTGGGTAAGAAATCCTTAATGCTGTTGAGAGTGGAATGAAATAATTTCTAGATGTTTCAAAGGAGCAGTAATACCCATTAATGTGACTACCAAACCAGAAGTGGGTATCAAAAAAGATGAATTATGTTCAGAAGTTAAAAGAATGTATGGAGTAATCACAATGATATAGACTTATCTGCTTCCCGAGTCTTTATATTTTTAACCAATCTACAGAGAAAATTTGGCAAGCCTTGGCACCTAAAAACTGGATTCAAATTTTAGAGTAAGACCCTGGAAAAATTCATTACATCTTCCATTGCAGAATTTCAATTATCTTTAACCAACGAAGCAGTTTCTGGAAAAAGATTGTCTATATTTTATACGAGGAATGGTCTATTTTTAAGACGATAATGGTATCTTTAGATGATTTATCATCAAAAACATGTGAGCCAATGGAAAAATCCCATAAAAGACTTTGGCTTATATAAAAAGGACTCTGGAGAAAAATTAACCTATGTGGATTTTGTTTTATTTCTTCATGTTTTCATGTAGTTAGACTGCACCCCTAATGAGTCAGGTGCTTTTGTCATAATCCCTTAAAGGATTTCAGTTTGCTGAAGCTATAACTTAAATGTGCCATATACCTAGTTTATTGAAAAGACATAAGATGAAAAATGTGTCACACTGCAAAGAAATACATGTAAAGAAAATCAGGCTTGATAACCTAATAAGTGTAGAATATATAAATATAGAGGGTTTTAAAAAAAGTTTCTGATGAAAATTTTTTTAACCATTTCAATATGTATTAGAATACATGATTTTCTTTTTAATACATATTGGTCAGCCCACAATATAGTCAGTAACTAAAGCAGATCTCTTTGAAATACATATACACATATATATTACATATTTGTAGGCATAGGTATTGACATAGACACAATAAAAAATGATAGGCATATCGCCTAGCGGTTAGAGCTGGCTCAGTAGCCAGATAGACCTGAGTTCAAATCCTACGTCATATCAGTACCTAATATTTCTACTTTTTTGCATCAAAGATCTTAAAACATCTCTTATAATTGAGTATTTAAAATATTTTCAATTTCTTGATAAAGTTTATGACTCATTTTTCTGTAGCCACAAGATTTTCTCAAAAACTGTTTAGCACAACTCAAGTAACAAAATGTGGAGTTATCTCAAGAGAAATAAGAATAATAGCTCATAGGTACTATGCTTTGCAAAACATTTGTCACAACAGCTTTGTGAGGTATTAGAGGCAGCTAGGTGGTCCAATGGATAGACTGCTGGAGTTGGAATCGGAAAGACATGGATTCAAATCCTGCTTCAGGCAATTGTTGGTTGACCTGAGCAAGTGGTTGAATTTCAGTTTTCCCATAATTAAAATGGGGGATAATAATAGCCTCTGTCTCCCAAGGCTGTTATAAGGATCAATTGAGATAACACACATAAAGTGCTTTGCAAACCCTAAAACACTATATAAATGTGAATGATTATTATTGTTATTTTATTAGCCCCTGTTTTTAGAAGACAATGAGGCATAAAAAGCTAAAGTGAATCTCCCTTTTTCCTCAGGGACTAAGTGGCTAAGTGGGGATTCCTGATGTTTTATTGTTCAGACATTTCAGTTGTACCTGACTCTTGGTGACCCCATTTGGGGTTTTCTTGGCAGAGATACTTGAGTGCTTTGCCATTTCTTTCTCCAGCTCATTTTATAAGGAAAATGAAGCAAACAGGATTAAGTGACTTGCCCAGGGTCACACAGCTAGTAAGTGTCTGAGACCGGATTTGAACTCAGGAGGACAGAGTTCCAGGCATGACACTCTATCCACTACACCACCTGGATTCCTATCCGAGTCTTTAAACCTGTAGAATGAAGGGGTTAGACTCGGTGTTCCCTGAGGTTCCTCTCCGCTCCAGATCTCTGAGCCTGACTCTCTCCACTCCATAATGCTGATCCTTGTTCCTTTGAGGCTTCTCTATCTACAAAGAAGAGATCTTAAAGATGGGCTTGCAGCATTTTAAGGCTATTTGGATTCCCTGGATGACTACCACAACTTGACAGAAAGTCGTCATGTACTTCTGTGGCCAAAAAAAAATCAACACTCAACTTTAAGCCTTTTCAAACCTTTAGCTGTGCTGATCCCTGGACGAAAGACATGCAATCTGTTACTGAGACTGCACTTGAAGGCTTTGCCATTGGGCAGGACCTGCCAGAGCTTGTTCTCCATTGGCACAAACTCCCAGATCTCCAGTATTCTTTTCATAACACAGTGAGGCACTGGAGTCAGATGATAGTGGAGGTGCCCTCCAAATCGTGCCATCAGGTATTCCAAGTGGCTATAGGCATGATACTCTTCCTATTACAAAGTGGCTAGAGCACTGAAACTGGGGTCAAGAAGACCTGAATTCCAATCCAGTCTCAGACACTTGGTAGGTGGATGACCCTGGTCAAGTCAGTTATCTGCCTCAGTTTCTTCATCTGTAAAATTAGAATAATAGTACCTACCTTGCCAAAGTTGCTTAGGGTCCATTGAGATAATATTTGTGAAGTGTTTTGTAAACCTTAAACCCACTATTAAAAATGCTAGTTATTGTTAATATCTGTAAAATTGGAGGACTTCCTCGCACTTGGAGTCAGGAAGGTCTGAGTTTAAATCTGGCCTCAGACACTTCCTAGCTGTGTGATCCTGGGCTAGTCACTTAGCTGCTGTTTACCTCCATTTTGTTATCTGTGAAATGGGGATAATAACAGTACCTATCTCTCAATGCTATTGTGAGGATCAAATGAGATGATCATTGTAAATGCTTAGCACAGTGCCTAACACATAGGAGCTAACAGCCAGGAGCTAACTAACCTGGTGGATCTCTTTAACCCTGCCCCCTCCACCCCTGCCTCCCTTATTTGGCCAACCTCCCTTACTTTTAACTTTTTTTTTTTTGCAGGGCAATGAGGGTTAAGTGACTTGCCCAGGGTCACACAGCTAGTAAGTGTTGTGTCTGAGGCCGAATTTGAACTCAGGTCCTCCTGAATCCAGGGCTGGTACTCTATCCACTGCACCACCTAGCTGCCCCCTCCTCCCTTACTTCTAAAAGCCTCTAAACCAGTCTTAGTGAGTAAACCAGACCAGGATGGAACTCTAGGCTAGATAGGCTTTTTCTTAACTCCATGTGTTCTTTTTTTTTTCTAATACCTAGTATGCTTTAATAAATGCTTAATGCCCAAAGACTGGTGCTAAAGCTTCTAATTTAAGGTGACCACACATTAGATTTTTTAGACATCACATTTAGATTTTAAACATCACAGTTTGCTATAGAAATGTTAGCTGTCGTCGTCATCATTATCATCGTCATTACTGTTATCCTACTCAATATTTCATTTTTATTTTTTGCTTTTCTTTGTATCATCAGCCCTTAGCATAGTGCTGGGCACACAGAGTCACATACTAAATGTTTGTTGATGTGACTTTTTAAAAATTGGTGGAATTGCAGCAGAAACAAGTTAGGCTTGTGAGTCATGAGTAATAACCATGACATTTAATTATCCTTTCCTAAGTGCTTTTACTGCACATCTCCTATTTGAGTATAATTTCTAGGAGCCAGTTGGCCTCCTCTCATGCCTGCCCACATGACCATCTTCAATAATACCATATTGAAATACACCATAAACATATAGATATACACTAGAAAATGATGATGTAAAATTACTATATGAAATATGTCTATACTGAAATGATTTTGAATATTTCTTAAGAGTCAAACATTTATTTCAATATTTAAGAATAACAATAGATAAGACAAAGTATACTGGACTTTAAGGTTTGAAAAGGATGTTACATATATTATCTCATTTGATCTTTGCATATAAGGTAGGTGAAATGATTGTCATTCTGATTTTACCCAAGTCAATACTGAGGCTCAGAGCAGTTGACTGACTTGCCCAATGGTCACACCACTGGTAATTATCTGATGTGTAATTCAAACACAGGACTTACTGACTCAAAGCTGATCACTCTATATCTACTACACCATTCTGCCTTTGAGACATGGTGGTAAATGTTAAGCAACTGGTTCTTTCTCTCTCAAAAAACATGTGTGCATCTCCAGCATTTAGGTTGAATCCTCATTATTAACAATTTTTCATCCCTTTCTTAAGTCTAAGACATTCAACAAAACAAGAAGTCAAGCTCTGATTTGCAACATTTGTCAATTCCCAGAAATATAAATGCTCACATTGAAAATTTAACAATTGGCTCTGGAAAGCGGCTCCAACCTAGTTCCAGCACACCCCCTACCTCTACTGATGCAAAACACAAATCCTCTGTGACTTAGCAGACAATCTTTGTGACCTACTCCCCTTCCCCCAAAAAAATCCCTTCTGATCTTCCACTTAAATAAAGACGTTTTACTTAATTTTATAATCATGGCTCTTTTTATTGCAATCAAGTTCAATGTCTTTCGCCTCCTCTGAATCTTCACACTCATTCACTAGACATAAGACCGCAACTATAGGCCACAATCAGTTTTAGGATAAGTCAGATTTTAAGAAAAACCAGACCCTATAGTCACACAGTAAGTGTCAAGTGTCTGAGGCTGGATTTGAACTCAAGTTCTCCTGAATCCAGGGACAGTGCTTTATCCACTGCACCACCTAGCTGTCCCCTACCTATTACAAGATTTCTAATAACAATGAAGCCCAGAATAAGCAATATTTTGTTGTATAAGACAGAAGTCAGGAAAACTACCAGAGCTACTAAGAAAATCAAAAGACAGACTAGCCATATTTTGTTTTCTTTCTATCAATCACTTCTTACTACCTAGATGACCTTAGGTAAGTCATTTTACTTCTCAGGTAGCCTCAGGTTCCTCATTTATAAAATGACAGCATTTAACTGGAGGGCCTTCACTCCCTTCCAACTCTAAACCTATAAACTATAATAAGTTCTCCATTAACAACTCCATTATCAAAATTTAGGTCTTGCTAGAACAGAATGTGACAAGTATTTTCAATGGCCTGAAAGCAGAAGCCTAGTACCTAAATTTAATGACATTGTCTCTGTTTTATGAAGTAATAAGACTTAAAAAAGCTTCTCCATTGTTTCTCTCCAAAGGCACATTTTACTTAGATTCATTATAGTATGGTCTTAGCATAGAGCTGGTTAAAACCCCAATAATCATTAATTCTTTTTTTTTTCTGAAAAAGAAATTAACAGAGTGAACAAGAGAGAAAAATGCATGGAATTCCCTCCTTTAAAGGTTAGAAGGGACAAAGATAAAATTTATTATTTCAAAGAAAAGATTATATATTGCTAGCCATCCTGATGAAAGGCATGTTTTGAGTGCCTGGAAGTCAGTAAGGGCCTAACCTTGATATATATATATATATATATATATATATATATATATATATATATATAGAGAGAGAGAGAGAGAGAGAGAGAGAGAGAGAGAGAGAGAGAGAGAGAGAGAGGGAGAGAGAGAGTTTATTTTTTTCTGAAGGAAGAAGGTCTTTATATAAAAAACAATATATCTTATCTTTTTCCTAGGGGGAGAAAGAACATATCTTATTCTACCATCCTGCTTTTAGCCATAAACGTAAGATTCTTCTCTCCTTCTCTGGGAAAAGAAAATTATTAAGTGCCTTGAGCTTATTTACATCCTGTGATCGCCTTCCCTGAGAATTTATTACATCTGTTTATTACCCTTCAAATGGATAGGCCTTAGTTCTTGATTTATTTCATTTTCCTTAACACTAATATAAATTTCTTGTAAACATAATAGAAGAAAAATGCATAATCTTGTGTATAACTTCAGAGTCCTCTCACCAATGAACAGCAACCTTAAATTTGCAGCCTTTAATAATTTAATATAATTTAGAGATTTTATGGTTTGATAAATGTAAACTCATAAGTCCCAACAGCACATGGTGCCTTCCCCCAAGCTGTGAACATCTGGGATGAGGTGTGCTTTTTCCCCAGAGGGGTACTCTTCTTTCCAGAAGCAACCATTACCACTTTTTCTGAACTTTATCTCACACTTCTCTGCCAGCCTGTACCCCTAAGTGAAACCATCTCCAGTCTGTGATCTCCAGTGTACTATTTTGCACCTCCCTAGAGAGGACTGTCATCACCCCTAACTCCCACTGGGGAGCTAATCTCCCCATGAAAATATGGCAATCTCCCCATGACTACATTCACATACGGACTGTTTTCAGGCACTATCCCTGCACTCCTTGACTGAATTTTCCTAAGGTACAATAATTCACAATAATGGTTCTGGATAAAGGAAATTAAGGGTTCAAACCTAGTAGAGAACTAGAAACACTTATTACAACATTCGGAAAGGGTTAAAATGCTTCATTCCAATAGTAGGGTATGGTTGAAAGCACTCATTTCACATCGATTTTAGATAAAGATGTCCACAGGGGCTATGCCAGGAATGTGGAAACTTTAGCCTTTTCTGGGGTCTACTCCACTCATGGACACAATTTTCTTGTTTTTAATTTTTCTTTTCCTGTCATTGTTATAAAAGGCCTCAGCATTAGGGATAGGGAAAAGAGATCATGGAATGAAGTTGCCCATTGTAAAGAGTAGGAATATATGATATAGGATAGGATCAAAGACAACCATGACCAACAATACCCTCCCATTTCCTCTCTGGGCATAGACGAGGCAGCATGGAAAGGAAACCCACTCACCATGATCCTGTGACCCAGAATATAGTTCAGGTTAATTACCCCCTTGTAGTTTATTCATATTGCATTTATGATTGGTAAGCCAAATTTGGCGTTGGGTTTACCTATCCAACCAAAAGATTTCAATATTTAAAATGATGTACTCCTAATAATGACTGTGACAAAGCCCCTAGAATATAACACTCGTGGATTTGATAGTTATCATCCTCTTAATAACAATAACTGACATTTATGTGGTAATTTTGCAAAGCACCTTCCATACATGATGTCATTTGACCCACGCAATAACATTATGGATATTATTACCATCTTTGTCTTATGGATGAGGAAACTGAGGCAAACAGCTGATAAGAGTAAGATGAGGGGTTTGAATCTAGTCCTGACTCCAAGTCTAGCACAGTATCCATTATGTTGCACTACCTTGCTTGTGGCCATTTATACGACTGGTAAGGCCCATGGCTGACAATGCCAGGACAAAACAAGCATGGGAAGAAAAGAAAAAAAAAAGATACAAAATAAAGTGGGAAATGAGGAGACAAACTAAAGAAAGGAGGAAGCAAAGGAAGAAACCATGATACAGTCATATACTAAGGGTGGTAGAGAACATCAGGTGCCAGGGAGTGATGAAGGCTGCCTCTACCTTCTTCCGATCATTCTTCTATTGAACATCACACCTTGATCCAGGGCCACCAGAAAGAGACTTCATAAAATCTTTTTGCACTTTTAGAATTTAATGACTTGGGTTATATTTAGGAAAGAAACATGCCATAAATGTCACTTAAGGAAATTTAGTGTAGCTACATCGCATGACTGTACCCTATGCATTCCTGCTTCAGACTCCGTGAAAAATGAAATTTAGCTCTTAGGGATGAAAAGACAAACTGCTGTAGCTGGCAGAAATTAGACTTATATCAATGATGAGAAGAAAACTCAATTCGTCTTGGAGTGCTATTTACTAATTATTTTTCTTGTTACTAGAACCAATGCTATTACAAGTTAAATGTTAAAAGTTTTAAAACTGTACAAGGACCTTAAGAAGCAAATGGATTTGGTGGGAAGGAGAGTTGGGAGTTTTGGAACACATTTTGAACTGAATTAGTCGTACAACATCATATAATGGATGAAATGCTGGAGATGAAACAACAAAGACCTGGATTCAAATCTTGTATGTGATGCTTAGTAGAAGCATGGCCCCATGGCGAGTAATTCTGAGTGTCAGTTTCTTTATGTGTAAAGTTAGAAGGTTGGATTTTAGGGCCTCTAAGATCCCTCCTAGCTCCAAATCTATGTGTTTTACATTGAAAGGAGCCATTAAGCTGTTAAGGCACAAATAAGGGACCAGGTAAGTTTTTCCAGGAGAAAAGAAAACTCAGAAGGGTCATGATAACTATCTTTAAATATCTGAAGAGCTGTCCTCTGAAAGAGGTATTCGAATTGTTTTGTTCAGTTCCAGAGCAGAGAAGAGCCAAGAGTAATACATAGAAATTTCAAGGGGGACAAATTTAGGCTTTGAGTTTAGGGAAAACTTTGAGCTGTCCAAAAGTGGTTAGCTGCTTCAAGAGAAGGTGACTTTCTTCTCTTTGGAAGTCTTCAAACAGTAACTAAATGACCATTTGCCTGGTATCTTTCATAGATTTAGGTTTTAAAAAAAATGCTCCTCATTAGAATGTGAGCTCCTTGAGGGCAAGGATGGTTTTTGTCTTTCTTAGTAGCCCAGGAATTTAGTACAGTGTTTGGCACATAGTGAGTACTTAATAAATGCTTATTGACCGACTAGTATCTAATTAAATGTATATACATAAGATTCCTTTGGGTATGGGTTGAACTACATGACCATCCAGATCCCTTCTAACTTTTAAAGTCTGTGTGATTCTGTGAAGTTTGGTGTGCTTTTCCATCACCTAAGAGTGACGGGATTATAACAGAGGAAAAACAAATGTTCTGTAGATAGAGAATTTGTGCAATCTGGCCCAGAAGTTTCTGGATAGGAAAATAGTATCATTCCTATACTAACTGAACTATATTTACCATGTGAGTCACCAAAAAGTCACAACATTCAACAAAGTCAACAACAACAACTCACATTTATTTGGAACCTTGACACTTGAAAAATGCCTTCCTCAGCAGTACAAGGATTAGCCTCTTCATCCCCCTATTCTACAGATGGGCAATGCTAATGCATTTTTCCCTCCATGTTCTCTGCTACACTGAGAGATAATTTGCCTAATAAGTAGACATACCTTCCAATACCAAACCAGGAACTACCAAAAAATATTTAGTGTTTCACAACTGACCCACAGTAAGATTTTTGTGTAGTCATAGAATTTTAAAGCTGAAAGGGATCTTTGAGGTTATTTAGTTCAACTGCTTCATTTCACAGATAAGGAAACTGAAGCCCTGTGAAAGGAAGTAACCTGTTTGAGTTTACAGAGATGGTAAGTAGTAGAGCAGAGCAGCTAGGTGGTACAGTGAATAGAACACTGGACCTGTAGCCAGGAAGACTTGAGTTAAAATCCATTCTCAGATAATTACTAGTTGTGTGACCTGGGGTAAATTACTTAATCCTGTTTGCCTCAGTTTTCTCATCTGTAAAATGATCTGGAGAAGGAAATGGTAAAATACTCCAATATCTTTGCCAAGAAAACTTGAAATGGAGTCACAAAAAGTCAGAGATAACTGAAATGACCAAACAGTAAAAGTTGTATGGGATCTGAACCCACATCTTAGCTGTATGACCCTGGACAAGTCACTTAACCCTGTTTGCCTCAGTTCTTCATCTGTAAAGTGATCCACAGAAGGAAATGACAAATCAATCCAGTATCTTTGCTAAGAAAAGCCCAAACGGTATCACAAAGAGTTGGACACAACTGAAAAGACTGAAAAAACCCTTCTCAGTCCAAATCTAGTGTTCTTTTCCACCCTTTAGCAGATAGTATAATATCATGGGCTGTCCTAAGATGTCTATAGTTGTGACATAGAGTATCCCTAAAAATCACCAGTTTTTTTTAACAGCTGAAAAAGCAAGCACTCTTGAATCCAATGAGAAAAATTCACTTAACCCCATTCCTCTCTGCTGTGCAAAGGCCAACAGCTGTCTTGTAATTTCCTTTTTAAAAGATACATCTGGAGCTTGGTGAGAAAGGATTAAGCTATTCCATACATCAGAGATTTTTTAAAAATTAAGCATCATAAATTCTTGTATAACCCCTGGAGGGGTTTGATGAGCCACTGGCGGGTACCTCTGGTGGACTACAGAACCTTGTGGTGCTGCAGGCCAGAACTCCTCATGACTGAAGCCTCTTGCTCATAGTAATTGGCGAAGTACAGATGTGCCCATATGAAAGAGATGAGATGATCAGCAAGAGGGGAAAATGTCCCCCAGTCACTCAACACAAACACAAACTCACGACCAGTGAACCTAAACCCTAAGTCTTCTTCAGCTGACCAGATACTACTGCAGAGATCTTGACAGCCAAGTGATAGGCCAATGAAGTTTAAAATATATATATATATATATATATATATATATATATATATATATATATATATATATACACATACATACATATATATTAATGAATGAGTAGATAGATACAGAGATAGATAGATGACTATAACTAGTGTTTTAGTATCATAGAGGCCAAGCAACTTACAAGTTGTCCTTTTTTGGGGGGGGTACCTGAACCAACTTGTTGAAGACATGTTTTGCCTGAGTCTGTTATTTGAATTTGTTTTAACTTGGAATACAAATCAACCAAGAAAATCTTGCATTCAAAGATCTTTTTCTTGAACAAAAAAATCATCAAAGCTCAAGTACCCCCTCCTACAAGAAGCTTCCCTTGATTCTCACAGTTGTTACTGCCTCCTCTCCCAATGTCATTTTGTCTTTATTTTGTTTGTCTTACATTTATTCCTCTGTAGAAATGTGTTTCCCAGGAGAATGTAAAGTCCTTGAAGGCAAGAACTGTCATGCTTTTGTATTTGTATCTTTGGTACTTAACACAATTTGTATCTTTGGTATTTAGTACCAATCAAGTAAGTGTCAGTCTGTAAATAAGCATTTAAAAAAAAATCTTTTTAGGCAGGGCAATGAGGGTTAAGTGACTTGCCCAAGGTCACACAGCTAGTAAGTGTCAAGTCAAGTGTCAAGTATTAGATGCTGGATTTGAACTCAGGTTCTCCTGAATCCAGGGCTGGTGCTTTATCCACTGCACCACCTAGCTGCCCCCATAAATAAGCATTTTCTAAGAGCTCACTATGTTCCAGACATTGTATTAAATGCTAGGAACACAAATATAAGTAGAAAGACAATCTCTGCCCTCAAGAAGCTTATATTCTAGTGAGTGAACAACAACACATGAAAGGAAGCTGAAAAGGAATCTGAGTTGGGGTGGGGGGCAAAAGCACCTACTATGCAGGCACAGAAAAGAAAGCCCAAAGTGCAACAGCCTGGAGATGAATGACACATGACTATACTCCATTAATGGAGGTTCCAGAAAGAGCTATACAATCAGAGGGGAGGGAGAGGCTTTGTGGGTTGAGGTTGCTTCCAATGTGTGAATTCCAGGGCTGGAGTGAGGCTTCAGGATGAAAAGTGGGAACTGGTAGATGAAATACTGAGTGCAGCCTAGAGAGAAATGCTTGTTGATTTTCTAATAGATAGCTTCAAAAATATGAGAAATTTTTTATAAAATGTGCTTGGGATCAATACGTGTTGCTGTTGTGTTCTCTGGAATATATGTGATATTTAATATGCTTTGATGAACTCATTATCTCACTGATGTAAGCAGTCTCCAACATTGCAGCCCACAGTCTACTTGAGCAGTAATTTGGCCCACTGATACCAGCCATAAGGATACAAAATAATTAATATATTGAACCTTTTTCCTAATCCTCATCTTGAAAAAGGCAAGATGATATAAGAGGAAGAATCCTAACCTTATAGGCAGAGATTCTAGATTTGAGTCTAGATCCAACTTTAGTAGTATAGATGGGGACAGGTCATTTAGCTTATCCATCTATAGGATATCCTCCATCTATACAATAAGACAATAATGTCTGTCTCACAGGATTGTCAAGGGGTTAGAATGAGATGATGTATTTAAAGTGTTTGCAGTCTTTAAAGTACTATGTAAAAGTTTGCTGTTAGTCTGACCTGGGAATCCTTGGACAAGTCTCTTGGAGAAGGTGATCTGTAAAGTAAATTCCCAACTCTGAATTCTATTATCTTCCTCTACATCTCTCAGAAAGGCATTTACCCCTCTTTTACCTAAAACTCAATGTACACAAATCCATCCAAAAATCAATGTCTCCCAAAATGTACTCAACCAGGTAAGCAGTATTAGGAAATGAGAACCATATCTGTGGAAAATGAACAAGATCCCTACCATGAGAATAAAACAACAAAGATGAATTTTCATTTTCAACCTGGAGCAAAGTTACATTTTTTGACAAATGATGTTCTGTGTTGTCATGACAACCAGGCTTGTCAGAGGCACACGCCACACACACACACACACACACACACACACACACACACAAGCCACACATAAATCATGGTTCATAAGGAATGGGTTAAAACAAACATTTCTAGACTATCCTCAAGATGTAGCACCAAGAAGGTAATTATAGACATTTGTATCAGTCTCCTACAAAGCATGACAGCTTCAATTTTACATAATGTTAATTAAAAAATCTATTAAACCCATGTCCCTCTGTGAGAAATTAATATCACACCTAAGGTTTCCAGTCAATGCATCACTGGAGCTGTTAGGCCTGGTATGGTAATGACAAATAGAAAGGACTAAACTCTGTTTCTGACATGAGACAAGTGACTTGCCTCTAATTCTGACCTCAGTAGAAGAAATGAATGTGGCAATATGACCAAGCTGAGTGATTCTTCTTCTTCAAGAGTCTTCAAGAAGCCTCAAGGACTGATGAAAAGTCTTAGCAACAGATATTCTTTTTTCTTTTCTGGTGAGGCAATTGGGGTTAAGTGACTTGCCCAGGGTCACACAACTAGTAAGTATTAAGTGTCTGAGGCCAGATTTGAACTCAGGTCCTCCTGATTCCAAGGCCTGTGCTCTATCCACTGTGCCACCTAGCTGCCCCAGCAACAGATATTCTAAAGAAAGGTAAAAGAAGCTGAGATGTTAGCCTGGAGAAAAGGATGAAGGGCATCCTGGCACCTGAAGGCATAGTAAATAAATTATGGGAGTTCACTATTATCAGTTTCAACAAGGAAAAAAAAACAAGAGGGAACAATTTAAATTGGATAAGAAAGGATAAGGGGAAACTTTCTTGGATATTTTTGGTCTGTGAAACTCAAGGATCTAAGTTTCTCCCTAAATAGCATATACCATAGGGGTGACTAGTACTACTAGACTCAAGTCATTTTTTATTCCCCACAAAGGCTACTTTGATGGTATACATGTATCTATGTGCCAAACACTACTGAAAACCCGCTTAAAAAACTCAATGACTCCCTATTTATTATATGTGGAATTAAATATAAATGCCTGTTTGGCATTTAAAGCCATACTTAGTCCTATCTTACCTTTCCAACCGTATTACATATTTTTCCCTTTCAAGCATCCCATCTCCCAACTCCATGCTTTTGCATAGACTATTCCCCATACCTAGTATACCCTCCCAGGACCCAGATCTAGATCACAGACATAGAGCTGATGGAAGAGTTCAACTTCCTCATTTTACAAATAAAGAAAATAAGGCCAAAAGAAGTTAAGTGATTTGCCCATGGTCATTGAGTTAATGAGTCTGTTAGGTGGGATTTGAACCCATGGTATGCCTTCCTCACCTCTCCCTCAGAATCCCTAGTTTCCTTTAAGGCTCAGCTTAGGTCTCCTCAGCTACTAAAGACTTCCTCTCAAAATGGACTTATATCTATTTTGTACGTACCTACATATGTACACATCATCTCTTCTTAATAGCTATAACTCCCTGAAAAAGAGACTGTTTCATTTGGGTTTTGTGGCACCTATCACATGCTAGGTATTTAATAAATGCTTATCAGTTGATTGATTCCAAATCCAACTATACCTACTCATCTCCATCTTCTGGCTTCCTTGGATTCCTTTAAGTCCCAACTAAAATCCTACTTTCTTGATATCCCTTAATGTTAGTCCCTTCCTTCCGATATTATTTCCAATTTTTCTTGTACATAGTTGTTTGCATGTTGTCCCCCTCAATGGACTGTGAACTTCAAACAACAGACACTGTTTGGTTTGGTGTTTGCATTTCTGTTTATCTAACACATAGCACAGTGCCTGGCATATAGTGGGTGCTTAATAAATACTTGTTGACTTCTTGACTCTGGCACCTAATTGCCTTCAGAATATGAGATGGTCTATAGGTTTAGGACATCCAGGCAGAGATTTAAACAGGCAACTACTCGGTCATGCAAAATTGGAGCTCAAGAGACTAGAAATGGAGATAGATGATAAATAAGAAGGAAGGTAGACAGACAGACAGAAAGACATATATCTATATAGATATAGTTATACATTTAAAAGTTATGCATACAGAGGTTATTATTGAATCTATGGAAATCAATAATCAATGAGGGCACTGAGAGAGAGAGAAAGAGAGAGAGAGAGAGAGAACGAACCCTGCCTCTACTCTCTGAGAAGATTTTCCATAAGGGAATGTTTATTTGACTATTTAAAACACTTAACTAAATAATACATTTACTAAATTTCACTAAATAACACAACTAAAGAACACAGCTCTTTGAACTCTTTCTAGGATAATGACTCCATGTAGATAATAAAATAAGAAAAAGAGTTAGTTCTGTTGGGTCTGTCTCCTTAAGGGAAGGTCCATGGCACTAGGTCAAAAGGCCATCATAGAAAAACTAAGATAGGAATAGTATATTCATGTCCAAGTTGACTCCCAGATTCCAAGGTCAGGTTCATAATGACTGGCGGTGACATGCCTAGATGTGGGTGACAGGGTAGTCAAAAGTAGTTAGGAAATTGTGGGACAAAAAACACTGATCTCTTCCAGATTTTCCCACAAAATGGATGTTTCTGTCTCTTGGTTCCCTTTTCTAAGTCCTGGCTGCTTTCTTTGATTAGACCTGTGGCCAAAAGAGACCCAAGGGCCAAAGAAAGCACGGAATCAATGATACAGCCACTAACTCAGTGTCATGGCACAATACCATCTCAGGTTTTCTCTTGGGTCCCCTTGGAAAACAATTCAAGTTGACTGACACATGATCAGGAGGAAACAAGTCAATAAGGACATATCTCCTTACTCATCCATTCTATCCCTTTCTTCTGGCCCAGAAAAGGTACCTTGCAACAATGTCCTAAACACTTTTTTCCTGTAGTAACAGGATCTCCTGATGAGAGAAACATTGCCCTGTTAGAAATGTGTTTTGACTAGAAATATAAAATGAGATGAAATGATATCAACTGTGGTAAAAGTTTGGAGGCAGAAGCAGAGGAGAACACCAGATCTCTTTTTCAGATGTTGTTTTATGTTCCAATAAATAAAAGGATGGCCATACTTCAAACATGGAATTATGCTGTCTTTTAAACATCTCATGCTGTAAACTAGGCCATTCTGGGGTTTAAAACATATTATTTAACCCTTTAGGGATTTATTGGGAGTCTACACCAGAGATTTCATTACTATAGGGAATTCCCAGTAAGAAAACCCCTTCTACCAATGCAGATTTGTGTTGTGTTTTGCAGTTAACAGTCTCTGAATGTTGCCTGATGCAATTGCCAGCTGTCCCATTCATTATAATAAACTGCCTCCCTAAGTTCTTGGATTGATATTATTATATATAATTCATAGTGACAGAGTGAGAGTCAGGAGAGACACAGATTCAAATCTTACTCTGATACTCAGTATATAAACTGGAGCAAGGCATTTAACCTCACTGAGCCTCAATTTTCTTATTAATAAAAGGAGTATCATTACAGTAGCAATTATTGCCTCATAATTATCATAAAAGGCTAGAGTTGTAGCCCCTGTATGGTTTAACAATCCTTGGAAACCCAACACGTACAGAAAACAAAAAGCAAGATTCAAAACGGGCCAAGTTGTCATTGTTTAGTCATTTGTCAGTCATGTCTGACTCTTCATGAGCCATTTTAGGGTTTTCTTGGCAAAGATCCTGGAGTGCTTTGCTCATTTTACAGATGAAGAATCTGGTGCAAACAGGGTTAAGTGACTTGCTCCAGGTCACAAAGCTATTAAGTGTCTGGGGCTGGATTTGAACTCAGGAATATGAGTATTTCCAACTTCAGACATGGCACTCTATTCACTGTGCCACCTAACTGCCCTTAATGAGCAAATATAGGCCTGGAAATGGCATAAGAAAATGTACTATCCTTCCTTTTTTGCAATGGTAGAAGACTATAGGAGTGGAACATTGAATATGCTATTAGATTCAGTTAACATCTAAGTTAATTTTGCCAAATTGGTCTCTCTCTCTCTCTCTCTCTCTCTCTCTCTCTCTCTCTCTCTCTCTCTCTCTCTCTCTCTATCTCTCTCTCTATCTCTCTCTATACAATCTCTCTCTCTCACCTATATAGACTCTCTGCTTAAGAGATTTGGAAGGGGATGTGTAGATTTAAAACCTAAGGTGATATACTCAATCAGTCAACAAACATTTGTTGAATGCATATGATGTCCCAGGGCTAAGGCCTGGAGTTACAAAGGAAGGCAAAAAACAGTCTTACTCTCAAGAAGCTGACTGTCTAATGGGAGAGATGATAGGTAAACAACTATGTACAAACGAGAATAGTAAATTGCCAATATGTACACACACACACACACACACACACAGAAGTTCATATGTACCTTCTGCTCAACCTTATAAGGATAGTAAAAATCAAAAGTAAATTGTCTTATCACCTAATCAAAATAAATTTGAAAAATAAAACACAATCATTTGTGAACACTAGAAAATGAAAGTTTCTAAGCTGTCATAAGGATGAGAAACTCTGTCCAATCACAGATTTTTCCAAGTTCAAAACCCATTCCTATACTTACAGCTTGGAGTTCAGAACTGAACACCAACCTTCTGGGATTTCAAATAATTTCTTCTCAGCAAAACATCTCTCTATTCATAAAGCAACTTAAAATAGAAGAAAAATAGCATGGAAAAGTTCTAGGAGACGCTGTGGATATTAAAAACTCATCTACCTGGCAGATAATTGGCATTTATTAAACATCTACTATGTGCCAGGCAACTGCCCACTCAGGGACACTGGGAGGCAGTTAGGTTGCTCAGTAGATAGAACGTTGGGCCTGGAATCAGGAAGACCTGAATTCAAATCTGTTCTTAGACACTTACTAGCTGTGTGATCCTGGGTAAGTCACTTAACCTCTGTTTGCTGTAATCCACTGGGGAAGGAAATGGCAAACCACTCCAGTATCTTTGCCAAGAAAACATAATGGAGAGCATTGGTATGCTATGGTGCACAGGGTCAAAGAGTCGGACACATCCAAACAACTGAACAACAACAATAAATGTGTCATTCATTGTGCTAAGTGATGAAGATAGAAAGAAAGGCGAAAAACACAGTCCCTGCTCTCAAGAAGCTCACAGTCTAATAGAGGAAAAAACATGCAAAACAACTGGGTAAAAATAAGACACAGCTGGGACAAAGTGGGGCCATCTCAGAGGGCAGGCACTGACACTAAGAGACCTGGGAAAGGCTTCTTGTAGAAGCTGGGACATTAGTGGAGACTTGAAGGAAGTCAGGAAAAGGAGATGAGGAGGGAGGGAGTTCTAGGCAAAGGGGACAGTTGTCTGGAGATAGAGTGTAATGTTTCAGGAACAGCAAGGAGGCCATTGTCATTAGGCAGAAGAGTGTGGAAAGAGGTGTAAGGTATAAGAAGACTGAAATGGTAGGAAGTGTCAAGGTTTTGAAGAGCTTTGAAAGTCAAACAGCATTTATATTTGATCCTGGAGGTAATTTAAAATTACCTGGAGGTAACTTTATATTTGATCATAGGGAGTCACTGGAGTTTTTAATTTAAGAAACAGTTTGAACTTTGTTTTTTGTTTTTGTTTTTAAAGAGTGAAGTAAGTGGAGTGATGGTGAGGAGTATGTGACATGAAGTACAGGCACCAGTGTGTAACCGCAGGAAAGTCACTTAACTTTTGCATCTCATTTTTCACATCTGCAAAATGGGCATAATCATACCTGTAGTCAAATAAGATAATGTTGTAAAGCATTTCACAAACTTTAAAGTACTAAGTAGATGGCAGCTCTTATTATCATTAGAGATATCACTAATTGGTTCACTTTTGTCTTTGTATCCCTTAGCATCTAGTATAATGTCTGGCATATATATTAGGTGTTTAGTAAAGGCTTATTGATTGATTGATTAATGAATAGAACTTTGAATCCGAAGTCAGAGGGCAAAAATTCAAATCTTAGTAACCTTGGACAAATAACTCAATCTTTAATCTCTATTTTCTAATCTGTAAAATAGGCAGTGGGGTAGGGGTATACTAGATGATCTCTGAGACGTTGATAATTCTAAATTTATGATGCTATGACACACATACCCCCAATACACATAACCTGAACCAGACTCCCCCATGTCCCAACAATCAATGCTGATCCTCCACTCAACTTTTACTTTGGGTTTTAGGCCTAAAGAGGTAAGGGGGAGGGAAGGAAAAAAGAAAGACAAAGAAATAAAGATACTTAACTCTTCTCAGCAACACAATGATCCAAGATAATTCCAAAGGACTCATGATAAAAAATGATCTCCACATCCAGAAAAAAAAAGAACTGTGGAATCTGGATGCAGATTGAACCATACCGTTACTACATTTTTTTGTTTCTTTTTTTTGTTTTTGTTTTTTGGTGTTTTTCCCTTTTCTTCTGATTTTTCTTTCACAACACGACTAATGCAGAAATATATTTAATGTGATTGTACATATATAACCTATATCAGATTGCTGGCTGTCTTGGGGAGGAGGAAGGGAAGGGAGGGAGAAATATTTGGAACTAGAAATCTTATAAAAACAAATATTGAAAACGATCTCTACGTGTAACTAGAAAATAATAAAATACTTTTATGATAAAAAAGAAGTGGGAGAGCATAAAAAAATGTAGTCAACAGGACCTCAGTATATTTCAGCCCCTCCATTTCATTTTCATGCTGGAAATACCTCAGTACCCACAGCCTCCCTTCCTCTTTTTAGCTCCCTTTTATGTAAGTCTTCCTCCATCAGAATGTAAACTCTTCAAACTGTTGTGATTCTTGTTTATCCTTCATTCCCAAAGAGGACCATGACAATGGGTGATGTCATGACTTGCACTGAACTGGATTTAAGCGAGGGAGGGCTGTGCAAAGTCACCGACTTCACTCTCTCCTCCAGAGTCATCTGGGTCAAATAAGGGAGCAGGGACTCTATGTCATTTCATTAGCATTTAGCACAGAGACTGACACATAGTTGATGCTCTATCTATCTCATCTCTAAAATCTAGGTCATAATATCACCAGCACCTATGCCATAGGGATAGTGTGAGGTTTAAATGAAATAGTGCAAATATAGTCTTTTGAAAACCTTAAAGGGTGGAAGGAGATGGAATGAGGTATTTATTTCAATTGTGAAGGAATATGAAATTTTATTTTTCCTGAGTAAGCAAAACTTTATTAGGATTTTACTTTTGTGCTAATGCTAGCGATTCAAGGAAAACATGAGATAACACATATATTACTAGATATCTAAAAGATACATATAGGTATCTCTAAAGGGGTATCTGTAGAGAGGTACCTTCCACCCTTTTGTGGGGGAGAATAGTACCTCATAGAGTAACCAAAGAGTCACTATATAGAAGGAATTCTTGGAAACAAGATAGATATATTTGACCAAATTAATGTTTTTAAATTGTACAACAACAAATATAATAAACTGAGAAAGGCAAAGACTCAGGATCTGAGAAACATACAGTCAGAACTTAAGGTTGATCCTTGGGGCTTCCAAGGTTACAATTTTAAGGCAGATAAAAATAATGAGAATATCTGCCACTACTTAGGGTTTGTTCCACACCCACAACTTTTCTTTTCTTTTTTTTTTTTTTTTGGTGAGGCAATTGGGGTTAAGTGACTTGCCTAGGGTCACACAGCTAGTAAGTGTCAAGTGTCTGAGGTCACATTTGAACTCAGGTCCTCCTGAATCTAGGGCCAGTGCTCTATCTACTGTGCCACCTAGCTGCCCCCACAACTTTTAAAAAAAAGAATGCACACCATGAGTGCAGGAGAGCTATCAATTCAATTAAAAAAGAGAGAGGGAGAGAGAACCAGTGACTGACTGATGCCTGATCTCCTCCCCCTCAAGCGAATATAAAGCTACAAAATCCCATGTACACTCATCTGAAACTCTTCCAGACCCTTGGCACATTAACTGCACTTGGATGGAACAGTGAAGAGAAGGAGGGGGAAAGGGAAGCTGTCACATTCCCAGAAAACCTGCAGCCTTAAATAAACTCAGAAAGGAAAATCTGATGTGGGTGTCATCTCTGAGGTCTAAGCACTCTGAGGTTACCCTGGACTAAGGGGGCTCAACAGGGACAGGAAAACCAAAAAGGTTGCTCCAGTTCACCTAAGAATACAGATTTCTTTAAAAATGTGACAGCAGCTGCCACTTCCCCCACCTCACCCCCCTTCTAAGCAATACCAGAGGCCTTTAGAGCTAAGCTGCAGAAACTTACCTGAATATGATTTATGTTGCTTTAGGCAAATGGCACTTGGGCATTTTTCCATGGTTTAGCAAGATTGATTGTTGTTTGACAGGAAGAGGGAAAATGAATGTAGAATGTGTTTTTACCTTCTCCTCTACCTTCAAAACAGGAGGAGAAAAAAACATACCTAATCCGAGCCTACTATTCACTGGTCTGTGGATGGATATCTGGTCTGGCAGAGATTTTAGTTTAATGAGCATAGGCCTAAGGGTACTGCATGGGACTGACTTCACCGAAATGACTGGAAAGTTCTGATGTGTCCTTGGTAGTATTCTTGGTACTATTCTCTCCCCTCGGTTAGGCACTTCCCAGGCTGGACCTTCTGGGACACAAGCACCTACGTGATTGAGTTGTGCTGATCCTTGTTTATCCCTTGTATTTCAGAAGCAAGTGAGAAGTCTGCTCATATGTATCCCCTATATTCAATTTAGTTCAACAAGCCTTAATTAAGGGTCTATTATACACTGGGCACTG